>NC_081289.1:43244990-43574466 GCF_030490865.1 Poecile atricapillus | reverse complement strand
GAAACCCAAAAATTTGGGATGAGAAGGGTTAGGGTAGGAACCCCAAAAATTTGGGCCTAGAACTCCAAAGAATTGGGCCTGGAACCACAAAAAATGAAGATGAAAACCCCAAAAATTTGGGCTTGGAACCCCAAAAAATTTGGGATGAGAAGGGTTAGGGTAGGAACCCTAAAATTTGGGCCTGGAACCCCAAAAATTTGGGCCGAGAAAACCAAAAATTTGGGCCGAGAACCCCAAAAATTTGGGCCGAGAACCCTAAAAATTTGGGATGAGAACCCCAAAAATTTGGGCCTGGAACCCCAAAAAGTTGGGATGCGAACCCCCAAAATTTGGGATGCCTGGAACCCCCAAAATTTAAGATAAAAACACCAAAAATTTAAGTTAGGAACCCACAAAAATTTGGCCTAGACCCCCCCCCAAAAACTACAGAGTCTAGAACCTAAACACCGAGTCTAGAACCCGAACCTAGAACCCCGAAACCTGAACCTAGAACCCCAAGTTCCGAGTCTAGAACCCGAACCTAGAACCCCAAGTTCCGAGTCTAGAACCCGAACCTAGAACCCCAAGTTCCGAGTCTAGAACCCCAAAAACCAGAGAAGGAGGGAAGGAGGGAGGGAAGGAGGGAAGGAAGAGAAGGAAGGAAGGAAGGAAGGAAGGAAGGAAGGAAGGAAGGAAGGAAGGAAGGAAGGAAGGAAGGAAGGAAGGAAGGAAGGAAGGAAGAAAGGAAGGAAGGAAGGAAGGAAGGAAGGAAGGAAGGAAGGAAGGAAGGAAGGAAGGAAGGAAGGAAGGAAGGAAGGAAGGAAGGAAGGAAGGAAGGAAGGAAGGAAGGAAGGAAGGAAGGAAGGAAGGAAGGAAGGAAGGAAGGAAGGAAGGAAGGGAAGGAAGGAAGAGAAGGAAGAGAAGGAAGGAAGAGAAGGAAGAGAAGGAAGGAAGAGAAGGAAGAGAAGGAAGAGAAGGGAAGGAAGGGAAGGAAGGGAAGGAAGGGAAGGAAGGAAGGAAGGAGACCCCAGCAGGGCAGGCAAAAACCCCAATTCTGTGGGAAAAATATGGAATTTTCCGGGCTGGAAAAGAAATTTTCCTCCCCCCCGCGTGGTGCTGGGATAAAGGCAGGGATGGATTTTCCAGGTGAAAAACGGGATCGGTGCCAGCACTGCCTCAGCTGTGATTAATCTGGGTAATTAATCCAATTAATGAATTAGTTCATCCTGGGGGTGGGACACGGGGGAGGCTGAGCTCTTCCAGGCCGGTGGCGTCATGGCTTTGGAGGTTTCCATCCTCTCCCGCGGATTTCATGGATTTGGGGAAGTTTTTCCTCCCTTTTCCCACTCCCGGGCTGGAGCTGAGGGAATTGGAGCCGAATTCCAGAGGGAATCTCCCGATTCCTGGGATCCGGCCCCAGCTGCGGGCACAGCCCAGCTGCAAATCCTGGGATTTGCGGGCTGGGAAAGGGCCGGGATCCCTGGAATTCCCAGGATTTGGGGTTCAGCGGTGGCAGCTGGAAATCAGCTGGATCCTACCTGGAGCAATCCCGGGAATTCCTCCTCCCTGCGCCTGGCACAGCCCGAGATCCCAAACCCCGCTGGCTTTTTGGGGAATTTTTGGAAGTCCAAAGAAAGCGATGTCCAAATGCTGGGAGGAATTTCAATGGATTTCTCCCGTTTTGGTGGGAATTTCTCTGGATTTCCCCCATTTCAGTGGGAATTTCATTGGATTTTCCCCATTTCACTGGGAATTTCTCTGGATTTCCCGTTTCACTGGGAATTTCACTGATTTCCCCCATTTCAGAGGGAATTTCAATGGATTTGCCCCCGGTTGCAGCAGGAATCTCTTCCCCTCCCCTCTCCCGTTCCATCCTCCCTTTCCCTCTGTCCCAGGGTCCCCAATTCCCTTTTCCTGTCTCCTCTCCCCATTTTCCCGGGATCCTGATGGCATTCCCGGGGCTGTATCCATGCCTTTGTGCTCAGGCCGAGCTTCCCGAGCTGGCGCCGCTGGGAACAGCAGCTCCAAGGGCTTTGGCAGCATCCAATTTGGGATGAGAACCCCAAAATCTTTGAATGGAACCCCAAAAATTTGGGCCGAGAACCCCAAAAATTTGGGATGATAACCCCAAAAATTTGGGATGAGAAGGGTTAGGTTAGGAACTTGAAAAATTTGGGCCTGGAACCCCAAAAATTTGGCTCCAAATCCCCCAAAAAACTACAGAGTCTAGGACCCCGAAACCCCGAGTCTAGAACCCCAACTTCTGAGCCCAGAACCCCGAAACCCGAGTCGAGAAACCCGAAACCTGAGTCTGGAACCTCAAAATGCTGTGTCTGGAACCCCAGAACTCCGAGTCTAGAAGCAAAAAACCTGAGTTTGTAACCTCGAAAATTCTGCGTCTAAAAGCCCAAAAATTTGGGATGAGGAGGGTGAGGGTAGGAACCCAAACCTTTGGGCCTGGAACCCCCAAAAATTGGGATGAGAACCCCAAAAATTTGCAATGAGAAGGGTTCGGGTAGGATGCCCAAAAATTTGGGATGAGAACACCAAAAATTTGGGATGAGAAACCCAAAAATTTGGGATGAGAAGGGTTAGGTTAGGAACCCCAAAAATTTGGGCCTGGAACCCCAAAAATTTGGCTCCAAATCCCCCAAAAAACTACAGAGTCTAGGACCCCGAAACCCCGAGTCTAGAACCCCAACTTCTGAGCCCAGAAGCCCGAAACCCGAGTCGAGAAACCCGAAACCTGAGTCTGGAACCTCAAAATGCTGTGTCTGGAACCCCAGAACTCCGAGTCTAGAAGCAAAAAACCTGAGTTTGTAACCTCGAAAATTCTGCGTCTAAAAGCCCAAAAATTTGGGATGAGGAGGGTGAGGGTAGGAACCCAAAACTTTGGGCCTGGAACCCCCAAAACTTGGGATGAGAACCCCAAAAATTTGCAATGAGAAGGGTTCGGGTAGGATGCCCAAAAATTTGGGATGAGAACACCAAAAATTTGGGATGAGAAACCCAAAAATTTGGGATGAGAAGGGTTAGGGTAGGAACCCCAAAAATTTGGGCCTAGAACTCCAAAGAATTGGGCCTGGAACCACAAAAAATGAAGATAAAAACCCCAAAAATTTGGGCTTGGAACCCCAAAAAATTTGGGATGAGAAGGGTTAGGGTAGGAACCCTAAAATTTGGGCCTGGAACCCCAAAAATTTGGGCCGAGAAAACCAAAACTTTGGGCCGAGAACCCCAAAAATTTGGGCCGAGAACCCTAAAAATTTGGGATGAGAACCCCAAAAATTTGGGCCTGGAACCCCAAAAAGTTGGGATGCAAACCCCCAAAATTTGGGATGCCGGGAACCCCCAAAATTTAAGATAAAAACACCAAAAATTTAAGTTAGGAACCCCCAAAAATTTGGCCTAGACCCCCCCCCAAAAACTACAGAGTCTAGAACCCAAACACCGAGTCTAGAACCTGAACCTAGAACCCCGAAACCTGAACCTAGAACCCCAAGTTCCGAGTCTAGAACCCGAACCTAGAACCCCAAGTTCCGAGTCTAGAACCCCAAAAACCAGAGAAGGAGGGAAGGAGGGAGGGAAGGAGGGAAGGAAGAGAAGGAAGAGAAGGAAGAGAAGGAAGGAAGAGAAGGAAGAGAAGGAAGGAAGAGAAGGAAGAGAAGGAAGGAAGAGAAGGAAGAGAAGGAAGAGAAGGGAAGGAAGGGAAGGAAGGGAAGGAAGGGAAGGAAGGAAGGAAGGAAGGAGACCCCAGCAGGGCAGGGAAAAACCCCAATTCTGTGGGAAAAATATGGAATTTTCCGGGCTGGAAAAGAAATTTTCCTCCCCCCCGCGTGGTGCTGGGATAAAGGCAGGGATGGATTTTCCAGGTGAAAAACGGGATCGGTGCCAGCACTGCCTCAGCTGTGATTAATCTGGGTAATTAATCCAATTAATGAATTAGTTCATCCTGGGGGTGGGACACGGGGGAGGCTGAGCTCTTCCAGGCCGGTGGCGTCATGGCTTTGGAGGTTTCCATCCTCTCCCGCGGATTTCATGGATTTGGGGAAGTTTTTCCTCCCTTTTCCCACTCCCGGGCTGGAGCTGAGGGAATTGGAGCCGAATTCCAGAGGGAATCTCCCGATTCCTGGGATCCGGCCCCAGCTGCGGGCACAGCCCAGCTGCAAATCCTGGGATTTGCGGGCTGGGAAAGGGCCGGGATCCCTGGAATTCCCAGGATTTGGGGTTCAGCGGTGGCAGCTGGAAATCAGCTGGATCCTACCTGGAGCAATCCCGGGAATTCCTCCTCACTGCGCCTGGCACAGCCCGAGATCCCAAACCCCGCTGGCTTTTTGGGGAATTTTTGGAAGTCCAAAGAAAGCGATGTCCAAATGCTGGGAGGAATTTCAATGGATTTCTCCCGTTTTGGTGGGAATTTCTCTGGATTTCCCCCATTTCAGTGGGAATTTCATTGGATTTTCCCCATTTCACTGGGAATTTCTCTGGATTTCCCGTTTCACTGGGAATTTCACTGATTTCCCCCATTTCAGAGGGAATTTCAATGGATTTCCCCCCGGTTGCAGCAGGAATCTCTTCCCCTCCCCTCTCCCGTTCCATCCTCCCTTTCCCTCTGTCCCAGGGTCCCCAATTCCCTTTTCCTCTCTCCTCTCCCCATTTTCCCGGGATCCTGATGGCATTCCCGGGGCTGTATCCATGCCTTTGTGCTCAGGCCGAGCTTCCCGAGCTGGCGCCGCTGGGAACAGCAGCTCCAAGGGCTTTGGCAGCATCCAATTTGGGATGAGAACCCCAAAATCTTTGAATGGAACCCCAAAAATTTGGGCCGAGAACCGCAAAAATTTGGGATGATAACCCCAAAAATTTGGGATGAGAAGGGTTAGGTTAGGAACCCCAAAAATTTGGGCCTGGAACCCCAAAAATTTGGCTCCAAATCCCCCAAAAAACTACAGAGTCTAGGACCCCGAAACCCCGAGTCTAGAACCCCAACTTCTGAGCCCAGAACCCCGAAACCCGAGTCGAGAAACCCGAAACCTGAGTCTGGAACCTCAAAATGCTGTGTCTGGAACCCCAGAACTCCGAGTCTAGAAGCAAAAAACCTGAGTTTGTAACCTCGAAAATTCTGCGTCTAAAAGCCCAAAAATTTGGGATGAGGAGGGTGAGGGTAGGAACCCAAAACTTTGGGCCTGGAACCCCCAAAAATTGGGATGAGAACCCCAAAAATTTGCAATGAGAAGGGTTTGGGTAGGATGCCCAAAAATTTGGGATGAGAACACCAAAAATTTGGGATGAGAAACCCAAAAATTTGGGATGAGAAGGGTTAGGGTAGGAACCCCAAAAATTTGGGCCTAGAACTCCAAAGAATTGGGCCTGGAACCACAAAAAATGAAGATAAAAACCCCAAAAATTTGGGCTTGGAACCCCAAAAAATTTGGGATGAGAAGGGTTAGGGTAGGAACCCTAAAATTTGGGCCTGGAACCCCAAAAATTTGGGCCGAGAAAACCAAAACTTTGGGCCGAGAACCCCAAAACTTTGGGCCGAGAACCCTAAAAATTTGGGATGAGAACCTCAAAAATTTGGGCCTGGAACCCCAAAAAGTTGGGATGCGAACCCCCAAAATTTGGGATGCCTGGAACCCCCAAAATTTAAGATAAAAACACCAAAAATTTAAGTTAGGAACCCCAAAAAATTTGGCCGAGACCCCCCCCCCAAAAACTACAGAGTCTAGAACCCAAACACCGAGTCTAGAACCCGAACCTAGAACCCCGAAACCTGAACCTAGAACCCCAAGTTCCGAGTCTAGAACCCGAACCTAGAACCCCAAGTTCCGAGTCTAGAACCCGAACCTAGAACCCCAAGTTCCGAGTCTAGAACCCCAAAAACCAGAGAAGGAGGGAAGGAGGGAGGGAAGGAGGGAAGGAAGAGAAGGAAGAGAAGGAAGGAAGGAAGGAAGGAAGGAAGGAAGGAAGGAAGGAAGGAAGGAAGGAAGGAAGGAAGGAAGGAAGGAAGGAAGGAAGGAAGGAAGGAAGGAAGGAAGGAAGGAAGGAAGGAAGGAAGGAAGGAAGGAAGGAAGGAAGGAAGGAAGGAAGGAAGGAAGGAAGGAAGGAAGGAAGGAAGGAAGGAAGGAAGGAAGGAAGGAAGGAAGGAAGGAAGGAAGGAAGGGAAGGAAGGAAGGAAGAGAAGGAAGAGAAGGAAGGAAGAGAAGGAAGAGAAGGAAGGAAGAGAAGGAAGAGAAGGAAGAGAAGGGAAGGAAGGGAAGGAAGGGAAGGAAGGGAAGGAAGGAAGGAAGGAGACCCCAGCAGGGCAGGCAAAAACCCCAATTCTGTGGGAAAAATATGGAATTTTCCGGGCTGGAAAAGAAATTTTCCTCCCCCCCGCGTGGTGCTGGGATAAAGGCAGGGATGGATTTTCCAGGTGAAAAACGGGATCGGTGCCAGCACTGCCTCAGCTGTGATTAATCTGGGTAATTAATCCAATTAATGAATTAGTTCATCCTGGGGGTGGGACACGGGGGAGGCTGAGCTCTTCCAGGCCGGTGGCGTCATGGCTTTGGAGGTTTCCATCCTCTCCCGCGGATTTCATGGATTTGGGGAAGTTTTTCCTCCCTTTTCCCACTCCCGGGCTGGAGCTGAGGGAATTGGAGCCGAATTCCAGAGGGAATCTCCCGATTCCTGGGATCCGGCCCCAGCTGCGGGCACAGCCCAGCTGCAAATCCTGGGATTTGCGGGCTGGGAAAGGGCCGGGATCCCTGGAATTCCCAGGATTTGGGGTTCAGCGGTGGCAGCTGGAAATCAGCTGGATCCTACCTGGAGCAATCCCGGGAATTCCTCCTCCCTGCGCCTGGCACAGCCCGAGATCCCAAACCCCGCTGGCTTTTTGGGGAATTTTTGGAAGTCCAAAGAAAGCGATGTCCAAATGCTGGGAGGAATTTCAATGGATTTCTCCCGTTTTGGTGGGAATTTCTCTGGATTTCCCCCATTTCAGTGGGAATTTCATTGGATTTTCCCCATTTCACTGGGAATTTCTCTGGATTTCCCGTTTCACTGGGAATTTCACTGATTTCCCCCATTTCAGAGGGAATTTCAATGGATTTGCCCCCGGTTGCAGCAGGAATCTCTTCCCCTCCCCTCTCCCGTTCCATCCTCCCTTTCCCTCTGTCCCAGGGTCCCCAATTCCCTTTTCCTGTCTCCTCTCCCCATTTTCCCGGGATCCTGATGGCATTCCCGGGGCTGTATCCATGCCTTTGTGCTCAGGCCGAGCTTCCCGAGCTGGCGCCGCTGGGAACAGCAGCTCCAAGGGCTTTGGCAGCATCCAATTTGGGATGAGAACCCCAAAATCTTTGAATGGAACCCCAAAAATTTGGGCCGAGAACCCCAAAAATTTGGGATGATAACCCCAAAAATTTGGGATGAGAAGGGTTAGGTTAGGAACTTGAAAAATTTGGGCCTGGAACCCCAAAAATTTGGCTCCAAATCCCCCAAAAAACTACAGAGTCTAGGACCCCGAAACCCCGAGTCTAGAACCCCAACTTCTGAGCCCAGAACCCCGAAACCCGAGTCGAGAAACCCGAAACCTGAGTCTGGAACCTCAAAATGCTGTGTCTGGAACCCCAGAACTCCGAGTCTAGAAGCAAAAAACCTGAGTTTGTAACCTCGAAAATTCTGCGTCTAAAAGCCCAAAAATTTGGGATGAGGAGGGTGAGGGTAGGAACCCAAACCTTTGGGCCTGGAACCCCCAAAAATTGGGATGAGAACCCCAAAAATTTGCAATGAGAAGGGTTCGGGTAGGATGCCCAAAAATTTGGGATGAGAACACCAAAAATTTGGGATGAGAAACCCAAAAATTTGGGATGAGAAGGGTTAGGGTAGGAACCCCAAAAATTTGGGCCTAGAACTCCAAAGAATTGGGCCTGGAACCACAAAAAATGAAGATAAAAACCCCAAAAATTTGGGCTTGGAACCCCAAAAAATTTGGGATGAGAAGGGTTAGGGTAGGAACCCTAAAATTTGGGCCTGGAACCCCAAAAATTTGGGCCGAGAAAACCAAAACTTTGGGCCGAGAACCCCAAAAATTTGGGCCGAGAACCCTAAAAATTTGGGATGAGAACCCCAAAAATTTGGGCCTGGAACCCCAAAAAGTTGGGATGCAAACCCCCAAAATTTGGGATGCCGGGAACCCCCAAAATTTAAGATAAAAACACCAAAAATTTAAGTTAGGAACCCACAAAAATTTGGCCTAGACCCCCCCCCAAAAACTACAGAGTCTAGAACCTAAACACCGAGTCTAGAACCTGAACCTAGAACCCCGAAACCTGAACCTAGAACCCCAAGTTCCGAGTCTAGAACCCGAACCTAGAACCCCAAGTTCCGAGTCTAGAACCCCAAAAACCAGAGAAGGAGGGAAGGAGGGAGGGAAGGAGGGAAGGAAGAGAAGGAAGAGAAGGAAGAGAAGGAAGGAAGAGAAGGAAGAGAAGGAAGGAAGAGAAGGAAGAGAAGGAAGGAAGAGAAGGAAGAGAAGGAAGAGAAGGGAAGGAAGGGAAGGAAGGGAAGGAAGGGAAGGAAGGAAGGAAGGAAGGAGACCCCAGCAGGGCAGGGAAAAACCCCAATTCTGTGGGAAAAATATGGAATTTTCCGGGCTGGAAAAGAAATTTTCCTCCCCCCCGCGTGGTGCTGGGATAAAGGCAGGGATGGATTTTCCAGGTGAAAAACGGGATCGGTGCCAGCACTGCCTCAGCTGTGATTAATCTGGGTAATTAATCCAATTAATGAATTAGTTCATCCTGGGGGTGGGACACGGGGGAGGCTGAGCTCTTCCAGGCCGGTGGCGTCATGGCTTTGGAGGTTTCCATCCTCTCCCGCGGATTTCATGGATTTGGGGAAGTTTTTCCTCCCTTTTCCCACTCCCGGGCTGGAGCTGAGGGAATTGGAGCCGAATTCCAGAGGGAATCTCCCGATTCCTGGGATCCGGCCCCAGCTGCGGGCACAGCCCAGCTGCAAATCCTGGGATTTGCGGGCTGGGAAAGGGCCGGGATCCCTGGAATTCCCAGGATTTGGGGTTCAGCGGTGGCAGCTGGAAATCAGCTGGATCCTACCTGGAGCAATCCCGGGAATTCCTCCTCCCTGCGCCTGGCACAGCCCGAGATCCCAAACCCCGCTGGCTTTTTGGGGAATTTTTGGAAGTCCAAAGAAAGCGATGTCCAAATGCTGGGAGGAATTTCAATGGATTTCTCCCGTTTTGGTGGGAATTTCTCTGGATTTCCCCCATTTCAGTGGGAATTTCATTGGATTTTCCCCATTTCACTGGGAATTTCTCTGGATTTCCCGTTTCACTGGGAATTTCACTGATTTCCCCCATTTCAGAGGGAATTTCAATGGATTTCCCCCCGGTTGCAGCAGGAATCTCTTCCCCTCCCCTCTCCCGTTCCATCCTCCCTTTCCCTCTGTCCCAGGGTCCCCAATTCCCTTTTCCTCTCTCCTCTCCCCATTTTCCCGGGATCCTGATGGCATTCCCGGGGCTGTATCCATGCCTTTGTGCTCAGGCCGAGCTTCCCGAGCTGGCGCCGCTGGGAACAGCAGCTCCAAGGGCTTTGGCAGCATCCAATTTGGGATGAGAACCCCAAAATCTTTGAATGGAACCCCAAAAATTTGGGCCGAGAACCGCAAAAATTTGGGATGATAACCCCAAAAATTTGGGATGAGAAGGGTTAGGTTAGGAACCCCAAAAATTTGGGCCTGGAACCCCAAAAATTTGGCTCCAAATCCCCCAAAAAACTACAGAGTCTAGGACCCCGAAACCCCGAGTCTAGAACCCCAACTTCTGAGCCCAGAAGCCCGAAACCCGAGTCGAGAAACCCGAAACCTGAGTCTGGAACCTCAAAATGCTGTGTCTGGAACCCCAGAACTCCGAGTCTAGAAGCAAAAAACCTGAGTTTGTAACCTCGAAAATTCTGCGTCTAAAAGCCCAAAAATTTGGGATGAGGAGGGTGAGGGTAGGAACCCAAAACTTTGGGCCTGGAACCCCCAAAAATTGGGATGAGAACCCCAAAAATTTGCAATGAGAAGGGTTTGGGTAGGATGCCCAAAAATTTGGGATGAGAACACCAAAAATTTGGGATGAGAAACCCAAAAATTTGGGATGAGAAGGGTTAGGGTAGGAACCCCAAAAATTTGGGCCTAGAACTCCAAAGAATTGGGCCTGGAACCACAAAAAATGAAGATAAAAACCCCAAAAATTTGGGCTTGGAACCCCAAAAAATTTGGGATGAGAAGGGTTAGGGTAGGAACCCTAAAATTTGGGCCTGGAACCCCAAAAATTTGGGCCGAGAAAACCAAAACTTTGGGCCGAGAACCCCAAAACTTTGGGCCGAGAACCCTAAAAATTTGGGATGAGAACCTCAAAAATTTGGGCCTGGAACCCCAAAAAGTTGGGATGCGAACCCCCAAAATTTGGGATGCCTGGAACCCCCAAAATTTAAGATAAAAACACCAAAAATTTAAGTTAGGAACCCCAAAAAATTTGGCCGAGACCCCCCCCCCAAAAACTACAGAGTCTAGAACCCAAACACCGAGTCTAGAACCCGAACCTAGAACCCCGAAACCTGAACCTAGAACCCCAAGTTCCGAGTCTAGAACCCGAACCTAGAACCCCAAGTTCCGAGTCTAGAACCCCAAAAACCAGAGAAGGAGTGAAGGAGGGAGGGAAGGAGGGAAGGAAAGGAAGGAAGAGAAGGAAGAGAAGGAAGGAAGAGAAGGAAGAGAAGGAAGGAAGAGAAGGAAGAGAAGGAAGAGAAGGGAAGGAAGGGAAGGAAGGGAAGGAAGGGAAGGAAGGAAGGAAGGAAGGAGACCCCAGCAGGGCAGGGAAAAACCCCAATTCTGTGGGAAAAATATGGAATTTTCCGGGCTGGAAAAGAAATTTTCCTCCCCCCCGCGTGGTGCTGGGATAAAGGCAGGGATGGATTTTCCAGGTGAAAAACGGGATCGGTGCCAGCACTGCCTCAGCTGTGATTAATCTGGGTAATTAATCCAATTAATGAATTAGTTCATCCTGGGGGTGGGACACGGGGGAGGCTGAGCTCTTCCAGGCCGGTGGCGTCATGGCTTTGGAGGTTTCCATCCTCTCCCGCGGATTTCATGGATTTGGGGAAGTTTTTCCTCCCTTTTCCCACTCCCGGGCTGGAGCTGAGGGAATTGGAGCCGAATTCCAGAGGGAATCTCCCGATTCCTGGGATCCGGCCCCAGCTGCGGGCACAGCCCAGCTGCAAATCCTGGGATTTGCGGGCTGGGAAAGGGCCGGGATCCCTGGAATTCCCAGGATTTGGGGTTCAGCGGTGGCAGCTGGAAATCAGCTGGATCCTACCTGGAGCAATCCCGGGAATTCCTCCTCACTGCGCCTGGCACAGCCCGAGATCCCAAACCCCGCTGGCTTTTTGGGGAATTTTTGGAAGTCCAAAGAAAGCGATGTCCAAATGCTGGGAGGAATTTCAATGGATTTCTCCCGTTTTGGTGGGAATTTCTCTGGATTTCCCCCATTTCAGTGGGAATTTCATTGGATTTTCCCCATTTCACTGGGAATTTCTCTGGATTTCCCGTTTCACTGGGAATTTCACTGATTTCCCCCATTTCAGAGGGAATTTCAATGGATTTCCCCCCGGTTGCAGCAGGAATCTCTTCCCCTCCCCTCTCCCGTTCCATCCTCCCTTTCCCTCTGTCCCAGGGTCCCCAATTCCCTTTTCCTCTCTCCTCTCCCCATTTTCCCGGGATCCTGATGGCATTCCCGGGGCTGTATCCATGCCTTTGTGCTCAGGCCGAGCTTCCCGAGCTGGCGCCGCTGGGAACAGCAGCTCCAAGGGCTTTGGCAGCATCCAATTTGGGATGAGAACCCCAAAATCTTTGAATGGAACCCCAAAAATTTGGGCCGAGAACCCCAAAAATTTGGGATGATAACCCCAAAAATTTGGGATGAGAAGGGTTAGGTTAGGAACCCCAAAAATTTGGGCCTGGAACCCCAAAAATTTGGCTCCAAATCCCCCAAAAAACTACAGAGTCTAGGACCCCGAAACCCCGAGTCTAGAACCCCAACTTCTGAGCCCAGAAGCCCGAAACCCGAGTCGAGAAACCCGAAACCTGAGTCTGGAACCTCAAAATGCTGTGTCTGGAACCCCAGAACTCCGAGTCTAGAAGCAAAAAACCTGAGTTTGTAACCTCGAAAATTCTGCGTCTAAAAGCCCAAAAATTTGGGATGAGGAGGGTGAGGGTAGGAACCCAAAACTTTGGGCCTGGAACCCCCAAAAATTGGGATGAGAACCCCAAAAATTTGCAATGAGAAGGGTTCGGGTAGGATGCCCAAAAATTTGGGATGAGAACACCAAAAATTTGGGATGAGAAACCCAAAAATTTGGGATGAGAAGGGTTAGGGTAGGAACCCCAAAAATTTGGGCCTAGAACTCCAAAGAATTGGGCCTGGAACCACAAAAAATGAAGATAAAAACCCCAAAAATTTGGGCTTGGAACCCCAAAAAATTTGGGATGAGAAGGGTTAGGGTAGGAACCCTAAAATTTGGGCCTGGAACCCCAAAAATTTGGGATGAGAACCCCAAAAATTTGGGCCTGGAACCCCAAAAAGTTGGGATGCGAACCCCAAAAATTTGGGATGCCTAGAACCCCCAAAATTTAAGATAAAAACACCAAAAATTTAAGTTAGGAACCCCAAAAAATTTGGCCTAGACCCCCCCCCAAACTACAGAGTCTAGAACCCAAACACCGAGTCTAGAACCCGAACCTAGAACCCCGAAACCTGAACCTAGAACCCCAAGTTCCGAGTCTAGAACCCCAAGTTCTGAATCTAGAACCCGAAACCCGAGTCTAGAACCCGAACCTAGAACCCAAAAACCCGAGTCTAGAACCCTAGAATCCGAGTCTAGAACCCCATGTTCCTAGTCTAGAACCCTAGACCCCGAACCTAGAACCCTAAGTTATGAGTCTAGAACCCTAAAGTTCTGAGTCTAGAACCCCGAAACCCGCGTCTAGAACCCGTACCTAGAACCCAAAAATCCGAGTCTAGAACCCTAGAACCCGAGTCTAGAACCCCAAGTTTCTAGTCTAGAACCCTAGACCCCGAACCTAGAACCCCAAAATCCGAGTCTAGAACCCTAGAACCCGAACCTAGAACCCCAAGTTCCGAGTCTAGAACCCGAACCTAGAACCCCAAGTTCCGAGTCTAGAACCCGAACCTAGAACCCAAAATCCGAACCTAGAACCCTAGAACCCGAATCTAGAACCCCAAGTTCCGAGTCTAGAACCCTAGACCCCGAACCTAGAACCCTTAGTTCTGAGTCTAGAACCCGAACCTAGAACCCAAGTCCCGAGTCTAGAACCCGAACCTAGAACCCTAAGTTCTGAGTCTAGAACCCCAAAACCCGAGTCTGGAACCCCGAGTTCTGTGTCTAGAACCCCGAAATCCCAGAGTCTGGAACCCCAAAACCTGAGAATGGAACCTCGAAAATTCTGTGTCTGGAACCTCAAAATGCTGTGTCTGGAACCTCAGAACTCCGAGTCTAGAACCAAAAATCGGAGAATGTAACCTCGAAAATTCTGCGTGTAAAAGCCCAAAAATTTGGGATGAGGAGGGTGAGGGTAGGAACCCAAAAAATTGGACCTGGAACCCCCAAAAATTGGGATGAGAACCCCAAAAAATTTGGGATGAGGAGGGTTTGGGTAGGAACCCCATAAAATTTGGGATGAGAAACCCAAAAATTTGGGCCTGGAACCCCAAAAAATTGGGATGAGAGCCCCAAAAATTTGCATTGAGAAGGGTTCGGGCAGGATGCCCAAAAACTGGGATGAGAACACCAAAAATTTGGGATGAGGAGGGTGAGGGTAGGAACTCAAAACTTTGGGCCTGGAAGAGATGCTATTTTATCCTGTAAGAAGACTGAAGGCATTCAGTCAGACTTCTCATCAGTCTGGTTTAAAAGCTCCAGGCTGAAAATGAATCACAAGAAATTTAATCGTGTCTTATAAAATAGAAACACGTTCCTCTTCAAATCAAGTGATTTGTAACAGCTAATATATTACTTGTCTCTCCTCTTCTGCTTTAGCTTTGGCTCCAGTAATTATTTCAGGAAAATAGTGAGAAACCAACACAGTTTGGGAAAAAATGAAGAGTATGCAAACTCAATACATGAAATACATTTTCAAGAATAACTTTAATAAGAAAGTTTAAAAAAGGCAATTATGTAAGCCTTCATCTGAAAGAAATATAGACAAGTATTAAGTACTTTTGCTTCTGTTAGTCCAAAAACAGACACGTGCAAGAAGGAAGTTGATAGAAGTAAAACCTGCTCTTAGAAGGGAAAAAAAAGAATGGTTATAGTCTATTAAGTGGCATAACTAGTGTGCCTAACTAAACAGGAACTCCATCATGTGTGATAAATAACACACAGGCATAAGAACACTGTGTCACACAGAATTTTGATCAGACAAGAACCCTTGAGACACAGACCAGGGCAGAAAACCATCAAGCTATTATAACTAGTATGATGTTTCTAATAAAATGAAATTCTACCTGAAGTCCTAGAAGAAAAAAATAATAACAAAGAGTAGTTGTGCACATTACTTTAATGTCTATAGAATACAATGTTGAAAAATTCCCGTCATGTTTTGACTGCGAATGCTGGAATAAACCAGGCCAAAGAAGGGAAGTCTGCTCTTCTCATCTGTGCATTTAAGTTTAGAGAAATGATGAAACTGTATTTCATCTGCCATTAAAAGGGGCAGTGTCACTCTCCCCAGTTCTTCTAGCCAAGGATCTCCCACCTACAGTAGCAAGAGCAGTCTTAGATTGTTAGGTCAGTTGTAAAACTGCATTCTCAAAGCAGCCTTCTTAAATGTTTTCTCTTTGGACAAATCCAGTAACTTGACAAACTGTGTCTAAATCACCTAGATAACAGGAATTATCAAAGCTTGCAACACCAAGCGTGTCTGAATGGACAGATACCTACGGAATGCTGCTTTCCTGTAAAATGTATGACAAATGCAGTTTAAAAACAGATTCCATTGCAGAAAAATCTCACAATATTAAAAGTTCGCACAACCATTGGAGCACTGATCACCTCCTTAAATCATCTGAGAAATATTGAACCTGATTCAAAGGGAGAAGGGAGCTTTCTTGTAAAGCTGCCAGTATTTGAACTGTGGCATGAAGTTTACCAAAGACATTTCTGTGTTCAGTACTGTAATACAGAGCAGAAACTCTCATTTTGAAGGCTACATACACATCCTTTCTTCTGGCGCTCACCACAGCTGACCATCTGTTCACTTGCTTTCTCCAATTACCTGCCTCAACCGTTGGAACACCAAACATTAGCCAAATACCTTTCACCTTTCTCAGGTAGTGACCTCTGTATTCCCAATTACATCTGGGGCAATGGGCCTACTCAGATTCTAAGGCAAGCATCTTTCTTGCAACTTTTGCTTGGGTGTTTAAGACTCTACTGACTGTCAGTGAAATTGGGGACCTCCCTGCAGAGGTCTACAAACTGGCAAGGTTGTGGTGAGTGCCCTGAGGGCATGACAAGAGCAGTAGGGTGTTCAGAGGCTGCTAAGACATGGGCATGAAACAAAAATCAGACACTCCGTGGGCCTCTGGGAAATGCCTCTGTCCATGGACAATACCAAAGGAGAGAAGGAAAATGAGAATGCAGACAACTGGGGGAGAGGTGGGCTCATGAGAGTCAGACTCCTTGAATGGAAAAAAACCCCAAACCTTAAGAAGATGCCCAGGGTCACAAAACCAAACAGGGTGCCATCATGCAAGGGAAGAGGGTCACTTTGCAGTTTGCAGTTTTACAGCAGCTTCTTTGCAAGAAGACAAGTGTAGACACAGACAAAGAACCAGTGATGTTTTATTCTGAAAAGAGTTTCATGCAGTGAATTGAATCCAGACAGAGCCCATGTCTTTCACTTCAGCTACTCCCATGTCCAGCCTCAATCACACATCTATAGTTATAATGCTGAATGTTTTCTGTCATCTTCTTTGTCCAGCAAACTCCCAACTGACCTTTGGCAGATGGGAGACAAGCAGAACATTGAAATCTGAAATGCTGATGGATGCTCCAAGGAAGTGGCAAGGACTATTTACCTGCTCCTCCTCATCCTTTTCCCCAAGTCCCACAGGCAGCACCACATGTTATCATCCTGTTAACCCATGCACTGGGAAGAGTCCCATGGCTTTTTTTCCTCCTGTCATGCTGCACCATGCTAGATACCTGAGCCTGCCCAGGCCTCCGTTCACCTGCTTCAGGACTTCAGAATTATTCAGGCTCCAAGACTTCCTCAACATTCCCTGAAGCATCTTTCTCTCCTCAGCCCAGACAAAAACAGCTAGTCACCTAGAAACATAAAAAGTGGAATTTAAAATTTTTATTAGAAGTAATAAAATATTATTATATTTATCTTACAAAGAAGCTACCAGATAAGCAAATACAGCTGAGTTATGACAGGCTACAACTCGTTTAAATGTAATACAGTATAAACTTCAAATATCAGCCATTATATGAGAGAAAGTTAATCAGATCATAAAAATTTGTCTAGACATTGTCAGATGTCAGACCATGGAGACACATATCTATCTTTCTAGTAGAAACACTGAAGATATTAATATTGAATCAGGCTTCTGTGTTAAACCATAAACCGTGTTAAAAGCCAAAACCTTAATTTCACAGGTAAACCCTGTCTCCCATCTCTATGGGATTGTATGTTACAGACTCCTGAAAGGTTTAAAAAAATCTCTTACACATGGGAGATGAGATTGTTACAGTTCCACTCTGACTATATCCACAGGCATCATCTGCTCTGCATAACACTGATGGTCTTCAGGATACTGGCATGTTATTCATTTAAGAGAGCATGAGCATATCCCTGAATATTCATGCCAAAAATACTTTATTTGCGTTCCTCATTACAGCAGGTTTAGGTTGTTGTTATCTTTATTATTAAAGGTTAAAATAAAACAGCATAACAGTGATATGGTTTATACTGTTCATTATGATTTTTGGGGGTTTTTTTTGGTTCTTGTTCTGGTATAATTTATCAAAATTCACTAGTATTTCCAGATTTTGGGAAGGAAAAACAGGAGATTTGGGTGATGAGAGAGAAAAGAGCCAAGTGAAGAAGCAGCAATGTTGAGATATTATACATGTATGGACAAAACGCATAGATGCACATCACACATCTGTCCCCCTTCCCATCACAAAATTCAGCATTGCCACAAAACAAGTCAGCCTGTGGCCAGGCATTCCCGTAATTTCTGAATCTCATCTTATTTTCTCTCTCATGACCATGGAAGATCCTGAGTTTCCTAAGACAGCGCTCAGCAAACAGTCCCACCTAAACCAAACAGTCCCTCTTGGATGGGATCCTGAGCATCAGGCAGGCCAATACACGACATCACCTGGAGTCTAGTGCTCACAAGGGTGTCATATCACACTGTAGGCATCTCATTTAGAAACAGCTAGTCTCAAAACACTGGTGATTAGCAAGAGGACACCCGTGCAAGAGCGAAGTGTGTTCTTCTGACAGAGAAATGCAAAATGGCATCCAGCCAACTAGACAAACCTGGAGACAACAGGAAGCTAAAGAAGGGCCAGATGGGCATCAGAGCACACGATCCCCCGAGCATGGCACTGCCCAAGGGGCAGTGTAGGGCTGGGGAATTATGAAATTGGGAGAGGAAGAGCAGAATGCTGACTCTTAGGGAGACCACAATAAATCCAGTGAGAAATTGCCAAATTCAAATATGAGAGCCATTGTTAACAGGCTTCTAGGAGCTCTCAGAAAACTCTCTGGACTGAGCTTTTTGCTAACATCTGCTGTGGACTAATCCTACATAAAAATCTCCTAGAAAAAATAGTTCTCTTTATTTTTTTCACTACATCAGACTTGCAGTTCAAAAATCTATTCTTCCTGTGGTCAATGGCCACATTTCTTAAGTAATTTTTTTTTGTGATCTTGACCAGTAATTCCAATAATATTCGACTGAAGGAGCTACAATCATAATTTTTAACATAGAAATTCTGTCTGCAAAAGGCCTCTAGACTGTGAGGGTTATACTAAGCAGTCTTGCCTGTATAATTTAACCATTCACAGATAAGTGATGGACCATACAAAATAAGGCTGAGTTTTTTTCATTCCTATGCAATAATAATTTATTATTGCCAATATAATTGCAATTGACCAAACCATTTTTGTTGAAAAAAAATGCATAGCATATTACAGTACAGCTAAAATATTAATATAATACTAAGAAATCTTTGAATGGTTTGCTACTGCCTTTATATTTTGTGAAGTACAGCAATTATTTAGTTGCTAGTAGAGTTAACATGAAATACTTCTCTACACTTTTATCCTACTATTGCAGTAATTGCAGTGTTCTCTAGATCAAGATGAATTTGTTGCCATGGTAATAAAAGCTTCAGTTTTCAAGTGTCTATAAAACAGTGGCTGTTTTTTTACTGACAGGAATGGGCTCATTAATCACAGTGGCTTCAGAAAAGCTCCTGCACTGTAGTTCTCCATACAGAAGTTTTGGACCCACTGTGGACGATCTCCTGTACATATGATGATATCAGCTCTCTTGTTCACACCCAAATCTTCCCCATGGAGGGACTGCAATAACAGTGACTAACATCAGCACGAAGTCCTTGGACCAGCCAACACTCATGCCATCCGCTTGTCACGTCACTCCAGGCAGCCCCTTGGCCCAACGATCTCCATCACCAGGGCCTCCCAACCCTGGCAGGGGGTATTTGTTTTGGGGAATGGCTGGAGCTTCCTACAGAGACCCTCTGCCAGGCTGGCCTGGAGGACAGACTGCCAAGTACAGCAAAATGAAAGTGCAGTAGACGTCACTGTCCAAAACCAGAGTCTATAGCCAGTCATAGCTTTGTGGGGAGAAATGTTAGGCCAGAAAAGTACCAGAACAGGAGCCTACCAGCTGACATTGACAACCAAAATGCTGCCAGACTTCTGTTTCACAGTACTGCCAAGTGGACTCTAGGAAAACAGAAAGCAAACAGCACGAAGGGTCATGCTGAATCATTTGCCTTACTCTGAAAACCAGAAATGGTCCTCAGCATAATTAAACAAATTCCATTTTTTCCATCACCAAAAATCAGTTCAGCCAGCAGAAAATTGTGAAGGCAATAAATATACATATGGAGTGACAGAGAGTAAAGTAATTTAACATATAATGTTTCAGTTCACACACAATTTAAAATTGTTTTTAACTTTGCATATTAAATTTTATGTTTTGTTTCAAACATAAACTACTACAGCCAAGTAATTTCTATAGAGATGAAAACCAGTGCTACTGGGATTTTGGATTCAGTAGCTTTTTGTACATAATTGCAGGAGGCTTGACACTTTGATGCAAAACTAATTTATAAACATATTTTCAGTGCATATATTGGAATTGAAATACATTATTATACATTGTCAGACTACCTGTTGCAAGCAGAAAGTTAAACAAAGTAGGGAGATAAATTGGTGTCACCTTGGTGTACAATCAAGGCATAGGAATATCTCTTGCTTCTTTTACACTGCCTGGATGTTTCATAATGATAGCCAAAATTATAAAATAGTTTGAAGGAATTGTGATCCTCCATTTTTAAGACATTAACTTTTGAAACATGTTGCTTTAGATGTATCCTTTCTTGTATTATTCTGAGAGAGTGCAATTCATCTGTAAAACCAAAATTTGAACAACCCTTTTAAGGGTTGTATTTGAAGGCAACCACTATTAATTCTTGCATAGTGGCCAAAACATAGCCTATACATCTTAGGCAGGAACTGATTTAAATTCCAGCAAATCCTATTTTAGGGAGAAGAGCATTAACATTATTAAATCAGTAGGCCATTAGGGGAAATAGCAGTAGCACAGTGACTGTAGTGACGTTTTTCCTTAGTTGGTCCCAAAACACAGTCATGATGTCTCTATTCCCTGGTCTCCCATATTGCTTAATGGGGTGCCATCAAGGTCCAGGAATGCATTTTCAAGTAGGAGCAGTTGCCCTGCTCAGCTCTGAGACAAAGAAATGGCATTTACTGCAGCAACTTGCTTAGGGGAGCAGGATGGGTCCCTGGAAAGTCTGTGTCAATGTCTCTCCTTGATTTGCCAGCTCTACTCCTTTCAGCTGGGGAACAGGACAGCTCAAGGGATACCACCTAAAAGCAGACAGCTCACCTTGCTAAGGCGTCCAGGGCTGCAGCCAGGTGTCTGCAAAGTGAAGTGAAATGCAGTCTGGCTGGCAAGGGGAGCTGGCAAACTCCAGAGCTGAGCCAGGGCCCTGCTCCTCAGGGGAGTGAGTGCCTCAAGCATTCCACCACCCGGCAGACAGCAGTCTCCTCCACTTTAGAGAGAGTCTTAAAAACACTGGAACCGAAATAAAATATTCTTTTCTTGCAAGACCATTTCACAAAATCTCAGGCAGGAGCAGATGAGAGGAAAATGAGGTTATAGGCAGAGAGTGGTTCTTGACATATTGAAGTGTATTTATGGGTGTTTTGACAAGAAAAATTTTCCTATGTGATACTTGAGAATGAGCCAGACCGCCAGTTACAGAATTAGTTTTATAAGGAAGAAACATACCGTGACACCTACTTGCCTAATCTTGGAGAAAATCTCTGCTCACACCCCAAACCTACCAACTCATTTAAACAAAAAAAGCTTCTAGTTAAGACATATGAACTGGATTTTTAAGAATCATGGGATCTTGCTCCTGTGTCCTTGTTCTTGCAAGTTCCTAGAAAGAAACTGTTGTTTTTCCCAAAGAAGAAAAGAAAAAAAATCCTAACTTCTAAGCAGCAAGACAGTTCATTACCTGCTATATTATGTCCCAGTTTTTATTTCCATCTGCACAAGCACTAGGTATCCCCAGCTGATCTCAGCGGTTACTTTCTCTGCAAACACATTCCAGTTTGCTTTATCTCTCTCTCTCTCTGTATCTACCAAAATGGAAATGGAAAATCTCTCCTGAAAGCTGCTGCTTTCTCTACCTCCTAACTGAAGCTCTTCATATGGCTTCTCAGCCCTAACTCCAGGAGAACTCTCTTCCACAAGGAAATCTTTCACCATTAGTGAAACATCACTGGTCAGGAGCCTTTTGCTTCTAATTGTTCACTAAAGTCATTATACCTGTCCGAGATGGAAGGATTTAGGGTCTGACAAAGAAAATCTCTCAAGTAGAGGGTTGTGCTGGAAGTATTAGAATGATAGAATTCTGTTGCACTTCATATTTTGCAGCTGTGGCAGCAGATTTGGTCAGTTCTGGACTACAGTTACTGAATTAATCAGTCATTTTTCTGCAGCAGCATTTTACAGCAAAATATTTATTGAGGATTTTAAAATGTGAAGCTTGTGCAAATATGTTCTTAAGTTCCCGCTATTCTGTCTCGCTCCAATGCCTCTTGTCACTATCCCTCTGGTCTGATATGTCATGGTCACCATACCCCATGTCTCTGGTGCTTTGCCAAGGGAGGCAAAGGAAAGTCAGAGAGATGCTGGTTGGAAAAAGACAAGAAATTCTTATGACAAAGTCAGCACAAATTCAATAATCCCAAAAGAGATTTTGATTGTCTCTTTCAGAGGAACAAGAGCTCTTCTGAACTCTGGGAAACATTTCTACAACAGTGCTTGGACTGCTGCATCTTTGCTCTCACCCTACTATTTAATCAATGAGAAGCACTGCTAGCCAACCGAGTCTTTTCATTCACCGCTTTTTTTCCCTGTGTCACCTACTCATAGCCCTGATGTGAAAGCACACTGCACACTCCCTGAGAGATCCTCCTTTGCTTTTTGCTTTTATGGAAAAGCCATTTCACTCTGGTAATACAAGTCTGCAATTCCCCACACAGACAGCAGCTTCCAAAATAGGAAAAAACAGGTCATGCCAGGTCAAGCATCTTTCTGCAATTGTACAGCATCTAATTGGAGCCTCCAGCCTCCACTCTACAGCACTTGTACCCTGGTGTCAGCATCACACAGTCCTGTAGGGGGACTGCTTCAGAAGTCTGTGTGTTCCAAGTCAGAGTGTACTTACAGCTACTCCTTGTCACCCTACAACACAAAATAGATGCAATGTATGCTCATTCATAAGCTCTACAGACAGGTAGGAATATGCAAAGTTCTCATAGGATTTTTAAAGTAAATCCAAAACACCTCACCATATGACAATATGTCAGGTTAAAAGGAATAATTCAAATGTTAACATATGTGACTTGCAGTATGGATTTCACCATCCAAGCTAGCTCGTACACTATCAGAAACCTGTTTATATTATCATAAAATCACCTCTGAAATGAGTCCAGGCCTTGTGATTGTGATGAAGGTTAGTTTATTTAGCTATTCTATTCCTGTGAAGTGATACATTTTCCAGAGATTCATGCTAAGAATTCTTTCTTTTTTTTTTCCATACAGCATCAAACTCATCCTCCCATCTTTGTCTTTAGACCTTACCCAGCTCCCTAGTGCTCTGTACATCAAATTCAGAGCCCCTGCTTTGAAGGCATGCAGCATGTGTCTGTGGCAGTGAATTTACCTTCTTTTACAAACCATATTTTCTATACTACTCTCACCACCTCCCACTCAGAAGACATGCAGTTCCTTTCATACTGTTTTACAATTCTGGAATGTCCACCCTAAATCTGTCCTATCTCTGAGCGCCTACAGCTGTTCCTTATCTTTGGCTCTTTTCTTAAATTAAGTGATTAAGCTGGTTTCAATGCAATCAAAAGCTTGTAAAGACTTTGCTGTGTGTCACCCTCTTCTCGGGTTCTGCAGACACATTTTGACACAAATCAAATCAGAAATCTTTATGGTATTACATCATCTTTTATACAGTAAAGAGGCCCTTACAGCTCCAAAATTCTTACCTTGACAGTGAGGTATATAGTGCAAGCAGCTGTGATTTCTTTAATTCTTGAAAAGGTAGTTAAAGCCTTATCCTGCTATCCTTTGGCTAAAGTGGAGGGAAAAAAAAGAATGCATGTAACCTATTAAAAATAATATTTATAAAGTAAAGATGAGACATAGGGAAGGAAATTCAGGTAAGTGAAGCTAGAACCATTTATAAGTCACAGTGAATTTCCGACTTCTTAATTAGAAACTGAAGACTCTTCTTTCAGATACTCAATTTAAAATGATACAGACATTCCTATTCCGTTTTTCCATAAAACTACAGTTTATCTCATAACAGTATACACATGAGATACACAATTAAATACATGCATATAAATAACATGTATGCACATAAATAATACACAATTAATTACGGCTGAAACTAAAAAGAATCCACTATGCATTTTGTGAAGCTCTAGAGGCCTCTGAATCCTGGAAAATTCTGTTTCTTTGTCTCGGATACTCTGGTGGCTCAGACCAAGGGTGAGCATAAACAGGAACTCCTGGATTGTTTTGAAATTCTATCTCCACATACGGAATCTCAATTATTTTTGCAGGATCCAGGAGAGGGCAAATGACAAAAGAATGAAAATTTTTCAATTTGCATAAATGGCAGTCCTGCTCCACACCAGCTCCCAAATCAGCGTGGACATCCCTCCCAGTCTGGCTCAATGGATCGTGTGCCAAGGATGTCCCCTGTAGGATCCGGTGAACAGACACTGCTGGATGTTCAGCCCACCCAGAAGCACGGGACACTCAAGGTTCCCTGCAGAGCTGGCAGCCAGGTTTGCAGTCCAGGACTCTGAGGGGAAAAAGAAGAAAAGATGTCTCAGATTTCACTATTGAAAAAAGTAATAAATATGATCTGTCTTGGTGCAGATCATAGAATCACAGACTATTTTGTGTTGAAAGGGTCTTAAAGACCATCTAGTGCCATGGGCAGATACTCCACTCACTACATCAGGTTGGCAAGGGCCCCATCTGACCTGGCTGTAAAGACTTCCAGGAATGGGGTGTCTGGTTTCTGGCCTTCCTTGCTTGATTTCTTACACTTCAGCTCTTGTGTTCTAAGAAAAATGGCCTAAGAGAGTTGCCATCCCTTCCAGAGCTCTCTGCCAGAGAGCCAATGCTTTTTTAAAGCTCTGATTGCTGAGAAAGGAGGAGTGAAGTATCATGCCTCTCCTTTATTTAAGTCCCAAAGAAACCCATGGGCTGATTCTGGCAAGTCTGGCAGGAGGGTGGAGATCTCGAAGATACTTACCCACCTCTTCATCTGCTGTAAATAAGTAACTAGGCTTTTAAAGCAGTGTGCGTCATAAATAGCTGAGACTCCATGAGAAGCAATCCTTCCAGGAGGGAACCACTATGTCTGAACACATTCAGTTTGGGATTTATTTGCTAAATACATTAGAGAATCTGAATGCAACACATGCATCAACAGGAAGCTGGTGTGGCTGCTAAACCAACCTCTCCATGCCAAACATACAATACAGAGCCTGATCTCTTCAGACACATTGCCTGTCAGTGATGCACGCAATAAACAAAGACAGACCCAGGACAGGCTAGTCTGTTGAGTAGAGCTGATGTAGGTCTAGCCATGACCCCTTGCATTTCAGGAGATTCTCAGGGATGTTGTAAACAAGTACAGTTTATAAGCCACCTCTTAACCTCCAGTAAAACAACCACATTATGCTTGTCCCCAGCAGCTAAGTCCAGGATCTGTATTTCTTCCTGCATCATTTGGAGGCTAGAACACGCTAAGTGTTGTAGCAACCTTCTGATAGCAAGCCTCTTTGGTGTTAGCTCTGTACCTAGCACTTCACCACCAAGCACCAAAATTCTCATGGCCACATTTACATTTGGATGATGAATCTTCATACCAAAGAATGTGTCAATGTTACATTGTCTCAGTCATAATAGTCAAATCTTGAATTTTGCTTACTTCCACATAGCTCTTCAGAAACTCCTAAGACAGCCCAAAAGGAATCAGATTTGTGCAAACCAAGACATCTGAGGGAAAGAGCACAG
Source organism: Poecile atricapillus (assembly GCF_030490865.1). Taxonomy (NCBI): domain Eukaryota; kingdom Metazoa; phylum Chordata; class Aves; order Passeriformes; family Paridae; genus Poecile; species Poecile atricapillus. The sequence continues at coordinate 43,549,511 of NC_081289.1, read as the reverse complement.
AATGACATGCATTTCTCCCCTCACACTAAATATGGACCTGATAAAGGTGCACATAACTCAAGTTATGAATAAGAAGGGTAGGAACAGAATGATGACACTTTTCCATTTTTTGTTGGTCCTTATAATTCATTCTTTGTTTCTTCATTACATTAAGAATACATAAGCACGTCCTTTTTGAAAGATCTATATTTAACTTGTGCTTCTGGGTTAATAACTCAGGTGACTTGAGTTATGTCTCGAAGCAAGGGTTTTGGAAAGTGAGCCTATTATGAATATTCAGACAGATTCTCTGAAGTTAACTCAGCCAGGCACTGCAAAAAAACCACTAAGGATGGGTGAAGCACAATAAGGAAGAGCAAAACATTCTTTTACACTCAATAACTGGTTCCAAAGAGTAGTATCAGTATCTGCAACAGACCAAAAACTGCCTTGTATGTTGAGTACCTCTTCTTTTAAAGTGCTAAAAGCCATCTTATGTAAGAATTTAAGTACCAGCACATTCACAGATGCCAGCATTCACAAGCATACAACCCTCCTTGCTGACTGAGCATTGAATTCTACCCAGACAGCAGAAAACCTGGTAAAACACAGTGAAGTGAGTCAGTCAACATACATTTATTTCGATGAACATTAAAGGAATAAGGGACCCTGACAGAGAGAAAGAAGATACAAAAATGAAAGCAGTAATAAATAAGAGCAAAGATAAATCTAGCAGTATCCTATTACAATAAACCAATTTGCAGACTAGTGATGAAAAATAGCCTAAGATGACACATGCATGACCCTTACATTCATTCTGAGGCCTGCCAGTAAGAAAGGGGAAAATTTTTCTTTTTTTTTGTCATTTGCCCTCTTGTAAAAGATGAGCTGTTGGATACTGATAGCAGGTATATTTGTATCAAAAGTACCCTGAAGAGAATATTAACAATAACTTCCATATCCACTCACATACAAGGACAAACTCTTCAACATTTTTGGGCAGCCACAGCAAATGTTGGAAAAAGAAATGGAAAAGGAAGATAATTTGAATGAATCATAAATGTGGACTTCAACAGCCATCAGATTTTGAACATAAGGACTGTGTTTTCTAGCCTGACATGACTCACATACCAGGATCAATATACCCCATTTCTCCAGCACCTTAGAAAATCAATTAAATGCAACCTCAAAGACTCAAGAGAAGATCTAAATGATCATCACTATATCCAGAATTATTCAGCTGGGCATTAACCTACACATAGCAACTTCTTCAGTTACTTAGGGTATTTATGGACATCTAAAAGTCCAGGAGAAAGCAATAAAGACAAAACAGATAAGAAAAAGTAAGGGAATAATGAAAAGTATTATTACTAAATCTTTCATCTTGGTGAATGAAACAGAAATAAGATTCCTTCAGTTTTGCAATTCAGCATCAAGGTATACATATTCCCAAACTTCATGAGAAAATAGTGGAAGACAAGGAAAATGGAATCACCAATGAAATTATGACAATGTAAAGAAGGCAGACAAGAGGTTAGAGAAAATCTCATAGGATGATGAGCCCATAAGAATGAGGGAGAACTGGTAACTGGCACAAATGAGGTAGAGAAAGCAGTTGAAAATATTTACAAAACCCTGTCCATTGTAGAGTAATATTAAAGTTAATAATAGAACAGCTAAGAAAATAACTACCTCAAAGGCCTAGCTTTATTTAAAAACAGAATATAGATATATTTGCATTATTGGTACTGCAGAAGAGAAAAGTGAGGCTTTTACAAGGTTCATAATGGGCACATCCATTTATTTATTTAATGAAATCACAAAAAAAGGAGTAACTCAAGTCCTCTTTATTAGCAGCTTGGATGATTCAGATGCCTAAAGAGGAAGGAAACTGGACCAGCTGTTCTGCACAGGAGCTAGTTTTATTAATAAATATTGACACAGAGATTCTTGATAATATGTTTGACAAATAAAGACAAGTGAGTATATCAGTGTTATGTGCAGCCAGATAAGGATTTGTAGTTTGCTGACTTTCTGTGGAGTACAGTAAGACCTTTTTGCAACACACAATTTTCAGGGGAAAAAAAGGCTTTTGGGTTGTTTTAGGTTCTGTATGCATGTCTACAAATCCTGCACTGAGAAGAGGATGATAAGCTGCTTTTTGTTCAAAAAGCATATTGGTATACATATATGTGTAGTAAACACGAATGTTTTCTTACCCAAAAGAGAAAAAAATCTCGTGACTGAGCAGATTAGGAAGTGTAGTATGTGGATTGCAGAAAATAATATCACTGAGGATTTTAATTTCTGCCTTCCTTAAGCCTTGCAGAATTTATCTTTTAAACAGTAAAATTATCCTAAGTAGATTTAAATTAATAAAAAGTACATGGCAGAATGCTCTCTCATTCAGGGCATGCATCTGAACCATGATAACTCTTACTGAGGTAATATTTCAGCTTTTGCCACACATGAGGAATGAATTTTGGCTCAGACCAAGACCACAGTTTTAGGCAAATGGTTGCTAGTTTTTGTACAACATCGCTGTTCTTGAAAGCAGTACCATCTGTGTTAGATCTTAGTTCTGATTCAATTCCCATTTTACTACAGATCTCCTAGTCTGTCACACTGCCACAATGGTAGGTCACCCAAATCTGCCTGTAAACCATGCAGTACCCAACCCCAGAAGTTGTTGTTTGAGAATAAATCACATTGTGTTTCACTGCTGCCACCTGAGACTGTCCTCCAGCAGCATCCCAGGAAGCCCTCTGTCCTCTTGAATTCCTGTTAGCCAGCATAGAGTTAGCGTGACAGGATTCTTCAGAAGAGAAGCAAGAACTGTAACCAGTTCAGTTTTGAAATCTACATGACTTACCAATCAAAATATTTATACCACAGAACACCAGTAAACTGTTCTTTTTAAAGTCATGTTAGGTAGTAATCCAAAGAATGCGAAACCCTTTTATGTCTCCAGATAATTAATGTGACTGATATTTTGAGAATGAATAATATGATGTTTTGGAAAAAAGTTATTGCAACAATAAATAAGGATGTTCTTTCCTTACTTTCCCATGCATGAGAAAGAGGCATAGGCACCATTAATTTGCTTTACTACTCCTGACTACTACCCTATACCCCTACCAGCAAAACAACAAAAGTATAACCTATTGACTTAATGGATTGTTAGTGAAAATTAGTTTATTTTATTTTTTGTAATTATTTGTTCTGTAACACAGATGTTCATTAATATCTTCTTCTGACAAGTGATAGTTACAAGCACAAAAATTGGTTTAATGATCTGACCTTTCACTGTGAATATTCCAGTCAATTTTAGTCAGATCTAGCAAGTGCTTTTGACAAATTCAATGTATCCACATACAACTTACTAAACTCTTTAACAAATGTTAAAATGACATTTGACATTACCAAAATGTGCTGCTTTCCTTTAAACAGTTGTGTGGGGCAGGTTCTTTGGGAGCAGAGCTCTGCCACTGCACATCTCTCATTCAAACATCTGTCTACATGTGTCATAGAGTTCCTTTACCTTTAAGAAAGTTAAAGTTGCTGAAGTCTCCTGGGAGTCTTTTCTCTTGACCAATTATCGGTCATTGCTGAGAATTGACAGCAGTTTTAGCCATTGAAAAGTAAAATCAACTTGTGAACCCCACCTTAAAGTGTACACCCAGAAGTCTGTAGGGCTTCTTTATTTCCTGGTTGTGAAGAGTGGCGGAGCTCCGGCTGGCCTCTCGTTCTCTGCCCAGGCCATGCGGCCTGGGTGGGGGGGGGCCGAGCTGGGCCTGCCGTTCTCCCGGCCGGGAGATGGGGACCGGCGGGGGCTTGCCTCGAGCTGAGCCGGGCCAGGCCGGTTCCTGGCTTAGCTGCAGGTTTTGCTGTAATAGAATTTACTAGGAAACTGCCGAGTAAAGAAGAAAAGCTCTGGACCTGCGGCAGGCTGAGACAGCACCTACACTGCAGAGCAGCCATGAAGAATCTTCTATCAAAGACAGCTTCAGCTGCTGCTCCGGCAGAAATCACAGAACCATCTACAAAGCCTGGGCAAGATTTTAACTCTTTCTTATCCAGATGAAACTTGCAGATTAATCTTTTCATCCAGAGAGAGAAAAGGAAAGTAATCAACATGAAAAGAGACTTTATAAACTACTAGTGGCAAGAAAGAAAAGAGACTTCAAGAAAGGTAGAGAATTAAGGAGATGCTTTAATTAAGCTGAAATATCTTTCTGTTAAAACTATGGAAATGGACAATGAAGTCTTGAGAAAAACCCCTTTAATTCATAATAGAGTATGGAGAGGAATAAGGTGTTCAAAGTGTAAATTTAAGTAATAAGTGAAGTAATTGTGGTATAGTGAAGTGCTGAGAAATTTGAAGCCTTGAGAGGCAATGAGAAAAACTGTTTCTTAGTGAAGCTCACAGAAGCAGATGAAGAATACTTTTTTGCCTTTGACTAACTTATCCTTAAAAATGCTATCTTCAAACTCATGACCCATAACACATTTTCAGAGTGATGTGGAATGGGAGGGGTGGGCTTTAATAACAGTAGCTCTGAGCAGCTGATATCAGAGAAACGAGAAACTATAACAAAAATAGTTTTCTTGTGACAAACTCCATAAATTAACAGAAAGGAACTTCTGTTTCTCTACAGAAATTGAGGAAAAGACTATAGAAAGAATTAGAACTGTTTAAACCATCAAAATTATACAGTTTTTGTCTCTGTTGTCATGTAAACAAAAAAATAGTGAGCAGTGAGAAATGAAAAGGTTTTTCTAAAAGTTTATTCTGGTGTTCTTGTAGTTTGTCAATAAACTCTTCTTTATTCCTTTTAAGTTTTATGCCTGGTTTGCTCTTATTTTAATCCATATCTCACAGCAAGAAATAAATAATTCCTTTTTTCCCCTTTTTGTTAATTACTAGTTTAAACCACGACAACATGAGCCTGCAGGCTCTCTGCTCTGCATGCAGTGCACAGAAATCCCCACCCAGCTGAAGGGTGAGGTGTGCCTACTCACCTGGAACAGAGAAACACCATCTGGTACAGTAGGACCACCACACTGAGATGCCAGAGCTGTGTCCAGGTTTAGTGCTTGGCTGTGGAAGCAGCACCTGGTGGTCACAGGAGTGAGACAGCCGAGAAGTGTGACGTAAATGCACAAACTCAGTGAGCAAGAGCCCTTTGCATGCTGTGTGTGCAGTGCTGTGATTTACCAAGGTCCATGCTGGAAATAGGGCATGGAGAAAAAAGCTGAAGCAGGTAACTGTTGAAAAACTTAACCCAGCAGCCTGTACTTCCTGTTCCAAAGGAGAATCATAGGTTTAATGTCTCACAAACGATTTATCAGGAAAGTTGGCAGGTAGTGCAGGATTTTATAAAGAAACTATTATTATCTTTTTGGGGCAAGGCTGTCCAAAGTTGCTCTGTGGGCCTTTAATTTGGTGGGAGAACTCAGAAAATGCAAGAACATGATCAGACCTGAGAATTTACAGAAATTCCACTGAGTTTTTTAAAGCAAAGCTTTATATCCACTAGTCCGTTCACATCAAGGGCACTAAGAAAAATTAAGTTATTTGCAAGGTGAGGCCTTTTCTGAAGCTGTCACAGACCATCCCAAGCCTCCTAGACTGAGGTCTTGCTCCCAGTTGCATGAAGATGCTCTGGTTGCTGCACTAGTTCACCAGAAGTTTCTACATGCTTCAACCATACTTTTAAGTTGAAGTTTAATGTCAACTTGGAATGAAAACACAGATTTGACAAACAACTGATTAGGTCACTGCAGCAAGTGAAGCCAGTTAAGCTTTCTACCAGGTATTTTCTAGAAATTCTGGAGCCTGTTTTCTGTTACACACATAAGCACAGAAACTTCACAACTGTGTCTGGAGAACATTTAGTTCTTTTATGAGATTCTGGTCTTCCATTTAATTTTTCCAGCTCCATCTATTCTTTTTTTACTGCTGTAGTGTGAGCCATTAAAAATACCTGAGAAGATGGGGCTAGCAAAGGCAGTATCATCTTTAGCAAAAGAATAGCAGACATAAATTTCTGTAATTTTATTTTTTCAGCGAGTAAATGTGTGCGATTCTTTACTTTTCAGTGAAGATTTCTTTTGCTTTTCACTTTAGAAATGTTCCCTTACTTAATTTTAAATCCCATTCAGAGCCCTGAAAGCTTCAGTTAAAATAGTTGTGCTCATCTGAAGCATTCTCTTTGATCAATGGCAATGATGAAATTACAGAAAACCCTTTATAAATTTGCATTGCATGAAATCAGGATTTTTACAATATTAATCCAGAGCAGCAGATCCCCCTGCTTCCCTCCCCTGCTCAGCAATGTTGTTCCTAAGGTAGAAGGTGTGAAGCATTTTTTTTTACTATCCTTTCCAGTTACATTAAGAGGAGGCAATAAAAAAAATAAATGTCACTTTCATGATCTTGTTTCACATTCCAAGAAAGAAACCTAGAAAATTCCCCAGCCTAGGCTATATATGAATAAATAATATACACAAGATATATGAGAAACACCAGAAACAAGCCAGAGCTGCATTATCTCAGAACATTTTTATTAACATAATGTACAAACATTGCTCTTTCCCATCATGATCTCACATCATTCCAGTATTATAAAGAAACACATAAAAATGTCTGTCAGAAAAAAACATTGGGGTGAATAAAACCCTTTTGGAATGACATCCTACCTACTCTGCCAACCTCCTTTCTCCAGGTTTGGTGTGATATGTGTGGCATGTAAGCAAAGGAATCTCTTTTCTCAGTGCTATTCTGGGAGGGGTGTCAGGTAATAAATCTGTGCAGGGACGGAGCAGAAGGCCCATGTCTGGTACACATCAAGGTAGGGAGGAGGTGCACAGCGGGTTCTGAGAGTCACCAGCTTCCTCCTCCAGTGTCACATCTCTGCTCCTACAGCTCCTACTGCTTGGAATGGGTCAAGAAGGGGAAGACATCACCATTTTTCTTATGGTGTCTTTTTCATCATCCCTCAGGGCTGCTGTGCTTTCCCCCAGGAATGTGCACAGACAGAAGGGATGACTAGCACCATCCAGATGCCACCTTAACACATCCTTGTTCTCAACTGAGGAGAGCACCCCTTGGAATAAAACCCACCGCATCTGAAAGGACTGCAATGTTTGAGCATGATAATTATATTATATATATTGTATTATAATATTACATCTGGGTGAAGACTTCCATTACATTTCGGTATCAACGGACACTGACATCTCCTCTGTAGCTGCTCAAAATGAAATAATTGCTTGGTCCAATTATTGCTCAGGCTTAGAAGAAAGACTTTTCATGATGCATTTAATCAATATCATCCATTATATGCATTCATAGGCAGATAAAACAACAAAATTAGTTGACCAGTCATCAGAAGGACTGATGTTTTCCCCAAGAGTAATAGTCATCACTGATACAAATGTTGCAGTCATGGAGACTCTGCTTTGGTTTCAAAAGCGGTCTTGAGCTATGAAAAAAACTGTTTCAATTTAAATGTCAAAGCAGATGATAAAGCTAAAGTGAAAACTGTGGTACGTATAACAACATGAAGCTGTGGGACTGCAGAAGAAACATTTATAAAATGTTTTCTGAAATATTTTTATATGGGATGTTGTTGCACTAAGTATTAAAAATATCCTTAAGATTCCACCATAGAAGAGTTCATGGAGTCATCTGACTGAGAAGCTGTGCAAGAGCCAATAATGGTCACTAACTGGGAAACAGAGGCAGATAATTAAGGAAAGCAATTCCTTGAGTTTTATGTTGTCATTCATTAAAAATTAAGTCTACTGAAGATGATTCAACCAGAAAATAATTTTCAGCAGTAGAGGGTCCTGCAAATTGTAATGATACATTGACTATACCCTGGTTTTGAGTAGTTCTGAGCTGAAATTTTTTCTTGGGTAAGAAATCCCCAAACCTTTCAATAGAGAATGTAGAGGAGAGGGCTGTTCAGCCAAATATGGTGAACAAACACTAAGCAAGAGAAGCTTATGTAATGTGGAAAAGGTGGAACTACAAGGTCAGCTAGAAGATAATACAAATATTACACTGCCTTTATATTGTTTAGCCAGACACCATAAAAGGAATTGATCTAGCAAGTATCTAATACAGCTCCACAGCAATACTTCGCTGTGATTTGGCTATTTGGATTCATATTTTGTCCTGCCACATCTAGTTTTGCAAATGTGCTGACACCTATGCCACATCTCCAAACTAAGCCACAGATAGATTTGAAATAAGCAGTTTTGGTTTTATGTGTAATAGCCACAGAGGTAGTTTTGTAGGCAGGTCCATGTTTGGATGTAAGTATCATCAATAGGCAGAAAAATGAGTGAAGGTTTTGAGAAACCACAGATGTCATGGAAAAAGGCAAAAATTAGAGAATCTTGTTCAGAAGAAAATGTAAATAAGTGCTTAGTTTTGTGGGCTTTATTTGGACAATGCCAGTGTCTTAAATTTAGGCACAGTCTCTGATGTATTTCTGGGTGGAAATTTTCTATATGAAAGTTAAATTTCAGACACTTGTATAAAAATATCTTCACCCACAATCTGCTGGATACTGGCACTTAGTATTTTCTCATTCTTTGAAATACAGCTAATGGGTCTCATGTCTAGACACTCTGTGAAGAATCCACCCATTTGATAAGGATCCTGTACTGTAATTCACATTACCAGATCTGAGCTCAATGCTTCCACAAAAGTAAACTGTGCCTGGTGGAGCCTTTGTGCACAGCTAAAATCCAGATGTTTATTTCAAAGTTGAATTTTACAGTGCTGACATTTTCATTCTGATTTATAGCCAAGCAGTTCATTTTAGAATCAAATCAACACTTCACCAGGTAGTAGAGATACCTTATTTTTATGCTACAGTTTTCATTGGATTATTCATTACACTGTTTCAGGAGCTACTCTGTAAAACTTTTTGAAGCTTCTGATTATATATGATAGAGTATTGATAGTATATGATAGATTCATAAATCACTCTAAGAATCATTTTCATGTAAATGAATATTGGGATCTTAGTATAGTTAACAGTAAGAACTAGAAGACACATTATATTTATCTGAGCCATAGAATCATAGAATGGTTAGAATTGGAAGGGACCTTAAGGATTATTTAGTTCCAACCCCCTGTGCTGTGAGCAGGGACACCTCCTACTAAATCAGGTTGCTCAAAGTCCTGTCCAAACTGGTCTTGCAATCATCAAAGAAAATCTAATTAAAACAAACCAGTGTAATAAGTAAAAAGTATATTCTCTGCATTCATTTTGACAGATTAATTTATGAATCATAATATAGCAGACTGATCTGATCAATGTATTATATATCGTGGGAATAGGAAGACAATTCTATAGCAACTAAGGGTCATATTTAAGTTTCTATTTTTGTGTGTATTTAAAATTGATTCTAAAGAATAGTAACCAAATAATCTGTCTGATTCAGGGAATAATCAGCAGCAATCAATTTCACTGGCAGCAATTAATTTCATTGGAAATCCCAAAGGATTCATGGTGAGTCAGTGTCTCAAGCTGGGCTGCTGTTGACAGGGAATTCTGCAAGTCTAGCATCCATCCTGCTCACTCCCAGAGGTCTCCCAGGATGGATGGGGACCAGGAGAAAAATGTGAATGTTACTGGGTGGTGGCTGCCACTCCCCAGACACCCTCCCTCCCTGGTGTAGGCAGCACAGAAGAAAACTGTACTGCAAACCCAGCTCTGGGAGACAGCCTCAGTCCTGCATCTGCCCGGAGCCCCAGGGAAGGGCGGCAGACACTGAATGGACCAGCATATGCTCATGCTCATGGTCCTGTGGCAGGAACATAAAGGAGCATGTGACTCTTTTCTGACACTCAAAAACACTGATACTTTCTTGGCCAAAAGATTGGCCATCACAGACTTTGAGAATTTTCCACTAAGGTGTGTAAAACATACTGCTGCAATTCGCAGATTGCTATCAACAGTTATTAATCACTGGTTATCTCTTTATAAACCATTTATAATCTTATTAATCCAAAATCCTACCTCCAAATCCATGCCACCAAAGGAGAAGAATCTGCTTTGTCTGTAAAGCACAGGAGAAAAGAAAGCAAAGCCCTACCTACCTACAGCTTGATAAACTTGGCAATCATCATCATCATCCTCTTCCCCTCCTCCTGCTTCTCCTCTTCCTCCTCTTCCTTCTCTCTCTATTCCTCCATCAAGCAGACCTCTTGTTTAGGGAGAAGGTAAAAAATACAAAATAGAAAGGGATGACTACATAGATATTGGATAAATCTTTCCATTATAAAAGTTACTGTGGATGACCAGCTCCGTGAGACTCCATAAATTGTTTTATTGAACTGTTCTTGCAAGAAGATAGTAATATCTGTTATTATTTACTGTTATTATGTTTGAGGATCTTGTAAAGGAGGATCAAGATATTTTTCAAGAGAAATCATTGACATATGACTATTTTTAAAAACAGACATTTATAATGTTAGTAAGAGCACTATTCTCTTTCAGTCAGCCCTGAAGCAGAGATAATTCTTAAAATTTGCTGTGTGTAAGTATAAATATTTATTGTACTGCTCTAAACTTCTTCAAAAATCATGATAGGAAAGACTTCTAATGCTCGATGTGAATTGTCTCATGTAAAACATCTGGTTAGTTCTGTTTGTAATAAACAAAAATCTCCAAATTCAAATTACCCTGATTTGTTTTGTGCCAGTTGCTTATGCCCTGTATGTACTCTAAGCGGTTCCTGAAAGTAAAACCATAAAGCCTCCCATATCCTCTCCTTAATTTCTGTATCACCTGCCTGGTTTTCACAAGATTTCTCTTATGCTACCTTCAATCCAACCACCAAATGAACTCCTTAAAGCAAACTTTTACCTCTGGTCCAGCCCTCTTTTACTAAACAGCATGCAGTGGCATTCTTTTGGTTTATAGGCATGCACAGTTAAGTCTTCTGAGGCTTTCTGAAACAACTATTTTAATTAAAATACACTAAAAGGAAGAATGACAGAACTGGGATCATCATTTGGACAAGTGTTGCAGTCAGCAACCTCAGGATCTCGTCCAGGGAAGCAGCAGGGTTCTGGGGACCAGCATGAAACACCAGCGAGGTGAGCTCCCGGTTCACGAAACCATTTATTCAGCATGGGAACAAAGTCAGGTCCAGAACACAGAGCCCAGAACAGAGGCACAGCAGGGGTTTTTGAGGGACAGAACTTTTGAGGGTTTCCACCTTTGAGGGTGGAGTTCAGGGTCAGGGACCATTAGAAACAAACCAAGGGAGAAACCCCCAGGGACTCAAACCCAATCAGAACTCCTGGGCCGCCCTTCACAAGGGGTTTGGGGTAGGACAATGTAACTCTTTGCCTCCCCTGAGGCCGCTGCAACAGACAAGTTGTGCCACAGTGTGATACCCAAAGGAATCAAGCATTCATTACTTTTAAACAAATTATTGAAACTCTGTTCATCCAGAAGTTATAAAACAAATTATAGTATTTGAGTGCTTGCTGTATATAAAGACTGTTGTAACCTTTACTTGCCTGCAGTCAATAAATTTGATGATTACATTCTGATTGCTTCAAACAGGATCAACGGGAAAGGACTGTTGCCTGTAAGGCTCTGAAGAATTCCTCTGAGGAGGGAAAAAATAACAAATAATTAAGAACTTGAAGATTTCAGCAGCCACAAGCAAAAGTGCCTGTTAAGGCGGTAATTTTGCCAAAAACCAATCTGCCTGGAGTTGCTGCCAGTTTAGCAGCTGTGACTGAGCATCTCTGCAGCACTGATGCTTTGCATGGGGCACTGCATTTAACATCTGGATGTCTGCAGGGTCATCCAGCCTCTGCAGCACAGGGAGCAGAGCCCATTGCCCAGCAAAGCATGCCCCAGAGCAAGGCTACTGATGTCTGCAAAAAACAAGGAACAGTTGTGGTGAAACTCCTTGCACTGTCAGTGAAGAGCACACGCTGTTCCAGAAAGAGGGTAGCAACCAAGCAGTGTTAGAGCAGTGACAGGTTGGTCCCCTACCCATCATGAAGGAGAACTTTCCATTCTTCTTTCCTCGCTTGGCTGGCTTTAATCTCTCTTTCATCGCAACTGCACAGTGAAGGCTCAACCTTTTAACAGCAGACATTACCTATGAGCTGCTCTCTTCTTCACACAGGACTACAAAATGGGGATATGTAAGGCCTGGCAAAGCCTGGGTCCCAACAGGAGTGGAAAAAATTCAGAAAACATTCTGAAAAATTAAAATCCAATTACTCTCTCAGTATCTGAAGGCTTCTTTATTGTAGAACTCCAGCATATGACCCAGCAACACAAACAAATAATAGGGACCAATCATCATTATAACACAAGTGTTGAGGCAAGGTACTTGAAACATCATCCTAAGCTACACAGATGAGGACCAATCCTGCTTTATTCTCAAACTGCCATCAACGGTTGCAGCTCCCTAAAGAGTACAAAGCAAGTTGATGTCAGAAAATCCTGATGACTGAAACTCCTTAAATTTTGTTATTGTCTTGACAAACCTTTTGCTTTATTAAAAAAGTTGAACTTCACATTCAGTAGTGCAAAAGTCAGCTTGAAAACTGAATAAAAATCAAACTTGTTGACGTGGTCATACTTCTAAAGCATGTTGGAATATGTGTGTCTTGGAGAAATAAAAACCGGGGCACACGTCTCTGGAAGGGGTCCATACCTTAGCAGAAAGTGGTATGACACCTTTACAGTTCAGCCAGAAATCATTAGAATTCAAAATCAGTTAATGCCAATACTCTTTCCAATCCAAATTTATACTGATCAAAATATGAAAATATATTTTTTAAGTATGAACTGGAAAGTGTTAATTGTTATCAAAGGGGTTTACATTGGTTACCTTTTTTTGCAGTAGACAATTCATTTTATAAATATGTCTTTTAGAAAACAGTAACATCATTATGATGCAGTTGATCTCACAGACTGACAGCTACAATGGACTCAGACATCATATTAGAAGGAAAACACTTGTGAACTTCTAGCTATAAGTAATTTCTCTGTATTTTCAAATTCTATTAGAACTATGAAAAGGTTACTCTGTTTAGTCTGGAAATATTACACCCAAAGGAGAAGTTTAAGCATTAAGAATAAAAACACCAGGGTACAAAGTATTCTTTGTACAATGTATTCTAAACAAAATATTCTTAAAAGCAGGTGATGTATTATTTTATGGTGAGCAAAACAGTGTGCAATAGTAATGTGTCTTTACAAGTAAGCTGGTAGGACAAAAATATCAATCAGACTGTGAGCCACAAAGTAAACACTGAGCAAAATGACTACAGGGACTTCTGCATTAGTTTGGATAAAGTAGAAAGCTTCTGTTAAGTTACTCTCAAAAAAGGGCAGGAAAAGTGATATTAAAGAACTGCTTTCTGTGCTGATTGTGAATCATGTGCAGAGTGTTGGAGTCTGAAATACAGACTGTGTGCCCTTGTTTTTAATGTTTAGTTCTGGGATCCAAGAAAACACTGAATTTCATATTATATGAAATTCATGAGCATGTTTTCATAGTGATACATGAAAACAAATGCTAAAGTTAGATAAGAAAGGTAAGTGTGTAGATTAGAAAGTTTCTTAAATCACTGGGTGAAAAAGTAGTTTAGAGAACAGGAGACAAGATGGAGGATTTAGGGTGTTGTCTCTTGTCCTTCTTCTTTCTTCTTCATGTTCTTCTCCTGGAGGTTTTTGGGTAATAGTTAGTGATTGGATAGAAAATGCCGCAGTGCATCACAGAGGTGATGGGTCATTGGGTCATTAAGAAAAATAATATACGTGTCTATTGTTAATTGGGTAAAAATAAGTATAAAGATAAAAGAGCTGCGTAGTTCGGGGCCATTTTGTGTATCAGACACGAAGCGTGCCACAAGGCCTTGTTTGTACCATCAGAAGAAAGAAATGTGCCAAATTGCAAAGATTAACCTTGTAACCAGCCTGGAGAGACCTGTTAAGTTTTGTAAAGATCCTTCAATAAACACGAGAAACAAGATTCTAACGAGCTCGAGAGTTTACTTCGAATCATAAAGACTGAGATAAGTGGAACTCCCCACGAGGGAGGATCCCAGAAGAATTCAGCCCAAAGAAGGCTGAGAGACTAGAGAAAAGTTGTATTCACAGAGAATTGAGCCCAAAGGAGGCAAAGAAAAGAAAGAGAAATTACACAGAGGGCCAAAGCAGATGCTTTAATGCATCATATGCAAGGCAGTGGCAGACCCTGTTCAACTCTGCAGAGCAGCAGCCCCCATGGCCAAACACTGTCCTCTCCTGTCAGGCAGTGTAAGAAAGGCAGGTCAAGCTGGTGAGATGTCTACTGGCACAGACACAGTGACATATAAAGCAAGATTAGCAGGTGTCTAAGAAACCTCAGAGAAAATGGGAAAAAAAAGAATTATTCTTCCTTCTATGGGAAGAACTTCCCTGCACAGATCAACTGTGAATGAACCAGTTGGCAGGCAGTGAACAAGTCATTGTATTTGCTTCTCCCCAGGCCATGGGCAGAGATCAGACACCCTTAGGGAGAAAATGAAAAGCAGTTCTATTCCACAGACTCTCAGCAGCACAGTCATATGAGAGATTTGGTCAGTAAACCAAGTTTCTTCACATTCAGTCATTGAGGCAGTGATAGCCAAACTCTGCTGAAGGTAGCCACTCAACTGTTATAACATTTTGCTACCTTTATATTCCTACATCAAATATTATTTTAAGAGAAACACTTCTTGCTTTTAATTTCTTAGATTTCACTACTGATTTTGATATATTGAATACATTTCAACATGTTTACATACCTACTCACTAATAAGAATGGGCTTTGAAAACATTCAAAGTTGATCAGAATTCATTTTTAGAATAGGCTGATTAAACTAAAACAAATAATTTTGTGAGAATGTTCTTTTAATATGAAATAAGGTAAACTGAATTAATTTGGCTTTTGCATTGGAAATAGAGTGTAGTAATTTCATTTCTGTATGACATAAATACATAGTGCAGTCAGACTGATCCACTATAAATTCTTACTGTTACTTAGTACAGCCACTCAGTGTTAGGCCCAGAGAACCTATTCCCTGTGCCATCAATCACCAAAAAGCTGTGTACTACTGAAGAGCCGACACACAGACACTTTGCTGATATATCACCTCCTCTTTTTAAAAGGCAGTAAGTAGTACTAAAATGTATAAAGCCTTCTTTCCATTCACTGATTTGTCTAAAAAAATATGAGAAGGGTCATACTGAGCAGCAAGATTGTTGTATCTTGTAGCATTGAACAATGGAAGGCATTTAAAAGAGTATATTCTCTCTTCCCTGAAATATTCATCCTTTATTCCGACCTTTAATCTGAAATAAATGGGATTGTGTGTTAAGAGACTGTAATTTACATCTTTTCAGGGTATCACAAGAGTGCTGTCCACACCCTTATTTGTGGTTAGGCTGAGTTGCATCATCCCTCTTTTTCTTGGTTGTGGTAATAGAGGCAGGTGCAGACAGTCACATTCAGAATCCTTACTCCTGTGGTCAGTGAGGCAATTAATTTCTTTTATAGTGGCTCAGGTGCTTTTCCTGAGCCTTTGATACTGAATGCAACTTGAACCCTTCAGGAACTGCCTTTCTCCAGTAGCTGTAGAGGCTGAGATTTTCAGTGACTACATAAGTCACCAAGTACTGTCTGCACACAGTTATTCTGTAAGATAACTAAAAATTTAAACCTTACTTATTTTTATAAGCATTACCCCACTAATTCAATTCAATCTAACTACTTAGATCACTTAAATTGAAAACCGCTACTAATTATTACTCTCTATATGTCAGCCATTATGGCTGCTTCCCTGTCTAATAATAGAGAGAAACCCTACCATAGCCCATACAGTACTTAGAAATTGTAATATTAATACTTGTCACTACTAATAGTTGAAAAATTGAAACTATATCTCCAACTGACTTTTTTTGTTAACCTGGGCCAAGCTATTTGTAGTGAATACAAATAATGAGGTCGGTGCTTTCCCTTTTTTTATTGATTTGTTATATATGTGTGCCCTTGTAAGAAGATAATCTATCACCCCTTGAATGTCAGAAATAAAAGCAGTAAATAGTCAAATGACATACTGTCTCTCCTCATCAATACTCTGACTCACCTGCATCCACTCTTGGATCAAATAAAATTTGCAATTTGTATTCTAAATTTTGTATCCAGTGGGACTGTGCTTGCAGGATGGCCACTTGATCTTTCCACTGTGAATGTCAGAGCAAACTGTATCTCTTAAAGGTAAAAACATCCAGGAGCTCTACTAGACCACTGAGCATTCATGGAAGAATACATAAACCTCAGACTGTTTCTGCCTTAGAGATTTATTTAAAATACCATGGCAGAAAACAAACCATTATGGACTTTAGAAAGCTCTTATGAATATATGCGATCTCAACTGATTTTTTTCTATTTGTTTGTTATTTGATTGTTTCTTAGTATTTAGAGTCTAAGGTTAATTATAGTCACCCCTTCTGCGATAGGGGGACTGAACAAAACCAAAAGATCCTCCCAGTGGTAATGATGCCTGCAGGCAGGGATACCCAGAGCTTCACCCCTGCCTGGACATAATAGTGAGTAAATCTAATGGAAAAGTGCTCATTCTCTTGGGGCACAGTTTAACAAGTTCTTCATATCAACAAATTCATCCAAACTTCCATCTACCAGATCCCAGATTGTGTTTCTCTTCAGAACCAAGCATGAAGGGCATTGTGCTCACTGTGGGGAGCAGGCTGTCAGTGCTCACTTCATGCCTTTAACTGGAAGCTCCTCTAAGCCCATGGTGGAGCCCAGGTAAAGGGCTTTGGGTTAGTATTTAATTGATTTTATTATTAATTAATGTATTCTTTTAAATGTTAAGATGCAATTTGTTTCCTTTGTCCTCAATTTTTCAGAGCTGCAGGAAATGTATGGAGCAGGCTGTAAGTCCCAACAATAAATGAATGGTAGAGGATTTTGCACATTTTGTGGCCTTTCCTGAAATTTCCATGATTCTTGGTAACCTCAAAAATTATCAGCAAGCTCCTTGTTCAAACCAGAGCTGGCCTTTTTGTTTTTATCTTTGGCAGTGCCTAGCACTGTGAAGATGGGGGTAGCTGGGAGAGTTGCTGTCAGATTGCTGGCAATGCAGAACAATTACTATTGGTGCTGTTGGAGTCACTGTCGACATTTCAGCCTCATGGATTGATCTAAATTACCATCTGACCTATGTAATGTTCTACAGTACCTAGCAGAAGTGAAGAAGGATTTCTAGGAAATTGCCAGACATCTGACTGTCTGCTCTAGTCCACTAAAGCAGCTTAGAGCAACTTGTCCTCATAGCTGCAGCTGAAATAAAAATTATCCTCTTTTTATTCTTTATTTTTCTCTCAAGAAGCCCTCAAGTCATACATTTTTTTGGATGGGATGGATCAATCTTGCATTACCAACTACTCAAATTGATTTAATTTGTGAAAATATGTATCTAAAATTTAAAAGCTTCCATTTCCTTATATCTTTTTTCCCCTTTTTCAGGTGAGGGATTACACCTAGATACTTCTGAAGAGCCTCTACAACCAGGAGACAAGCCCTCCACTTGGAAATGGCAAGTCATGAGCACAAGGAAGGTGGGTACTTCATAATTTTAATACGTGTTTCAGCTAATGCACTCTGAGAAATCTTTCAATCTCACAAAACGAGGGCCTAGGGGGGGTCAGAAAAAGACAAATGTTCTACAATATCCCTTACTGACTCTTATTTTACTTATGCTCAGGCAATTTCCAATACTGGGAGCATTAAGCTTGTGGCAGTTTTTTGCAGGAACTAGGACAAGAGCACAACACTTTAATATCTTGAGAAAATTAAAGACAGAAAAACCCATTCCTTGAAAGCATTTTCTCAAAATGGAGGTATATATAGCCACAGCTTGATTACAGCCTCTGCAGGTTTCTCAAGCAGATTTTTTCAGCCACCAGACTGGTTAGAGAGAGTATATTCTATCTTCTATTTTGTTCTGTTGTTCTTGTTTTACCTATCTTTATTTTACTTTACTTTTACTTTACTTACACCAAATGGTTTGTATCTCCAGTTCTGAGTTGCTGATCTAATGATGAGAAAGTTAGACTGAACTTCCCCAGAGGTGCAATCACAATATATAAGTCAGGGAACTCCAGATACAACAATGTCTGTGGTGCAGCTGGCAGTAGGAGGATTGAGTTTAACCCAATGCCTTTGTTGTATTCCTGCCACAGGCTGGACCTTCCAGGCCCTCACACTCTCCTTCAGCTGCCTCCCAAAGGTTCAGTGCCTGTGCAGTAAGATGTGGCCTCAGGCATGATCTTCTCAAGCCCCTGTTGCTGCTTTACTCCCTCTTAGGATAATAGAGCTGCCTATCCCAGAGCTGGTTTTACCCTGCTGGATGGATATGATCCACTAACCCAGATGGTTCCATCCTTGCCTACCAAAACTGGTGTCTGCCAGATCTAGTGGAGAAGAGAAAGCTGCATAGTCAGGCTGTGGGGAATCTTCAGCACCTGAACCTCCAACATGAGATGGAGGCACAGAGCCTCTTTTCTTCTGCCTTTACATTTCATCAGCCTGGATCTTTTGTGGCTTTTGCCAGCACAAAATCCTCATGGAAAAGAAGAGAGGTGTGAGGACAATGATTTGTTTTTTTAAAAATTCCTGGAGTTTCAGGATTTGGGCTAGCATTAAACAAAATATTGGACTAAATATTAATCTAAATATTCTTTGGCATTTTCCTCAGAAAGCCTGTGTAGCAGCAGAGGTAGGTAAGTCTGATAACCACAGTGGCTGCAGGAGGCAACAGCTGGCAAATTCTGACAACAGCTGACAATGACCTTGATATGAAAATGTCATTTTCATATCAAGCTGCAAACAGACTGAAGTATCCTAATTAATAGCCTTGTGGACCTTAGCACAAAGCACACCGATAATCTTTCTCAGGCACTAAAATATTCCTCTTCAAAATACTCAAACACTTTTATTTCTATCCTAATTATGTTGAGATTTTTCAAAATCCCATTCAAATTGGTGGGATTTTTTCTTATGTGATTTGAAGGCCAGGAATTTAAGATACACTTAGAAGCTGACAGACACCTTGGTGCTCAGATAACTCCTAGTGCACTCAAGTAGCGGCTCTCTTGCAACACCCTTTATGTGGTAAGTATTACTATAATAAATCCACATGTCAATTAAGTTATACTCCAGTGATCTTCAGGGACAGGAGGATTTGAGGCATTAGAAACACCTAGGTTCTCATTTTTCTCCTGTGCCACAGTATTCTGAGTTTCCTGTGACCTTTGGTACTCAAGTACAGATGTTCGCATATGCATTAGTAGAGGTAGGGGAAGTAAGGTGTGCAGTAGCTTGTTTTTCTCCTTGGAGGTAAGGACACAGCAGATATCTGGGATTTCACATGTTTATTAACAAGCAGACACTTGCATTTAGCCACAGAAATATCACTGTTAGGGTCCTCTCTGCTTTCATGTCTCTACTACATCATCTTGTTGTGTGTTTACATCTGACTGTATCTTGGCATCTGAATCACATTCCACCTGCTTTAGAAGGACCGCAGTCTGCAAAGGAAAGTTATGCAAGAGTTTCTGGTACACAGGAGGAGCAGTTTACATGCTCATCTAGGAAAAATAAGGGTCTCTCAGTACTCATGCATG
Organism: Poecile atricapillus; assembly: GCF_030490865.1. Classification (NCBI taxonomy): domain Eukaryota; kingdom Metazoa; phylum Chordata; class Aves; order Passeriformes; family Paridae; genus Poecile; species Poecile atricapillus. The sequence goes on along the minus strand of NC_081289.1, from coordinate 43,529,796 downwards.
CTATGTTTTCACCCTCTATAACTAACTCTACTAATCAGATTGGACTAAGAGCCTTCAAAGAGCTATAAAATACTGTCTTAAAACTGCAAAGTACTGCCTCTAAACACTATGTTTAAGCTGTCAAGAAAACTCCAAATTCATCTGAACAGCAAAATTTTGAAGACCTTTTTTCCACCTTTAACTTTTGAATTATTTTTCATTTCAAAAACAGAGCAAGCAAATAGCAGAAGATGGTGCAGAAGGATGCCAGAATGGGGGCTGAAAAATCGGTGACTTTGAAGTTAAATGCCTTTGAAGTAGTACTAAATAGCAGTAGTTTATGCCAGTATCTAAAAAATCACAGTTAACTCTTTATTTTTGTTAGCAAAATTAAGAATACAGGCTGCCAAAGAACATTCATGCAAAACTGTGCTGATAAATACTGTTTTCTATTTTTTGTCCCATCTCAATTCCCCTTAATTTCTGTTTTAAAATTTGAAATTATTGTTTCATGGAAGCGAAATCTTTTAATGTGGCTATGTTTTTCTGTATTTTCCAAAGTAAGCACATAAATACCTAGTTTACTTTTTTCCCCCCTTTTGTTCATCAATATTTTGAAAAAAATACATTTTTCCAGCCAGTATTTTCAAAGTAAGCTTGGACTCATAGATGTGTGAATTAAGAGCAAGTCTTTAAGGACTACTGACACCACCAACCTAAGTGTCAAATCAGATGAAACACTGATTATTGGATTTTTGTAGAAAAATATATAAATATAATAAAAGTACATAAATTTAAGATACATTGGACTTTTAATCACCATTAACATGAGTACGAATAAAAACTACAATGGATAGATAGCTACCCTAGATTTACAAGACTTTATTCCTAGTACAAAAAAATATATGCAGAATTATGCAAAAACAGATCATACAAAATTATTATTGTGGCTTTTTAAATTATTATTTTGAGGGACTCATTGCTGGAGGTAGCATCTTTACTCTTTCAGCAATATCATAATCTTTATAAAGCCTCAGTTGTTGAAAAAAGAGACTGCCTGATGATCTAAGCTGTCAGAGCATTCAGGAAAGATTACCAGTTCTATTTTGTGAACATCATAGCATTTGAATGGGGGAATTTGCAAATATTATCATATTGTATCCTATTGCCTCACAAACTCATGCAAACAAAAGTAACCCATCATTTTTTTGCTGTTTCAGACAATTTTTTTTGCATAAATATTGATTTAGATGCTTTATTTATGGGTTTTTTTTCAATTTATGCAGAAAAAGAAAGTCCTATAAAATATGACTCTACATATCAGTGTTTGGTCAAGCGTTAATGTTCTGTTTTTGAAGAGATAGATAATACTTGTACCAGAACATGGTATCTGTATCTTTTGAGTTTAGTAATATACAGTTTTTACCTAATTCTGCACTAAGCAAATTGTACACTGTTCTGACAGCTTCTTAATTTGATTCAAGTATGCCCCTAAGGAAAAGATAGCCAGCTATCCTTGAAAAATATGATTTAAAAATTTATTTGAACATGAAAATGCCTCGTTATCTCTGACATGTGTTTCTGAGTAATAATGGTTAAACAATAAATCACTGAAGACGTATATTGAGTTGATTCTGCTTAAAAACAACCTGTTTTCCTTTGTGAAGACATTTAGATACACTTCTGCTCTGCTTTTGTGAGACCTCACCTGCAGTGCTGTTTTCTGTGTCCTCCAATATAGGAAGGCCATGAACCCACTGGAGTGGGTCAGAGGGCTGGAGCACCTCTTCTGTGAAGACAGGCTGAGAGAGCTGGGTTTGTTCAGCCTGGAGAAGAGAAGGCTCTGGAGAGACCTTAGAGCCTCTTCCAGTACCTAAATGGAGCTACAAGAGAGACAGAAAGGAACTTGTTACAGGGGCCTGGGCTGACAGCACAAATGGGAATGACTTTAAACTGAAAGAGTGTAGATTTAGGTTAGATATTAGGAAGAAATTCTTTACTGTGAGGGTGGTGAGGTGCTGGAAGGGGTTGTCCAGAAAAGCTGTGGATGTCCCACCCCTGGAAGTGTTCAAGGCCAGGCTGGATGGGGCTCTTTGCAACCTGATCTAATGTAAGGTGCCCCTGCCCATAACAGGGAGTTTGAATAGATGATCTTGAAGGTCCTTTGCACACCCAAACATTCTATGGTTAATGATGCTACGATTATATGATAACTACTACATTAGAAATTGCACACAGCAGGGTTTATTAAATCTACTTCTTGCTCCACTTAAATCTGTAACTAAACTTCATTAAATTTCATAAGTGCAACTCTGGTTTTGCAGCATATTATAATGTTTGATTCTTCTCTTCTTAGCACTTTTTTATGCATGTGACTGGATTTCTTCCATAAAAATATAAAAAGAATGTTCTAAGAAACTGAACAGCTTTCTTCTAATGAGAACCACCACTTCAGCAATACTGCTGCTAGTTGAAGGAAGGATTTGCAAATTTTTTTTGTGCAAGCAACAGATACAACTTGTTCACAAAGGCAGGAACTCATCAGACTCAGTTTGGTTAGCTTGGATCTGCCCTATTATGTCCATTTATTTCCTTTGTTTCATTGAAGAGACACATCAAAACTTAGGAACAGCCAAATAAAAAAAGTCCAAAAGTTCACCTTTTTTACCCAGCTGTCAAAATGACCCAATAGAAGATATTACTCCTCACAACCCAAACCCCACTAAACATGTGATAAATGTACTTTTTTGAAAGATGCTCATAACCTCTACCTGCAATACATAACACATAACAGGCTATGTTAGGGCTTTTTGTGAGGGTACTTTTATCCTTCTGGCTAGTGTCTGTAGCAACCAAAATAAGCAGGGAATGGGAATCTTCCTGGCTTCTAGCAGTCATCTAGGGATCCACTCAAACACCTTGTCATTTCTAGATGTCATTCTGGCGTACACAGTCATAAGCCAATAATTGAGTTAATTATTCTTCAGCCAGACAGCACAGGTTAAGTGAGGGCTGTCCTGATTGCTTTTAAGCATTGTTTTTGAGACAATTACCCATACCCAAATTAATCTGAAGCATCAATTTCAACCTTAGGATGTCTTTGATAGCAACTCTGCTAGGGAGATGCCCTTTACAGGGTGTAAATTTAGGTAAAATTGTCAAAAGCAAACAATAAAATCAAGTCTGATTCTGTGCACAACTGGTACCAACAAATTTCTAAAACATCTTTCATTCAGATAGAGGCAATAAATTAATATTTTAATTAGCAGGGATGGATGGATGGATGGATGGATGGATGGATGGATGGATGGATGGCATCCTTGTTCTTTTCCCTGTGCCACGTACCCTCTTCACCAGCTGCCAAAGAGGCTAACAGCATGTAGAGAAGTACAGCAACTCATTCCTATCTGCTGCTTTCCATACCCAGCATAGGTACCAGCAGACATAGTGTAACATTTCATTGTTCTTTAAAAGAGTGGTTTTGGGAAGACTTTCTGCACCACAGATCCTTTTATCCATACTGTACCAATGAGCATAGCAGGAGCTGGAAATGCTAGTGCAGTTAGGTGAGTGGAATTCCTGCTTAACGTTTTAGAAAAGCTTCAAAATGTGCTCATTGCCATCAAGCTCACAGGGCTCTAGTTCCAGGTTTTGGAGGCATCACAACTCGAACTCTCATTTTTTAATCTACTTTTCACTGCTTTCTGTTTATACCACAGTGGAAGATGGCATTCAGGAAATCAGTATGACTGAGGAATTGATGAATTATCCAATAGCAGCATAATCTCCAAAGTGTACTTCTAAACTTATGAATCCAAAACTTTACCCAACCAAAAAAAAATCTCGAGCTGAAATCTTGTCATTTGGTTTGGAGTTTGACACTGTGGCTGTCCTTTCCCTCCTTTGCCCTGAAATCATCCCCACAGAATTAGTTGCAGGTCACTGGCATTGGAAATGCTGCTCCGTGCTGCTCCAGCAACCCTGTGCTTGTCTGGACTAGCAAGAGAGCCAGCCAGCATCCAGCATATTGTGTTGCCAAAACAAAGCAAAATAACTGCAGTGAATGGTCTTCCCTGCTCTGCATTTTTTGAATATATTTGTACTCCAGGGAGCTAATGGTTTTTGCAAGATTCATATTCTTTTGCATGTATGTATCCAATGAAGTAAACAGTCTTCCTGGATTACTTGAGTATGTGCTTTTATATCTATCTATCTATCTATCTATCTATCTATCTATCTATCTATCTATCTATCTATCTATCTATCTATCTATGCCATAAACAGTCTCCCCTGCCATGTAGGCAGCAGATTCCCACTAAGGTGCATTGCTTGTGCTGAAATCAAGCAACATATGTGCTGAGTGGAACTTAGACATCTGTATTCCAGGAAGATCGTGCCTAATGTTGCTGAATTAAGTTGCTAAGCACTGTCCTTGTTAATAACTGACTAGTAACATGAAAAGGGAAGTGGCCAGCTTTGGCAGACTTTGACAAGCTGTGTAAATCAAGCACTGAGTACACAGAAGGCTTTTAGGCCATGCCAGATGCTCAGAGGCAGCCCCCCCTCAATGCCCTGTTAATGCATTAAACTGTCACGGCATGGCCCAATGTAAGAGCCATGTGAACAGCAGAGCCTTCAGCAGCAGGTGCCTGGGTTCAGAGCCCCTGGAGCCCTGGGGGTGACATGGAAGCCTCTCTGAGCCCAGCTGTGTGTAGTAGTGTGTGGTGCCCCCTCAGGCATCCTACACCAGAAGCCTTGGAGCAGCAGGGGCTGAGGGAGGTGAGCCCAGGGCCCGCTGCTGTTCTGGCACTGCAGAATTGATCTACTCCTTTCTCTCAGGCATCTACTGAAGCATTTATTAGTACCATCACTAACCACCAGTATAAAAATGAACAGACTATTTGCAACCTTCTGTCTTCCAGTTCCTGGCCCTGTTCAGAACACAGAAGCCCATCAGACCATTTCCTTACTCAGTAGCCGCAAAGTTGCTGATTGATGATAGCTCACATCAAATCTTATCAGAAGGAAGCAGAACTGATACATGTTCTCCTCAAATACAATTAAAAAGTATTTCTTCTGGATGTAGATTCATCAATTGGTGGTAGGCTTTGGCTGCAGGGCTCCATCTCCTGGTTTTAGGAAGATATTGTCTGACATAAGGAAACAGCTCATATTCAAAAATACTTGTGAAATTAAGACATTATTGATACACTGGAAAGATACTGAGATGGATTAAATATCGATGTTATTTTTCATTTCTGAAGTACAAAAAAACATTACCAAGATTTTACGATAATATATGCTACTGTGTGTAGCTTTGGACTTGCTTCCTTGAGATCAAATTTAACCTTTAATTAACCTAACTTTGACCACTTAGGATACTCTTGCTGTCACTGAAGAAGTGTGCTAAGCTGGAAGAGACTTCATTTCCACCTGAGTTTTTAACTAGATACTGTGGCTGCACTTTGAAGGTCCCTTCCAACCCAAACTGTTCCATGATTCTATGAAAACATTGCAAAGAGGCATTTTGCTGGTTTTCTTTTTATCAGACAAGGTCACTAGGGACATCATCTTAGATGTGGGAAGTGGAACAGCTGCTCCTCTGGGATGTACAATTTTCCAGACCCCTGTCACCTTTCTCTACAGAACTCATCTCTCCAGCTCTGTCTAGACATGCTGGAAATATTGACCTTTGACATGAGTATGTCCTCAATAGCACTCATTCACCAAATAATTTTGAAATTCATTCTTATTGGGTTTTTATCTCAATCAAATGAAAAGACTAGGAGAATACTTTCACGTATTTGTTATCCACACACTACTCAGGGACAAATAGACAGCAATGTGGTCAATTAATGGACCCAAAGCTGACTAACAGCATAGGAATTGCCACATTTCCCTGCACTGCCTCAATGCAAAGCAACTAAAAATAAAAATAAATTAAAAAATCACAGCAGAGCAGTTTCAACAAACCTCTCTAGCAACAATCCTTGTATGAGAAGTGAGACACAGATTTACTTGCAAATGCTATTGTTCATATTAGCTTTAGACACATATAAAACATACCTGGAAGGTAGAATGAAGGTCAAACCTTAAGGTGATCTACAAAGGCAATGTTAGCAGAGGAATTGTAGCACTTGCAGTGAAATGAGTAAAATAATCTGCTATGCAAGAAAGCAGAGATCACCTCATGTAAAAGTCCTCTTATTATTTTTAATTGTTGAAGAGAAAGGCTTTTGAAATACTGAAATACTGCATTGAAAATGCAAATAGTGCATTGAAATATTTTTATCTCAAGCTGTGTATTTAAATTATGACTTTACAGTGCAGTACCAGAGAAGATATCAAGAAAAGACATCAGCATTCATCACAATCATGATTTACAGTTTTTATTTGAACAACAGTCCAAAAGGCAGAGCATATCAAGGAAACACCAGATTCCTACGCCACAAACCACGCAGTCTGAGCTTCTCTGTTATCTGTCACTCAAAGAGCCAGAAAAATCCTTTAAGTTCTTCCTGCACAATATTCTAAGAGACCTGTCCTTATCTTCCCACTCTCTCTGAAGTCAATGGAAATCTCCTGCCTTGCAGTGGTGATGCATCTAGTCCCACTTGTTTAAAAATGCCAGTACCAGCAGAAATTATTCCTCTTCAGAGAAGATAATACTCCACATGGATCTGACATTTTCAAAGGCTGCAAAGGTAGACATGAAGGACTTAAAGACATTTGACCCTGCTTTAAATTTGCCCTGTCCTTTTCACTGTCTCCTTGTGAACATAACACATTTTTCATACAACTGTGGGCACAGAAAAAATCCAACAATTTTCTGTCATAAGGTGCTTTTTTCTCTATGTTGCCTCATCTCTTCTCCCCAAAGAACATTTTACCTGTCAATGGATGACATAAATATAACCAATGGTGTGATGTTGAAAGGCAATTTCAATGTAAATGAGCTACATGTAGCAGCTTTCTTGTGCCTGTAATAAATGACAGGTTACTCTGCTCAGTGATCTCAGCATACATTGAGGAATGTTGTGCCAGTGGTGTGTCCACATTTCAGGCATTTTGCAATGCAGTAAAGTGACCCTTAACAAATACTTCAACACCCTTCTTACACCCTTTTGACCAGTTTGTGGCATCTTTGATCTGACCATGCAGCATTTTCTGCTGCATCATTCCCATAGAAACATGAAAAAAGCATGGGAATGAATCACCAGACAGTACTTTTTTCTCTTTACTCTTTTTTCGGGAGGATAGTACTTATGCATAACCAAGTTACAAAATCATCTGACCAAAGCAATTATTTTGTAAAAATAAATTATGCATAAGGTCAAATGGAGGTAAGAGCTTGATAACAGCTTAAAATCATACAGCCTTAGATTTGCCTACATTTAAAGTGGCAAATGAGCCACTGGGAACCAAATTCTGCCAGTTTTATAAAGGCAACATTTTATTAACTTCATGCCCTACACAACTTCCAGATATTAGCCATGAGAGTATGTTGCATGACTACCATGTTCGTCCAACTTACACTTTAAATTGTTGCCTAGGCTGGTGCCTGGTGGCTCCTTGCTTCTGTGACTTTGGGAACCACCACGGCTGACTTTAGCAAAGCTGTGGCTTTGCATGGGTCAGGTCCCTGTTCTCCCTCACACAGAGGATGGTAATGATAAAGAAAGGGGAGAAGGGCCCTACAGGCAAAGTGGGTTGACCTTGGCTGGCCAACAGCTGCCCACCAAGCCACTGTCTCCCCTTCTTTAGCAGGACAGGGAGCAAAAATACAATTAAGAACTTGTGTGCTGAGATAAGGACACAAGGATTGCTCACCAATTGCCATCACGGGCTAAACAGACTTCACTTGGGGAATATTAATTTATTGTCAGTTAATGACAGAGTAGGATACTGAGAAATAGGAATAAATCTAAAAACTCCATTGCCCCACCCCTCCCTTCTTCCAGGGCTTGATTTCACTCCCCATTTGTCTACCTTCTTTGCCACAGTGGCATAGGGGGACAAGGAATGGAGGTTTCAGACAGTTTATCACATGCAGCCGCTGCTGCTCCTCCCTCCTCACAGCCTCACCCTACTCCAGCACTGGGAGTTCCTCACTGAATGAGAGTGAGTCCTACATGAGCCCCTCCTTCATGGCCTGTCCCTCAGACTGCAGTTCTTCAAGAACCACTCCAGCATGGATCCCTTTCCACAGGGTCAGTTCTCCAGGAACAGTGTGCCAGGACCCTTCACTGCACCTTCCTCCACAGCATCTCTGCCTGGTCTGGCATAAGATCCTCCACAGGCTGCATGTGGGTCTCTGCTCCACTCTGCACTTCCACAGAGGAGTCTCACCAAGGTCTTCATCATGGCCTGCAGGGGAATCTCTGCTCTGCTGCCTGGAGCATCTCCTCAACCTTGATATCTGCAGAGCTGTTCTTCTCATTTTTCTCACTTCTTTCCATCTCAGCTCTTGCTCAGCATTTTTCTACTCTTTCTTAAATATCTTATCACAGACAATGTTCTGGCAACATTGCTAATGGGCGTGGCTTTGGCCAGCAGCAGGTCCATCTTGGAGCCCGCTGACATGGGGCAGTGCCTGGTGTCTTCTCACAGAAGCCACCTCTGTGGCCCTCCACTACTAAAACAAGCCAAGCAAACTCAAGAGAAGAGGCAATCACTTCAGTATTCCATTCTCATAATAAATGTCAAACAAGCCCAGAACCTACCACACTTAAAATCTACTTATGGGAATGTGGTACCAGCTATTGGTCAATGTTACTAGTCACACAGAGCTGCAGCTGTATGAATGTACATCTATGTTATGAACCACACATCACTAGACACAGTGAAAAAAACAAGATTCAGCTGAGCAGAGAGCTGGAGACTGAATTCTGAATTTTCAGAAAGCAGTCCGTGCTTCAAAACAGTAGAAATCAAATGTGCCACAAATTCTCCTGCTCCATTCCCTAATTATATTTCTAACTCATTTAAAGCTGAATTCAGAAAATTATTCTATCAGTATATAATGCCTTATGTAGCCTGTTCAAAATGTTACACCACTTTTTTGTGGTAATTGTTTCTTTGTTTACTTTTTCCCTTTTTTTCACACATTTTTGTATGCATCTTTTCTCTGTACAGCTTTGAAATGCATCATGAGATGCCAAAGAGCAGTGAGGTCACAGAATAATAGCTTCAATTTTCCTGATATTTTCACTATTGAGTTTCAGAATGCACATTTTCTTTTGCCTTTTAAAAAATGAAATTCAACAGAAATATTTTAAAAATATGGCAAAATCAATAATTTTTTCTGTTTTGTTCTAAAGAAATCTGTGAGTCACTATATTTGCATTTTGTCCCCCCGACTACCCTTGCTTCCTTTTCTTCCCTACCACATATTACTCTCTGGTGTCTCAGGTGTACCATAAGGATTGGTATTTGTTTCCTGAAGCCGGGAGAGAACTTTTTTATCCTCAAGTTGAAAGAGCTGGTGTATTGTTTATGCCTGCATTACCTAAAACAGTGTTTCTGAAGCAAGGGGCAGGGCTGATAAGGATGTATGTCAGTCCCCAGTGTGGATAGCAGCCCACAGTAGCTGAAACCTTTGAGTAGGTCTCTGAGGACTTCAAGGCAGACACCAGCCTGTTTTTATTCAAGCATATTCCCCAGTCTGTCAGCTGTGGCACTCTTAAATATAAAGGTATGGATCAAGCTCTTTATTTTTGCTCCCCCTTTCTAATAGCTGAATTATTATGGGGACACGTTGCACAAATTACATCCTATTGGTATTTGGAACTTGCTAAAGGAGAGGCATTATTACCTACAAGCAGCTAATTCCACATCTTCCACTCAGAGAGTGAGGGCTTCTTTGCTAGAGGAAATCAAACACTGGAAAAACAACAACAGATCCCACCTGGCTACAGCTCTCTCCCAACTACTACATGAATTCAGCTTTTCAGATGGGATTTTGGTAGCAACTGAGGAGCCAATGTGCAGAAAACAAACCCTGTCACAGAGAACAGCTCTCACATGGGTTGCCGTCATCTTCCAAGCCTGACTTGTCATTCCACAGGAAAGAACTTGTCCTTGTTTGCATTTAAATCCCTAGGTGAATTCCTACTGAATCCCTGGATGGCTTTGTGTTCAGCAGAATCTAGATCTGGTCATGGCAGCACACTGGGGCCAGCAGCAAGCTCCATACCATTCTCTATTTGCAGCAGTCCTGGAAGGCAGCATCAGGGGGAGAGACAGCACAGGCTCACAGTTCCCACATGTTTCCCAGCAATGTCTTTAGCACCATGGATAACTATTTAATGCTGATGAGCAGAGCCCTCAAATCTGGGTGTATTTAAGGAGAGGAGAGGAGAGAACCTATATTATTGCAAATAATAAATAAAAAAATAATTCAGCACCAAATTGAAATTAAAAATGTAAATAAAAGATATATTATTGTATATACAAAGGAAAAGGTATTGTCAGCACTAAGATGTCAGCAGGAAAATACAGCTATAGAGTGCATTCTGTCACATGGCAGGTAGCATGTTGCTGCATGTCTAAAACCCCAATCACAAACTTAGTACCAGCTATTTCTGTTCTCCCACTGTCCTGCTAACAAGAGGAAGCAAGCAAGGTGAAGTCTGCTCAGAGCCTCTGCTTGTTTAATCTGCAAACAGAGCTACAACACAGTGGTGGTTCAAGTGAGAGCATGGCCTAATGGCAGTCAGTACAAGGGGGCTTTGCTTTACTCATCTGGGCAGTTCAAAGGCTTTCAGTGGGTAACCCAAAGAAAGGCTACCGACGAGGAACAGTGCCCTTGAAACATTCTCCCTGTTCCAGTGGAGTGTTTTTAAATTACTTCATGGCCAAAGGAGCACCAGATGAGTTTCAAAAGAAGAGATTAGTGTTTGGGGAAATACTGTCTTTCTATAACACTGCAAGTGCAGCAAGAATTTTCTACTTTCTGGCAGTTGACATTACAAGATGAAAACCTCATTTATGTTCTAAAAAGCCTTGGCTGGGTAATACTTTAAAATGAAAAGAATGTTCATAAAATATAACAATTTCTGTATTTGTTTCCTTTTAGGGTCTTAAAAAGGGTATCTATTACATTATGGTGGATACCGAATTAATCCCTGTTACATTAACTTTAAACACTGCATTTTTCTTAAAAAGTGACTGAGGTCTAATAAAAAAGGGGGAGGGATCTACAAAACTAAATAAAACTTAAAACAATATTACAGCTGATCAATTTGCAGAAAATGAATAAAATAAATAACATCAAACATATATAAAATAACATACTTCTACGCTCAAAATAGCTCAACTGCTGCTGTAAAAATACTGTTCTGTTAAACAAAGAAGACACTAACTTAAAAATATTAAGGCTTTACTTAATAATGCTTCAGGAATTTCCTTCTTCACTGCATCATCCATGGCTAGGCATACATTAATCAAAAATTAAATAATCTTTCCCCACAGCTGTCGTTCTAATTGGGAACGGCGGAAAGAACGACACGGACTCTCAAAGGAGTCAGAACAGGAGAGAATCTCTAGTTTATTGTTACAGCCATGTTATATAGACTAGTTCGTGAAGAGTACAGAAAGGAAACTCTTATTGGTTAGTAAAATACTACATTACCATCATTGGTCAGTGGGGTTTACCACCCCCTGACCTTCTCCTGTAAGGAAAACACGGGAATCAGAAAAACAGCACCTGCAGGCTGTTTTGTGTCTTTGAGGATTGTTTTGAATCCTCCCATGAATTTCCCAGGCTAGCTTCTCAGGCAGGCCTGTCAGGCCATGGGCCTACAGCCTGCTCCAAAGCTAGCATCCATACACAGCCTGTATCAGCTTCTGTTCTTCTTCCCCCCAGTGCATTTCAGCACTGGAATGTCACATATGGTATATGTATGTTGAGCTGCAAAAATTATTCTGCTTGAAAATGAGGAAACCTCAGAATTAATGAGCAGTTGAGTTTTGCCTGTATTTGAACTTTTCACGTGTAAGTGTTTTCATGGGATTTCAGCTCATTCAGAAAGAGGGATGAATGCCAGACATGTACCTCAACTGCTGGATGAGATGAAGTATTTTGACCTCAAGCCCAGTTCAACTTGGGCTGCCAGGTCTTTTACACAAGATTGGCCTTTGGAAGGCGAGTCTCAGAGGTCCCACTCATTTCAGTGAAGACGGAATGTCATTACCATGAGCCAGGCTGCAGAGGTAAAGTTTGGCCACTGGCATGACTCATGTGAAATTTAGTTTATTTTATTAATTTTAATCTAAATATGTTTCTATTTTATCTTATTCATTATTCAAGCGCTTACTTCTGAAGCCTGTCTAGTGAATTTTCAAGTGTCAAACTCCCAAGGCATCTGGTACAGATCACTGATAGCATCTCAGGATCAGCTACTAGGACCATTCTAGTATAAGCAAAATAGTAAGAATTTAAATCAGACACAAATGGTCACACTATCAAGGATTTAATGTAACTCCTCAGCATTTCTTGTTGAGGCCTGAAAATTACTGCTTACTTTCCCTTGTGTTTCTGAAGATGAAAAGTTGTTGAAAGCCCATACTCTCACTCCTACTGCCTGCTTTATCTAAACACAAGAATGATAGTCAGACACATGTTCACAGAATTTTGCATCATAAACACTTATCTTCCTCATATCATTTCTAGACTGTGCATGTGATTAGAACATTATTATAAGAATTTCTAAGAATGTGTAAATTAGCAATAGCTGACATTAAAAAACTTTCATACCCAGATTAAAAGGGGAGGAAAAATCTGTGAAGTTCCAAAATGTTTAGCAAAGTTCTTTTCACTTAATTTTCTCTTGTCAAGTTTAATCCAAATCTTAATATATTGATGGTTATTAGCATTAATTTCCAGGCATGCGATATAGATGAGGCCTAATCAGTTTCTATGCCATGTCATCTAGCATTCATATGCAAATTTTCCCAGATCATTTAATCATGAGATATTGTCGCTTAATCAAGCTACTGAAAACAGAAACCCTGCTAGAGGAAGGAAATTATCCCCACAGATGAGACAAAGAGACATATATTTGATTACACTTCTTTTTTTTAATCTCTCCCTCAAGAATTATTTTAAGTTATTTTAGGAAAATTAGAGAAGTCCATATTCTGCAGCCTTCAGGCTTTTTCCCTAAACATTTTTTAACCTGTTCATTCTTTTTTTTTTGGTCCAAGTTCCCAAATCAAAGGGAGCTTGATCTCTACAGGCAGATCTCTGTTTGCTGTGGGCCCTGGGGTTATACAGTGTGCAAGGGAGGTTATCACTTAATGCTGTAGCTAAAATGAATGGTAATTAATTAGCTAATCCAGTTGTTAAAAATTTGCTGCATTAACAAATAAAACACTGTTGAATAAAGCAAAATGTTCAGAATTCTTTCTTAGTTTCCACAAAATTAAATTTGTTTATAGACTTCATTATCAGAAAAGAAAAGCAACAATCCTTATGGAATTCTATGGGCTTTGTTTGGGATTCATCTCATCTAACTTTGGCCAGCTGACATCAGTATTTACATCTGAGCTGGCTATGCAGTCTCTCTAGTGAGCAGTAAGAAACATGCATTCAGGGAATGCAATCCATTGCAATTTTTTTTATACATTTACACTTTTACATTTTATACATTTACACATATTTGAGTGAGTGATATCCTAATCAAGAAATATTTAAAACTATATCAAAACTGTCTCTCACACAGGCACAGAAGCCTTTCATATTAGAAAAACTAAGACCTAAAATCCAGCATAAGTTTAGATATGGGGGTTTATAATGGCTTAAGTATCTTTAATTCAGCTGTCTCCAATGCATTTTGATTCACTCCTAATTGAAAGATCACATCCTTTTTCCCCATCAGATGCCTCCACTCCATGCATGATTAATGACCGGGCATTCAGTGACCGAGAAAGGGAATACAGGCTATGTGGAAAAGTCAGAATCTTTGGCACTATACAACATTTTGATAATTAAAACAAGGTTATGTGGTACACAGAAAATTAATTTTTAAAAGCTATTGACAGGTTGCAAAACACATTTGTAAACAGTGAGGTCTCATTTTGGGCATGTATCCTTAAGGCCATGCTAGGGTCAGTTCTTGGCCTTTGCATTTATATTAGTCATCTGGAAGAGATGAGAGAATCTTTACTGATCAAAGTGCACATGTGACTCATGAAGAGGGTACACTGAAACGAATGAGTTGATAAGCTTCTGCAAGAAAATGACATGTACATCAAGACAGATAATTGTAATTCAACAATATTCAGGAATTACAGACATAATGAGACACTGTTGGGAGCAGTAAGTGAAATGATTGGGGCATCGTGTCAGTCAAATGGAGATTAGCTCCTTGTGCAGTATGAAAAGGGCATAACAGCAAAACAAATGCCAATCATGTCATGAATTAGCAGAACAATATCAAAAAAGTGTTAGAAAGATTATGCAACCTGGGACTAACAAGCCTCCTTCTGAGATGCTGGTCACAGTCACAGCACCCACAGCTGAAAAAACAATAAATAGGGTCTGTCTGGTTCAGAGGTGAGCCAGGAGAAAGATCAATGGACTGGGGAAACTGCCATGGTGGAAAACTGAAGTTCAATCTGTTTATCTTAACAAAAAGTCTAAAGGGTCCCTTGATCACAGCTTCTAATTACCTCTAGGAGGAATAGAAATTCCATAATTGAGGGCTCTTCAGTCTCAAAAAACAAACACGACAAGATCAAGTGCCTGGAAGTTGAAAGCAGAGACATTCCAAAACAGAAACTGCATGTATTAGTACTATGAAAATTAATCACTCCAATAATTTAACAAAATAACAATAGCTTTTTCATACTACAAATAATTAAATTTAGATTTTCTAACTTTTTTAAAGAGATGCTGTAGCTAAACTAAATCTAATTCAGGGAAGAACTGACCTGTGCTACACTGAAGGTCACTCTAAACTACCATCTCTGAATTTAGGATATGGAACACCATTGCTTCATTTAATTGCTGAATTAGGCCTCCGTGTCTTACTTACAGTACATTATTCAAAACCTCATATGGTTACAAAATGTTCTTTCTTCATGGAATTTCTTTTCCTATACTGTTATGGTGTGGCACCAGCATTAATCTGTACAGCAGACCAGTTCAAGATGAAGAAATGGAATTGTGGGTATTTTGGGGAAAGAGCACTAATATGAGATTAAATTTGAAAGTACCTGTTAATTGTGGATGCACAATTTGAAAGGTTTGTACTTGATCTTTGAAAATATCTTGCACTTTTTTAGCACTTCACATATTTAAAGCACAGCTCCTACCAGCTTCAGTCATGGCTCCGAAATGTCAATACTTCCACAAATCAAATCCTAGCAATTCACATGGAAACTCAGAAATGAGCATGACACAGTTTGTGACCACTAGTGTATGAAAACTTATTTCAAATTATTCCTGCAATAGAGAACTGCAGGAACTCTGTATCCAAACCCAGTTTGAGGCAACATTCAAAGATTTAATTTCAGTTTTTCTATTCTGAAATCCCTTTCTATGATCTGTAAAGACTATTTTGTTCCTGCTGTGTAGAAGGCAGGGAGAATAAATAGCAGTCCCCTTCACTACACAGTTCTAGTTTATCCTTGGAATACACCCTGCCCCCACAGTCAGCCTCATAAAGGTCCTGTGAGAAAATTATGTATAAAGAGACAATGAAGGTACAGTAAAATGCATATATATCCATGATGCTGTAGAGATTTTTTTGTGCAATTCTGGTATTTCTTAGTTATCAAGAGTTTGAATTATCAATCTTGGTGGTTCCTGTTTGTAACAGCTGAGTTTTAAAAACACCAGTTCCTAGGTTCTTCTATTATCTTTCAAGCAGAAAAGGTATTTTCACTGTCATTTTACTGGCTGGTTCCTCAATAGAGTAAAGATTTTTCAGACCCAGCAGAATTGTGCCATACAGGCTAGAGCAGGAATGAGCTGACACTGGGCAGCTGACATCCTTCTCTATCCCCAAATGCTTTCTCACTGAACCTCCTACACAACTGCCTAAGCAGAGTGCTCTGCTACCATAACCTCATAACCTGCAGCATGTCCATCCCTCACAACTTGTCTCCAGCCCAGACCTTCCCTAGTTGCACTCATGACCTCCTATCCATCCTTGCATGTGCAGAGAGGTAGGGACATATAATAGTGAGCTCTTGCAGGTGCAGAAAGTAAGGGGAGAATCTTGGCACATGTCTGCATGCAAGAAAGGTAGGACAAAAAGGGGAAGTCCAAAGAAAACAGAGGGACAAATCTGGAGAAACAGCTTCTCTGGACACCTTATCTGCTACAAAGGCAGCTCTGGGATCTGAATCAGAGACCAGCCATCAGAGCTTTGTATAAAAAAAAAATGCCTTTGGCTGTTAAGCACATTGGGATGCAGAGGGTGCATGGAGCAGGCTGAAGGCAAGGAAGAGGTGGCAGAGGCCACGGGTGGCAGCCACCCCTGTGAGGCTGCTGCAAGCCAGGTTCTGTGCAGTGTCCCAGAGCCCAGCAGCAAATGCTTCCCTAAGCAAGCTGGGGCACCAGCTGGACTGGTGGGCATGGGCAGCACTGCAACAAGGTTGGGAACACCAGACTGCCTCACCATGCTGGCCTCACTCTCCAGATACACATTCCTAATGTTACAGGGTACATAATTCTTTTAATAGCATAGAGGTGCCTGGGAGAAAGAGACTTTTCTCTAATATGCAGGGAGTATATTGTGCCCAACTAATTTATGGGTACTTATTGACAAAAGGCTTTATCTGTGTTTTCTATCCATTCAGTTACAAATCTCTGTGAGTTTTGACTCATGGGGACCCATATAATAGTTTGATGAATGATCCTGTGTTTTATGATAAGGCCATGAAATTTTTTGGTAGGATGTAGTAATTCATTTCTTCATAATTAAGGGGTCACAGACAACACAATACAGAAATAACTGATTTTTGATCAACAAATATATAAAGGTGAGCTAAAGCCTACATAAACTGCCAGTTATGAACTAGACAGTGCTTTTGTAACAGTATGAAATCCAACACAATGTGTAAAATTAAATTATAAATTAATTTCCAAGCAGTCTTGGTCCTAGATATTGCCTGTAGTATCCATCTGAGACACCCTTTCCTCCTTCAGTGCCTTGTGTACACTGTGGTGCAACCCACTGTATGTAATACCTGCCCTCACAGGCTGTGGGGCTGGAGTTGCTACAATTGCCTTGTTCTTCATCATCACCTCACATGCTTGGTGATTTCCAAGACCCTTCAAGTGAAGAGTATTGACTGGAGAGTTGGAGGGATGCCTTGGGTCTGCATTGTTTGCATTGGAGAGGCAATCTGTGTCAGGAGAGCAGATGCTTCTCCCCAGGAACATTTCCATGACGTTTCCCATCTAATGAATATGCTATGTTCAGTATGTCTAGAAACTTGTATTTCACTTAATGACAAGGTGAACATCAAACATTATTGAAAGCTTTTTATTATTTACACAGAGTCTCTCAAAGAGATAATGTTCCTTCATCTTATTTACTGAAAGGTCAAAATTGTATTACAGAGGATCCTGTTTGTATTCTGTTTATATTTAATATCTATTTGAAGGAACCAAAAGTAGATACCATGGCTGACAGGCGAGATAGGATAACAGATGTTGATACCTATAAACAAAACAAGCTCTCCATAATTATGCCTTAAAGTATCCAATTGTGCAAATCTATTTTAAAATGCTAATGTTGCCTGGTTTCCACCCAGTAGCCTAAGGTAGTGGTTCTACAGTTCATTAAGAACATGAGAAAAAACAAACAAACAAAATAGAAGCCATTTAGAAGCTTTCAGTTTCTTGCTGCTGAAATATCTCCACAGAGAGTCTCCTTATAATCAACATAACTATTTGAAATTTGTGAGTGGCTTTGATCAGCAAAGACTTCGTGTGACTTGTCATATATTAAAGATGCTTTCCAAGGCAAGTGTTTGACCCCTGTGCCATGGGCCAGCTCTCACTGGTATTCTGAATATAGTGAAAGGTGATCCAGAACTCCCAAAGCTTAGAGTACCCAAAGGAGATAGGATCACATGCCTGATGTACAGGACAAGCTGTAGACTCTGCGTTGCTGAGTTAGATACAGATAAACTCCACTGACCTGTATTTCTCACACATTAGGTGCACACCTGCCTGCCTCCTTGCAGGGTGTGCTGGCAGGTGCAAACACCACAGCTGCTGAAGTCACCTGCCTCAGGTACAGCAACAAAGAAAGTGACACATGGCTCTTTTATGCTGAAAGGTTAATGAGTTTTGTCACCTTGGATGATGGGGCTACAGACATTCTGCTGTGAAGAACAGCCAGCCCACACATGGCCTCAGAGCCTGCTGCTGTCTACTGTCTGTCCCAGAGTACGTCATAATGTGGTGTCAGCAGAGAGGGCATTTGAGAACATGCTCTGCAGCACTTCTAGGGTATCCTTACTAGCACCATATATATATATATATGTGTGTCTGATGCTCTATGCAGTGACTACCTGTCCTGGAGGTCATAACATCAGATAGTCCAGTGACTCAGGGTCCTTCCATGAAAGTCCCTGGCCACTCCTGCTGGAAGGGTTATAATTTTCAGGCAGACTCAGTTGAGGCTGAATTAATGAAGAATCTGTCTGGTTCTGTGCTCAGGAGGCAGTAAATCTGTATACTGCACATTTTCAGGGTGGTCTGTTGAGGGCTGCAGACAACTTGAGAGGGTCTTATCTATTGTAGGGTCTTACATTGTCTCATTGTCTCAGTTTCTTACTTCTATCACTGGCAAGACACTTAACAAGGTAAATCTTTCATCTGATCTATCCATTGCCTTTGAACATATTGACTTTTACTGCAAGAGAGGCCTTCCCAAAATTTTGTATCTATGAACTAAATTTGGAAGCAAAGGTCATATGTTAACATAGATGCCATAGTGCAAGTGCAGGACATGTGGTATTAGGGAGATGCTGGAAAGTTAAGTTTTAAATCCTGTTCACTACATTATAATTACTTTTGTAATCTGCTTAGAATAGTATCAAGACACAATAAAGATTAATTTTAAGTAGAATAAATAAATAAGCAGTAAGATAACTATTTTGAGGAGTTCATTGTAAAATTGTAATAAAAGGGAATTGAATACCTGTGATGGGGCTTCAGTTTCTGATTAAGAAACGTATCAACAGTCAGTAAGTCTCTGTTGTTCCTCCCAAGACTAGAAAATGAAACCATTTATTTAGTCAGTGGCACGATGACTTCTTCCCTAATGATTTTTAATGAGTCCTTTTTGACATTCTCTGATGGTTTTAGAGCACTAGCTGTGATAACTCTAGGTCTTTTCTCTGTGTATCATAACAACTGATTCAGAGACAATCAGCCTGTATCCTTAGTAAGAGCCGTTTTTCAAACTGAAAGCATTAATAGCCCTTATTTGCACTGAAATTCATCTACCATATTGCTGTGCAGTTATTCAGATGAGGTTTTCTGTGCCTTAAATGAAAAATACTGTGATGCATACAACAACCAAGCGAATCCTATTACATCTTTGTACAGACATCATGTAAAACACAGCAGAACCAAAGATAAGAATTTACAGTCTAACACACGATAGTCATTCAAAAGACTAAACATAATGTAGCTCTAAGAAAAATATCTCTCCCTCTTTCTCTTTTCTTTTTCTCTCTTTTTTTTCTGTTTCTCTCTTATTACCTGGTGAATTTCTTTTTTACACAGAATGTGGCAGAAAAGGATTTTATATTCAATAACATCATCAAGTTGTACTCAGTATTGCCAAACATTTTAAATTTAACCAGCTGTATTGATTCAGTAAATACATATGGACAAAATTAGAAATAAACCCCTCTCTATTCATTGTACTGTTTGAACAAATATAAGAGGTGCCCATGAGATACTGTATTTGAAATTAAAATCTCTATAGAGTTCTCAAAAAATGTGTATTCCTGAATACAAATAAAACCAAACCATTAATCATAACAGAAATGTTCAAAGAATTTTTATACTGGTTGCGTGAACTTTATGAGGAACTGTTATTTTGTAAATAAGAATTTTTAAATGCTCTGAAGTTAACTAGAAAACAAGGGAACAATCAGTCCCAGCAATGAGTGAAGGACACTTTGCCGACCCCATACTGCCATGTCTCTGTCACCTTCAGGCAGCTGCTATTCCTGCTGCAGCAACGTTTAATGTTGCTGACTGCTCTTAGGCAGGTCATGGTGCCCTAGGAAGCAGAACAGATATGCTGTTATGAGGATCAAGAAAGTGACTAGGAGATGAGTTTTTCCCTCTTCTTTTAGAACACTGTTTTAACATGGAGAAAAACAAGGCATTAAACAGATGAGAATAAATTCCTGGTCATATTCATTATGATGTCTTAGGAGATTCAGTGCTAACACAGCCTCCTTCCCTTTGCTTTTTATCTTGGCTGCCTAGCTTGTAAATTTGTTATGCAATGTTCTTGGGTTGATCATTTAACCTCTTATGACAACCACTGAGCAGCTCTTTTACTAAATGTGCAGCTATACCATTCTCAGAAGTTCCAAGGACTTCCAAATCAGGAAGAACTGGAAAAATTCCCTGAATGTATCAGATTCGTCTGAGTCTCCCTCAACAGCATTGTTGGTCCTGTGTCTCCTCTCTGGACCATTTCCCTGTAGAAGCCCCAGACTAAAGGCACTGACATCATGAACCTGACAGTATGTAATCTAATTCCCCTTAAATATTTGCTCAAGCCAGCAGAGGATATGTATATTCCCACCAAGAAGAATGTCACAGTCTCCAATCAAATAATCTCCCAGAAAATGGCAAATGTCCTTTATGAATTAGTGCAAGCACTGCCAATGTCAGCTATTTGGACGCAGCAACCCCCATACACAGCTGAAGTCAAACTCTGTAACCAATATTTATAAATCTGTATTCAAATGTGGGTGTTTCAATATGTATCAGGTTCATTACATCCACAGGCAACATCCTCGTCTTAATAACAAACTACCCTGCACAATGAGCTGTTGACATGTTCATCCGGAAGCTTTTTAGAATGGAGAAAATATATACAGGTGGATCAAATATGCACCATCAGAAACTCACAAAATAAGTATATCAAACATATGTTAAAGTCTGGAATATTGAGACATAAACTCCTTTCAATGGACTAGAAATCAGTGCACAAACCCTCACTCATCCTGTTCCTGTCCTGATGGGTGCTACATGCTGGCTGTGTAACTCATTGTCTGTAGAAAGTGAAATGGTACTACTGGATTATCTGAGCTGTCTTCACCTGAGAATGGAAAGATCAGAGACTGCCCTTCCTCAGGCCCAGTACTCTGGGTTGGATTTTGCCTTCCCATGACAGTAGGTGGTGGATTTAACTCTGGAGCCTACACAGAAGACCTAAACTGGACTTCAGCTTTAGGAAAACTGAAATGATTCATGTGTGGATACTTGCAGTTTGACTCCTTCCTGAAGCCTGTAAAGATGCTTTCATTAAGATGTAGCAAAAACTTCTCCTCAAACTTCTAGAAATGTGGTAGCTGACTTCATTCAATCAGATCTTCTTGTTGATGAAGCTTGAGTGACAAGAATCAGCAGCATTCATAAGACCCTTGAGGAACGATATCCTGGTGCCTCTGGCCAGTACAAAAGATGCAGTGTTAAAAAATCACTACCTTCATCATGCCAGGACATCTAAACACCTCCAATGGGAGAACAGATTTTTTGTTCTGTTAGAGCATGCCCACCCGATGGACAGGCAGAGCTCCCATATTAAAAGAGAAACATTCTGTTCTGATTTAAATCGCTTCACTTAATCATTAGGGAACTGTGAGATTGAATAAATAGATGCCATTTGGAATATAAATGGTGGAGTCACTTTATTTGTTCCCTTGTGACAGAGTACATCTGAAAGGATGATAAGCAAAGATAACATATCTTGAAATTCCATCCTAATAAGCAATAAATTACTCTGCTGCAAGCAGGCTTTCAAAGTACAGTTCACACAATTTCTCAGTTTAGCACACAGCCAGATGCCTTGAAGGCCATGTAAGCCACTTCAGGAGCAACAGTAGATGGCAGGCCATGTAAATGGCCAATAATGAGAGAATCACATGAATCTCTGAACATAAGAGTAAATTAATTTCAGAACAGTAGAAGTTCTGCAGCTAAAAAGCATTTTTTATAGTCTTCCATGGTAATTTCAAAGAGTCTAAAAGAATTTGCTGTATAAATAAAATCTTCCAGTGGGATGAAATAGCTAAACAGGAAAAATCACATGCTCAAAAATAAAAAGGTGGCTTCTAAATATAATATCATACTACTTGCTAAATCTTTAATGATTAGCTTCATTTTCAGTTCTTTCAAATCATTTCCTACTGGGATATATACAGAAAGCCTGGGGCTTCCATTATTTCCATGTCTAGTAGGAAAAAAAATAAAAAAAATTAGGAAGATAAAATAGACACAAAGGATTTGATTGAGACTGCATACATAAGAAGGGCACAGCTGCATTTCCTTAGGTAATTCTGGTATAAATAGCTGAGAGAAATGCTCACAATCCCCCAGAAAAAAGATGTGTCAGTGTTTCAAAAAATTATCTTTCCTCTGCTGGAATTAGCTGCTTCTCAGCTAAGAACCAGTAAGTAACTGATTTTGTGTGCCTTCTTAAGACTTAGTGGAAGTAACCTGGAATCTCCTAAAGCGCCTTCAGGCTGACCACTAACATGAAACCCAAAGAGAGCTGTGATTGTACTCTTCTTGGTAGCTAGCCCAGTAAGGCATGGAGGAGTGAAGACACCATGCTTAAGAACAGAAGCTACTTCTTTTAGTTCAATCTCAGAGCATTTCCTTCTGTTTTATCACTATAGATAAAAAAAAAACTAAACACAAAAAACCCCAACACCATGATGCCCAACCTATATTTGAGCCTGAACAACTTTCCCACATACCTGCTCTGTCTACTGATAAATCCCCAGGCAGAGGAAGTAAATGAACTGCATCTCACATGAACTATTCAGACAGGTTTACCTAGTGCCTTGCTTCTCTTATCACCCATGTAACTGCCATTTAAATGAGGCCTATTCACAAATATCACAGAAATTAGTTTGATCAAATGCAGAAGTAGTGCTGTTCCTGCACCAGAGAGAACCAGAAATAAGAGCTCTAGAATCCTGCATGAGAGATTATGTTGCTTGCCTTCCAGAAATAATTTTTAAAATATTTTAAATAATTTCAGTATCAAGTGATTATTAAATGGCACTGTAAACACCTCAATTAGCACTGCAGATTTTAAATGAGCCTTTCTTCCCCATGATACAGAAACTTAGATGACTCACACCACAGTGTGATATGCTAATATAGCCAAAATTCCTGCTAGTATAAAACCTACTGCAGATTTTCCTGTAAGAATAAATTATTTCTCTTTGAATCTGCTAGATGACAGTGACACACATCATTATGTTACTCAGTAACAATGGGGTGAGGAAATACTATTATCCCATCTATCCACAATAAAATCATACATACCGTGAAAACAAAAGGCCAATATAAGAATGTTGGGTTTATAAATGTTTAACACATTTATCTGTCTTAGATTTGTAAATGAGATTGTAAAAAATTCTGAAAACAATGGTTTTTAAAAGGGTGTATTTAGCCTATTGAAATAGCAAATGAGCCATAACGTTTTTATCTGAGGGGGGAACATCCAAAGAAATGTCAAAGGAGCAGGGAACTGGCTTTACTGTACGCCAACTTAGAAAAATACTGGAGTTGTGACAGTTCAGGCAACAAGGAGGAGCATGGTTAAGAATAGTTTGGTATGGCTAGTTAGGCATGGCTCACATCAAACCCATTTTGGTTGTTGGAAAGGTCTAACCCAGTCCTGACATAGATACTAAAAAATGTGTAAGATGTGAAACAGTCAAGGAAACAGCACCTATGAGTCCTTTCTTCCCATGTCTCAGGAAGAGACACAGTGTTCTGAGAGGCTTTATGCTTTGACAGAATAGAATATAATGGAATAGAACATTTATCACTAAAGACTTCTGTCTGGAGACACTCTAAATGTAACACATGGGAGGATTACTGTTTGTTATCTAAAAATGTCTTCAGATAGATAAGTCTTGAATGTGAGAGCAATATAGAGCTAAGAATGGCTGAAAAATTACTTTATTCTGATGCTCCTGCAGTGAATTAGCTTCTCAGAA
Organism: Poecile atricapillus; assembly: GCF_030490865.1. Lineage (NCBI taxonomy): Eukaryota > Metazoa > Chordata > Aves > Passeriformes > Paridae > Poecile > Poecile atricapillus. The sequence goes on along the minus strand of NC_081289.1, from coordinate 43,505,580 downwards.
AGACTATCCTTAAACAATGAACTTAGAAGGCCACAGGTGGACACCCTCTTATTGATCTATCTGTACCAAAAAACAAGAGCTTACTGCCTTTAATTTTTTACCATCATCAGAAGTTCCTTACCATCACCTTGCTGCCTCAAGCAATAGCCTGTTGAAGTGACAGTTCAGCCACTGTAATTAGTTTCAGGTAAAAATGAAATCAACCTGAGCCTTGTTCTGCCTGAAGGCTGATGTCAGGGTGCACTCCTACAAACCAGAGCCAGTAGAGAGGAGTACTTCTATTAATCATGCAGTAACGAGCACTAAAGACTGTTACCTCTCATCACAAGAGACTTATCCAGAGCACCTCTGCCAAAGGCTAGGAATGGGCACTGTGATCTGCAGTGAGCAGAGAGACCTCCCAGGTTTCATTGTTCACTGCAGACCTCTCACTTTCATTCAGCCTTGTATGGTACAGCCTTAAGAGGGGATTCAGGCTTTTGTGGACAAATTGTAACAGTGTCTGACTACAACACTGCAGGTGGCAAAAGAAAACCATGAAAACCTCTTATTTAATGAGGACAAGATTGATACAGCAGTAACTGAAACTCAACACCTTTCTGCAGGGATTCTGGCAACAACTGTCTTCATTCCATGTTCTAGTTAGATGTCTAACTGGTGCTTTCTTTCATTCCTAACTCTGCTTTAAAACCTTGCTCAGATCTGCCTATGCCACATGTTGATCAATACAGCTTTTTTTAAAACTTCCCAGTGACATCTGCAATTCTAACCCAATAGTCAATGAGCAGAAAACAAGATAAGACAGTTCTGCAATAATTGCAGTTCTGCAATAATTTTGTTGGGAAAAATGGAGACCAAAGAATAATTTATTGTAGGAAGTCATGAGTAGTAAAACAAGTATCAGGAAAATCTGCTTTTATCAAAATATGTACAGAAAAATAATACTTTTCACAAGAAAAAAATGTACTATCTCAGTTGCTTACTCAAACTACCTGAGGTACAGCAGAATGTATTTTAATTAGGCTTTCAGCTGCTCTCAGTCTTAATTTTGAAACTCCAGGTTAATTTTCATTTGTTGTAATGAATTTGTGAACAGAATAGACATTTGTTGAAGGTACTTGACACTTCCATGTTCTTGTTTATTTTTTCCTCTTCCTAAATAGTTATTGAACCTGATGATACATTTTTAAACTGTTTCCTAATTTATGATCCCTTGTAAAGGTTAATTGCTTACTGCTCAAAGTCATTATTATTAAATAGACTTTCCTTTTTTGTTAGAACTCTTTCTGTCTTTATTGAATAACTTCCATTCAAAGAAAACCTCAACTATTTTATATCAGCTAGGATTCCAAACAGTCCAAGAAATTTACAAGGGGTCAGTTGGAACCCCATGAGACAAGATAAATCTGCCAGAAGATCATACAGCAAGCTGTCAGAGCTAAGAAAGAATCTAAGCTTCCTAGGTTTATCAGATCTGGGTTTAGGTTTTTGCCAAGTCTCATTAGCTGTGGCTGTTGGACTTTTCACCCTCTCCTACGCTGCAGGGCATGTCTGCCGCTTAATGCCATCTAGACACATAATGATCTTGTCTTTGAAGAGGTCCAAGACGTCACTGATCCTTTTGATCTCTCTTCCCCTCTTGTGACATAACATTTGGCTTTTGGTCTTCTACAGCAAATCAGAAATTTGTTATAGAGTGCTAGGAAGGAGAACTTGCTGGGCTTTGCAGGCCCCTACAGGCAGTGCACATGAAATTCAGGCATTTCCTAAATTTGGTACCTGCTCCACGTTTTTCCATTATTTCAGGGAATACCATGGTCCCAAGGGAATACCAAGGTGTTCTTCCAATTTAATGTTTCTGTAAGTTTTACTCCCTAGACAAAGCTCCTACTCCAAGATCTTAATTCATGTAGGCATTTTGTTAAGTCCAGCCCCTCACACATACACACACTTCCCCTTAGTACATTCTTAGCATTATATTCTTAATTCCCACTAGTTTCTATGTGATTTGAGTTTGCGTTACAGGAACTGTCTGGAAAAGAATATAAAGTTTTATAAAATTAATATTATTTTTTATGTAATGTACAGCTTTTTACATCATGTTTTGCCCATGAAATGAGCCAGTGCAGCTTGCAAAATGTACAATGAGTTAGTAAGGGTAGAAAATATAAGATTAAGAAGCTATGTTTGAAACTATACGCTCTTCCTTCTCACACATTTTCAATTCTGGATTTCTTCCAAATGATCAGGCATTGCCATCTAATACAGTTATTCTAAGAATTTGATTGATATTGCCTGTTTACCTCACCTTTCTTCTTAGCTATAAATAAGACTACATTATCATCAGTATTGTGAAGGACCTGCTCAGCAACAATCACTGCTATTCCAAATCACGTTCACTTTTTCATCTCTTATTGAAATGCACACAATCAAATGCAGACTTTTCAGACACTATTTTTGAGATGGTCTATAATCCAAACTCCTCTCGAATTAATCCTTCTTGACCTTTTCTTTTTAAATCTCTTCTGTCATTTTTGTAAGAAATAAACTGCATCTGTGCGAGAAGGAGAACTTTCTAACCATCATCCAAAGCAGTGAATTTGTGCAATAGGCAGCCTGTGTTTCCAAATGACTAAATATTTTTCATTCTTCTTTGCTCTTTGTAATTAATTTTTACTACCATCTTATTTCCCTTTGGTTCTATGTTTATCATATTTTCATTATCATATTCTGTATTAAAGTATTTGTACAAAGATTTTCCTTAACTTTTAGCAAGTCAGCACACAGATACAGTTACTGATATAGTCTAGAAAACATACTGCAGTTAAAACTGATAATATTTTAATAATGACCACTACAGATATCATGTTGCTGGTCTTCCCAAAGTTTGTGACTGCACCACTTCATTGCACATTCACACAGATGCACTAAGCGAGAAAGACAAGAGAAGTCTTCATTTTGAAACCATTTATGAGATGCACTTTCCTAAAATTATAAATCACTGCAGACAAAGCAAAGTGGCCATGATGCCTAATAGAAATAAGTGTATTGACCTGAAATTTTGCAACAGATTACCAGTAATATTAACAAGTGTTATTTGCATTAAATGTAGGGTTTGAAAGGGTAGAGTTTCAGTAAATAAAAGGAGCTTAAAAGAGAGAGAAAAAAATTTTAGCAGGGCTAGTAGTGACATGACACATTCCATTATGAGTGTGGTAAGAAAAAGAAGTAGTGAATGTCCCATTCTTGGAAGTGACTCTGGGCTTTGAGAAACCAGGTCTAGTAGGAAGTGTCCCAGCCTGCGGCAGGGGGTGTTGGGACTCAATGATTTAGAAGGTCTCCTTCCCACTCCAACCATTCTGGGATTGCTGCCACTGGGGTCATCAGGGTCATCAGGCTAGACTTATAGTTCAGCAAGTGTATAAGCAATTAAATTAGATTAAGGATTTGGTAGTAAAATGACTGTAAGCCTATTTCAGACGGCCTTCTAGGACAAGTTGTTACATTTCTGTTGGAAACAAGCAGTGGTCCATTCAATCAATTTTAGTTCGAGGTCAGAGCAAGGTTTAGTGTTCATAAGGGTAAAAAATTGATCAAGAAGAAACCCACGGAGACCCAGAGGAGGCCATGGGTCATGCAGTGCATTACAATCTATACTTTTCTAGACTTCCTCCTTTGGGTAGGTGAAGGTCATTGTGCTTTTGGCCACAATTAGGGTCACGGTGTTTGTCTACAGGCAGAGGCTGTAGACGAACACCATGTCTAAAGGTAGAGGCTTTACAGAAGCTGTAGAGCCTAGCCTTAAGAACTCGTGGATAGTCATTCTATTTTTCTCTGGAACGTGAGTGACTGATCTATGCAAGCTTTCCCCGTTATAATAAAATTCCCATAATCTGACTGTGCTGTTCATCTATCCGTTTTCAGCCTGGTTACAGGTGTGCCGGCAGCGCCCGGGGAGCTGCGGCCGGGCCATGCCATGGCACCGGCACCTCGGAGCCTCCTCGGCGGCGCGCACGGCCCAGGCCGGCGGGCGGAGTCTGCTCCCGCCACCGCCTCCCGGCACCGCCCGCCGGGCCTTCCGCCCACGCCGGGCGGGATGCGGGGCGCTCGCAGGCGGCTCTGCTCCGCCCTGATCGTCGCGTACGGCCTCTTCTCCCTCTACGCGGCCTACACCGTGTTCTTGCGGCCGCGCCGCCCGGCCGCCCCTCGCCCGCACCGGGACCGCCGCGGCCCGCGAGGTGAGCGCGGCGGCGGGGCTGCTCCGAGCCGCCCTGCCCGGCCTGCCCGCGGCCGGCGGGGCAGCGGCAGCGGCAGTGGCAGCGGGGTTGGTGCGGGGCCGGCCGAGCCTGGCGGGCGGCGCCTGGCGGCGGCCTCTGAGGGAGAGCGGGGCCGGCGCCTCAGCGCTCCCCGCCGGGGCTGCGCTGGCCGCGGCCGTTCCCGCAGGGGGGCCTTGGTGGCACCGTGCGGCCCGGCGGCGGAGAGAGGGCGGCGGTGGATGTGGTGATGGCGGTGGTGGTGGTGATGGTAGCCATGGTGGTGGTAGCCGTGGTAGTGTTCCCTGCCTAGGGCGGAAGGATGGTTGTCAGGTGCTGCGTGAAATTACAAATTTGAAAAATTCGTCAGTCTTCCTAAAGCTGTGAATTTGATTTTTTTTTTTTTTAATGTAAATCACTCTTTTAGGTTTCACAGATCATGTTGCCTTGGGAAATGAAGAGTGGAATCCATGGGATGCGGATGAGAAAAACGAGCTGGCTGCTTCTCAGCAGAGATATGAAGCTAATCTTAAAATGATAAAATATGCGAGGTCTCACCTAGAACAGACCAATCTTAGAGTACAGATTTGGGGCAAAGCAGCAATTGGTAAGCAGATGTAGTCCATGTCTACTGGTTATTTAACCTTTCTGGTATAACACTTTTCTCTGTTTTCTGATTATTAAAATTTATGTATATGATTCAATAATATGTATATTGGTACATGAGGACTATTAAGGAAATGCTAGCTGTTACTCAAATTCATAGCAATATAAGAAGTTGAACTCCAGTTTCTTTGTATCAGTTCCTTTCCAGGTTTTTTTTCTGCATCTGTCAAGGAGAATGTCTCAGTTGGCAAAAAAACAGTTACTTTTTAAATCCATTCTAGTTTCCCGTATGATGCAAGGAGAGGCCTCGTACTTGCCTAACCAGATTATTTTTGTCAAATTTACACTTCGTGGAATAAAGCATCACACAGTGAGAAATAAAGCATTTTCTGTATTGCAGTGTACTGTAGTACTACTGCCACTGACGAACTTGGAAATTCTTCTGCTGTGGAAGATACTGAGTTTCCCCTCTGTACAAACTGAGAGCCAAGGTCTTCTCAAGCTCTTCAACTACTGCTGAAGACACCACATCAGTCTTCTTACTTTAGGTTTTTTGTAAATGCTGGGCTTACAGTTAAATTTTCATGTAGCATTGTAGAGCACATAGGTATATTATCTGGTATATTACCATCATAAAAATAGGTGCATTTCACAAAAGCTTAAGAGAAGTATGCTTGTCCTTAAAATGCAAGGTAATATTTGCTCATTTTTAGTGGTACAGGTTCTGGGAAGAGTTGCTAACAGAAGAAGTAGTGTATATCTTCATCTGCTGATACTTTGTCAGCCAGAGAATCTTTTTAAAGGTTAATGTGGAAAAAAAAAATGTTTACCAATTCCAAGTCATATTATGCAAGAGGCTCTAACATTTTTTTCCCCAAGTTCTTATGTTGTGATGCTTTTTCGTTTTCCAGAAATAATTTTTTTTGGCGTGTAGAGTAGGCAAGATCTGTACATTTAAATTCTCCAGCATGTTTTCATTTACATAGGTCTCTACCTTTGGCAACATATTTTTGGGGGGCACCTTGAGCCAGCTGATGTGGCTGCACAGTGGAGAGAAGGAAGCCAAAAAGCAGGAAAAACATACTTCAGGTATTGTTCATGATGTTGATTTCAGTTGTGTAAACTTTAACAAATAATTAATTGGAAAGTTAAATTAAATAATGCACTGCTCAGGCATTATTTTGCCTATCTCAGAGTTGTGATTATTTTAATACAGTTGCAAATACTTTAATTTTGTAATGTTTTGATAACTATGGAATATGCACACAGCTTCCCATTGAAAATTGAGAAGAATTGACCATTTCTACACGGAAACACATACTTGATAAATCTAACCAATTCTAGACCAAACATGTCACTGTTAAAAAATAGAAAACTAGGGAGCAATTTAGTCTGCTTTATGATGGCTTGTGTTATTAAAAAATATATGAAAGAACTTAGCAATGCTGAGAGAAAGAACAGCCAAGAAACCTCAGTGGCAGGGTCAGGATACAACCCCAATAACAGTGTTAAGAGCAAGGGCTTGGGGGCTCATAGTTGATGAAGTTGGGCATGCATATGTGAGGCAGGAAGATGTCTCCTGCTTTTTGGTCTCTGCTGTATTCAGGGTAGAGGGACTTGGCTCACTCATTCATAAATAGGAATGTGTCAAAACCATAATTTGTTTATTTTTATAACAAAGGCTATCTGTGAGACCTAGCTTCTGGTTACCTACTTGATTTGCAAACAAGAATTTTGTACGGAAGGGAAGATTTCACTTAAAGCACTATTTGCTTTAACAGTGGTGTTTGATCTGTGATCATGTATGTTTTAAGACTGTTGTCAAATATTTTATATTATTCAGTGAATGATATAGAGCTTTTCTCTGCGTCCCTATTTAATACAGTTTTAATGCTTTCTGTGAAGATACAGTGGAAACTGAAGGATTTTTTATCTATTTGGCCAGTTAGCCAGTCTGCAGAAGTAGGTCTCCTGCAACATTTAGTCCCTTGCACCAGGACTGGCCTGTTAAAAAAGTTTTCTTTTAATAAATAAAGTACACTGTTAAGTGAGTTTAACTTCTGAAACATGTGTTGATTTAAAAGGCTGTTTTTTCCTTGCACAAGATGTGGTTCTAGTTGAAATATTTGAAGGTAGTGTTTGAAGTACCCATGTGACTGTGAATTGAAAGGAGGTTTTAAATGATCAGAAAATTTCTAAAAATTATTTTGAATTGTTTATCAAAGTGTCTAAGAGTAAGCATGGTACAGGCCATAGAGTCTTTTCAGAAGAAATAGATGGATTTATATACTCTTCAACAGAAAAAGCTGTATTCCTTGACTGCAAATAAAAGATGATCCTACAAGTTTAGAGAATCAACTATGAATGATGCTACTCCATCTTGGAAGTCTCCTTGACAGAGTAATAGAGCTTCCAATTCACAAATACAGAGAAAGGATACAGCCCTTTCTTTGAATATTGAACCAGTGCAGTCTTAGTGGCAAAAGATGTTGCTGTTTCCAGAGTCTGCCATGATAAGTTATCTTCCTGTTACTGGCATGCGAATTTCTTCAAGCTCTTGCTTTTCACATTTATAACATGAAAACAATTTGCTCTGCTTAATGAGTCTGCCATTGATTATGATTATTTGACTGATTATGGTTATTTTCTTTCTAGTGTGCCTGTTTCAGATGATTAATAACCTCACATATTTCCTTAGGATATGCATCTTTCAAAGAAAGACTTCCATACTTGCATTTAAATATCTTCTTGTTATGTCTAGATGAGCCAGGGATAATCAAGTCCCTATTTTAATTTCAACTTGGATGCAGGTCCTATAAAATACAAAGCTTAAGTTTAGTACCAACATAGCAAAGGTTGACTTTTGACAGACTAGTAGAAACTTGTTGTGCAAAATATAGAAAATATGCGATATAACTGTTATTTTAACAACTAGGGTTCTGAAATAGCTACTTTTTACTCTATTTGGAAATGTTGTGGAGAAGAATTGTGTGATTTTGGTTTCTCACTGGTTATAAGATTTTCTAGAATTGTTTACTGCCTGGCTGAGGAAAATTATCTCCATTTGATTACTAGATGAGGCTAGAGGGAGCTAGCTGAGGTGACATATTTGGAGAATATGTGCTGCTCTGCAGTTTTCTGTGGTAAGTTTAATGATTGTTAAAAAATAGACCTCTGGTGAATGTTTCTAAAGAATACCAAATTTAAAGACACAAAAATGCCAAAATACCACTTGAACGCAGTTGCATGAATAAGTCCTTTTTGTATATATATATACATGATGGAGAATACACATCTCTGTTATGGATGTTGACGGGTTCATGTTTTCACCAAAGAAATTGCCAAAAAATACATGAAGTATCAGCTTCTGCATGAAATGCAGATTTTTTTATTTAAAAACAGAAGGGGAGAAGAAACTTCATAGCTGCGGATTTTAGTAACATCTTGGCCCATTCATACGAAAAGCAAGAGAGCAGGATTTAACACTTTCTCTGGCTTGAAGCAATTCACACCCTTCTCTTCTGTCTTCTAGGAACATGTTGTATAGCACAGTGCCAAACTTCTTACCTCTTTATTTGGTAAGAGCTTTCCTAAATTTCTATTCCATTAAGTCACACCCTCTCTGTTTTATAAACATTCAGCACTGCATTGCCTCAGTCAACCAGGAGGGGTTTCTATCAAACGATTCCATCTGGGATAGTTTCTGGCAATTCAGTTTTAAGAAAACCCAGTAGTGAAGCTTTTTGAAAATCCAGAAACACTACATCCACTGGTTCCTCTTTATCTGTGTTCTTATTGACATGCTCATAGATCTACATCAGATCAGTGAAACAGGATAGCTCATTTCTAGCAGTGCTTTATCCTTATATGTAATCAGTGATCTTACCTATTGATAAGATGAGTGATCTTACTCTTTATTACAGATTCTTCCAGAGAGGGAATTAATACTGACTGTTCTCCAGAGTCCTATCAAGTTGTTTTGGTAGATGGGAGTCTACAAAATATGATGAACCACTTAGCAAGCATAGTGTCTCTTCATAATGACAGCTGCATGCCTCTGCCAGCAGTTCCGCAATTCTGTGTTCCTTCAAAACTCTCAAGTGAATGCTATCCAGGTTCAGATCCTCCATTTGATATACTGTTTCTGATCTTCAACTTTTTATTTTTTGCTGAAGCAAATAAGTTAGGTGTGGGAATCTCCCTTATTTTTCTGGTGAGCCATATGGGGCTGGGGAGGGAGGTTCTGTGTTGTTTACTTTTTGGATTGAAGCACACAGCATGTCTAGGCGTCTTATACAGTGTTTTTGAACAGTCTACAAGCTTCTTGAAAGTTTCTTGTGATTGAACTGCTCCTTTTCAAGTTCTTTTCTTGGTTTTTCTTTCATTTTTCTGTAATTCCTTTATTGCATATGGAATATCTCTATGCTGGATGTATTTATTACGATCTCTCCTGCTTCAAGTGTTAAATTTAATCATTGCTGTTACAGAATGGCTAACCCCTTCAGAATGGGCACTGTATGACCCATCTAAAACAGCATCTTTTTGTATGACTGTCTATGACAAGTAAGGAAAAATAAGGGCTTTGTAGAAAGCAAGTCACGTATTTAGTCCAAAAAATGTAACCTTTCCATATTGTCTTTGATCTAGCCTTCATATGCATAGTTAGTACTGTTGGGATGATTCCCTTAATTTTGCAGCTTCTGTAATCCCTGTTCTGTTTCCCAATCCCAATTGAGTTCTGACTGGGAGTTAATAGTACAACTCTAGCATGGTGGTTTAATTATTAAAGTATGGGATTTATGAGACTTGCACCATGTTATATTTTTTCCCCCCTCTGTAATTTTATACCATTCAACTTCATGTATTCTTACACACAGGTCATCACTTCCTAACCTGTACATCTTGTTATTGCTGTAAAGCTGTTGAAGTGCTGTGTCATAGAAAAAACCCTTTTTCCTGAAGCCTCTTTTCAAGGTGATCACTGGACCTGTAGATACTTAGTCACTATTTTAGGCATTTCAAAACTCAAGGTATCCTCTCTTAGGAATTCCGGTGTTTCCATTCTCATTGTCTGTTAAACTTTGGATTTAAGTCTTGATGTGACTTAACATTTAATGTATTAGAAGTCTCGATTCCAGGTCATGAGTCTTACAAATCTCTGCTCCAAAATACATCACTCCCACCAAGCCAACAGCATGTTGGCTTAACGTGGATTTAAAATACACTTGTCTAAGGTCAGTCTGCTTGACATAACCTCACTGGAATAGTTTCTACAGCTTTTGTTGTGAGGGTTTTTTTCCTCAGTAAATATATTTGAGCTAAAACTAGCTGTTAGTCTCAGCACTTAATGAGTTAAAACTCATGCTGATTCTAAATTAAGTTTTGCTGGTAGCTGAAAAACTAGTGATGCAGCAGACCTAGAAAACTAGCACTTAACTGGCTCCTAGAAAAAAAAAATACTATTTTCTTCCCTTTTTCCCAAGCTGTGTAACTGCTACCTCTTTGCCCTCAGTCAATAACCTGTTAACACACCAGATAACTGAAGAGCAGGAGCTGGCAAATACTGATTTATTTCATTGCAGTTCGTAAATGGCTTTTGTCAGATAACTAGCAAACTATTAAAGATTTAATGATTTTGCTATGTGACTGAAATTCTTCCATTAAATACATTGTGCAAGATTTGGAAATGCTATTTTATAACTAAAATGTTTACATTTACTACTTTATATCAGAGCCTCAAGTTTGACCTGGGTCATACAACTAACCTAAGTTTACATTCAGATATTTCTTGTGTTATTGATTCTACTCAGTAGAAACTTAATCAAAATACCGAGAAAAGAAATATGCAAGATAAGCTGTCACTCTTAATGATACCAGATTTAGTGTAGTCTTCAGGTTTTGGGAAGGACCTCTCTCTTGTTCTAACACAGCATTCATTGATTATTACTGGACTTAAGAAAATGTTTAACCTTTAGTGAACATCAAGGCGCACCCTTCTTTGAAAGGTGATTTACACACATTTTGAGGTCTGAGTATGGTGTTAAAATACCTTATTGAAGTAAATCACCTTTTTCCTGAATAAAAATGAAAGCAGCTTTACTCCTGTGCTAAGCAGTAGATACTATCAACAGAAGTGGTTATAGTTGCACAGTAATTTTGCAGTATATTGCATTTAGTTTATCAAAGAAAAAATAATGGGAGTACATACTCCGTTATTGTGTAGAAAGACTAGCTAGAAGATTGAAGTCAGTAATTTTTCTTACAAAGTCTTGCTTTATTTAGTGTTGTATTTTGGTTTTCTCAGCTTCCTCACCGGCCCATCTGTAGTTCCCGGCTACTTCTCGGTGGAAGCGGAGCATGTGGTGCTGGTGCTGAACGGGAGGGAGCCGGCGAAGGTCGCCTACGCCACGCAGTGGCTGCACTACGCACAGACACTGATGGAGACCCGCAAAATCCAGCACGTGGCGGTGCTGCTGCTCGGGAGCGAGCAGTGCAACAACGCCTGGATTCAGCCATACCTGAAACGAAACGGGGGATTTGTAAATCTGCTCTTTGTCACATATGACTATGCCTTCGTAAATGAAGAAGATATTTTCCAGTGGCCTTTAGGAGTAGCTACGTAAGTGCCATAGACAGGAGTTGCAATTGATTAGTTAATTGTTGTGCATGAGGTATGGAAAATATGACTGAGTGTTACTGCTGATGCCCAAAACAATTGTAATAAGTAAATTGCAGAACATGATCCTATCAGTCAATTTCTAAATCAGGCATTGGAGTCTTTCAAAGTTGCATTTAGTAATAAAAATGATAACAGGAAAAGAATGCTCGTGTTTAGGAGACTTTAGGAAAATGAACCTGTATCTCCTAAAGTTTTCTGTTTATTCATTCTTCAATAGATTTGCTCTTGAGATTTATCATAACTGCTGATGTAATATGTTCCAATTACATGGAGATTCAAAAGATATTTATGTAACTAAATAACCTTTTATTAGTGGCAGGTACTATTTATTCAGGAAAGGAAGGAGTACTTTTTTTAACCTCCATTATGGCTCAAAAGACTTCTGTTTGGAGTTGTTATACTCCAGTATCACAGCAGTGTAAGCTGGCTTAACTGCTTGTTTAAAAAATCCATTTTTGTTATACTCAAGTGCTCAAACTATTTATGTGTACTAAATAAAGTTTCAGCTAGATATACTACTTCATATAGATATATTACTTCGTATTAGCAGAGTTTATAGTGGTTTAGCTACTTACCAGGGTAATAGAAGCTGAAAGGAATACAGGATTATTTTCATATCTTGTGTTGAATTTGAATTCAATATCCTGTATTGATCCAGTTGGCTCAACAAGCTGGAAAACTGTATAGAGCTTTTTTGTATACAATTTTAATTTGTTCACAGTGTCTCTGAAATACACAAAATTTGGACTCTTGATGGTGTCAAAGAATTGATGGCACTGTAAGTTCCTGAGTGGAAAGATGTTGAGTTTTGAGATACAGAGATTAAGGTGACAGTTAAGAGAAAGCAACAGCACTTAAAACAATAAACTGGGGTGTGGAGCTGGGTGGAAAAAGATAAATTTGGTATCAAAATGGGGTTCCTGGCCTTTGCATAAAATGGCTGTAAAAAAATGGGGTTAAAGGCATTAAAATATGCCAGATTTTCCAAATAAAGAGAGAAAATGAAGACGTAGAATGATGCAAAAATATTTGCATAGGGACAAATGGTTATTAGAAACTAAGTGAATTAACATTCATCATGCAGTAGGAGAATGAGGGAAGGACTGCCCCATCAAATAATGTACAGCAAGCTATTGAGGAGCCAGAATATAAGAATATTGAAATTCACTCAGGTCAAGGTGAGATTTTGCATTGAGAGGTTACCAGTGGTATTTTCAGTAGATAAGCACATCCAGAGATCAAGGTAGGTAAGACTTATGTACCATCATTACCATTAAACTGGCCATTTCAGTCAAAACTTGTGGTTGCATCAAGAACAGCTTCTTTGGAAAAGCACGTTAGTCAAGGACATTCTGTAATATGTACATGTAATATTTCTGATGTTGAAAGAAGATGTAAGTATTCTGGAAACTTTGTAAAAGGACTGACGGGGGCAAAGGGAATAAAGACATAATTTTAGGAGAGGACTTGAATTGGTTTACTTGTGGGTCGGTCTGTATGGATAGGGATTGGCAACAAGTAGGTGGGTTTAGTCTTAAAATATGATGCACTGAAAAATAAATGCTGCAAAATGTTTTCCTTTAATATAGTTGTCTAACTTACACATTGTTTTTACAGCTACAGAAATTTTCCGGTTGTGGAACCCAGCTGGTCAATGCTACATGATCCGAGATCATATCTATGTAATTTCTTAGGAACAGTTTATAAGAATTCTTCTAGAGAAACCCTAATTGAAATTCTGAAACAGGATGGGATTGACAAACTTTGCTGGATTGCAGCCAGAGAACAGTAAGACTTTAATATACTTAATGAAAATATTGAGGTTTTTGTCTGGTTAATTATTGCCAATCTTTTATTGAGTGTTAAAAAATAGTACAAATGAAGGTAATCAGTCCTTTAGGGTAATTGTAAGGTAATTAGTTGGGATATTGCAGAGACTCTTTGTTTAGGTCATCATAACATAACTGCCTTTCTGTTATATTTTACATAAGGCATATTTTTAAATCTAGTATAGAAAAATCTCCTACATATATATATATAAAACGATCGATGACCATCTGTTTTTTTCTTAAAAATATTTGATTATGAGAAGAAACACTTCTCCTGTATTTTGTGGAGTTTAATGTCTTTCTAGAGGAAGGAAGACAGCCATATTTTGTTGTGTTCCACATGATAGTGGGATTTAATCTGTACAGCACAGTTGTTTTTGACTAACAAGAGTAGGGTTCTGATTCTGTTTCTTAACTTTGAAAAGCATCACCTCTAAAATGTTGAATAGCAGGCACAGTGGTGCTCAGTTAGACCTTAGCTGCCCTGATGAAGAGTCTCAGGAGATGGATTGTATCTGTGACACAAACTCTTATCTCCCAGACTGAGACACTGCAAATAGATGAATTCAGGTTAAACAAATTGCTGTGTGTCCTAGCTTTTGAAGAGCAAGCCTCTTCTGAGGCCAAAAAATGTCATTAAAAAGTCCATTGAGTGTCTCCCTTTTTGTCTGTTTCTAAAGTGTGCTGTGAAGTAAATTGATGTATGCATCATCCAAGTCATGCAGAAGATTTGAAGTGGCGTTTCAATTTGTTTCTTACACTTCTAAGTATTAATAATTTCTGAAAAGGGCCACATATTACAATCTATTTTTAACAGTGACATTTTCAATACATTTTTAGAAGACTTTTAAAAGCAGTTAAGACTAAAAGTAAAAGTCAGTTGACTGTGCGTGTAATATAAAATTTTTACACTGATAGCATTTTCAGTTTTATAAATAATAGAAATTAAATTGTATCTCTATTTTTTCATTGTGGTACCTGTGAGAAAAATACTAATTTTCACTCCTTTTACCTTCCTAGGTGGCAGCCTCAAGAAACAAATGAAAGTTTCAAAAACTATCAAGATGCCTTGCTGCAGAGTGATTTGACATTGTGCCCGGTGGGAATAAATACAGAATGTTACAGAATTTATGAGGCTTGTTCATATGGATCTCTGCCTGTTATAGAAGATGTAATGACACCGGGTGATTGCGGAAATTCATCAATGTACCACAGTGCTCCATTGCAATTATTAAAAACCATGGGGGCTCCATTTATCTTTATTAAAGACTGGAAAGAGCTTCCTGCTATTCTAGAGAAAGAAAAAAACCTGAGCTTACAAGAAAAGATTCAAAGGAGAAAAAAGCTCTTAGAATGGTATCAAAACTTCAAAGCATGGATGAGACAAAAATTCATTAATACTTTGGAAAATTCATTTTTGCCCAGTGATAAAGGATAAATTGTCCCTTTTGAAAATCTATAATAGATGACAGCTTAATTTCCATTAACCTGAGGCAGCTTTTACTTAAAAGTAACCTCACAGGACAGATGCATTCTTTTTAAAGTCAATGGAATTGCTCTAAGCTTGGCCAAGAGCTATATTTGGCCCTCCATCCTTAATGATTTTCAGAGAGGTTGTTGACATAATAGGATGGTACAAGGATGACAACAATTTTGTTACTATTTTCAAAATTTCTATGTCGCTGTGCGACTTGATCAAGTTTTTTAAGGATAGTATCTTTGAATTTGGTAAAATCCAACATACAAACATCACCTGTGTTCGAAGAAAAGAGAATGGAGGCTGTATGGTACAGGTAATTTATTAGAGAGACTACAAATAAAAGCATTATGACAAAGTTGCCAGGTTTAGCAAATTCTGGTAAGTGCTTGTTTTGAAAATGTGAACTAATTACTTGGTTGACATTTCATTTCCAGCAAAGTGACCATAATGCTAAAGATTCTGGAATAAAAATGTGTATTTCAAAGTAAAAATAGAGAACTCTTTTCTTGAAAATACTTGATAGCAATATATTTCATCTTGATCTTCAGATATAAAAATTACTTTCTTTAATTTCTTTTTAGTCTTGGGCCATACCTTTCTGCTTTTCTGGTCTTTCGTTAGTTGTAGTTACAGCTGCACATTCAGAACACCGGGCCTTAGACACAAACCTGCTTGCAGCTTATCTGGTTCCTCAAAATCTGCTAAAGCTCGTCAAAAGATGGCAGAAGTGTAATATGGTAAGAAGTGTAATGCATGTTTATGGTACTATGTATTATAAACAGTTTCAATGCTTTTTTGTTAAACCTAACCAAAGCGATCTGTTCTTGTTCTTGAGTGTGAGCAATTCCCTCCAGTATGTTCTACTGCGCAGTAGGACTGCACACACACCACTGCCATACCAAAGGGGTGTGGTGGCCACTTCTGTCTGACCACAGCATGACACATGGGTTCATTCTCCCACAGGAATTAAAGGCCAGTGCAACTGTACAGCTACGTACTGTGATACTACCTAAGTATTACTTACTATGTAAGTACTGTTATACTAGGCAAGACATTTGTGTACTGTCTAGTTCTGGAGTATATATCACACAAGAACACTTTGCTAGGTAATTAAATTGTCTGTCTAACATGAACTTCTGTAACTTACCACCCACATATTTCATCTGAAATGTCCTGCAGTTGCAGTACAATGCAAACATACTCCATTCAGCTGAGACAAAGTACAGCAGTGAGTTGATGAGCACTGCTTGCAGGTGCACCTTGTTAGACCAAATTCACAACAAATGTCCATACTTAGGATCTGAAGCGCATCAGCAGTACATAGCACCCAAGGGTTAGAGGAAGCTTGAGTACAGTAATCATGGAATGCTTTGGGTTGGAAGGGACCTTAAAGATCATGACCCCTCCTGCCATGGCCAAGGACACCTCCCACTGTCCCAGGTTGCTCAGAGCCCCATCCAACCTGGCCTTGGAATAGCTCCAGGGATGAGGCATCCACATCTTTTCTGGACAACCTGTTCCCATGTCTCACCACTGTGAGACAGTGCTGTATTTTTCCTCTAGTAGAGTCTTTATTTCTAAACAAGCTACAAAACTGCAGAACAATTACTTAGAGCAGTGTTTCTCAACTTGTCAGCAGGAGATCCCTTGGCACTCCTGCAAGATTTCAAGAAACTGTAGAAAACAACTCTGAGAAGTCAGCTTTTATAAAAGAGGATGCAGCTGCTAAAAAAATTGTAGTGTGCAGGTTGAAGTCTGAAAAGCAGTTGAGTATGTTACTTGGGTCATCAGCAGAAGAAAGATGCTGCTATTGATGTGCTCATTTCTAAGTAAACGTGAGTTTTTTCAAACTCATGGCAATTGTGTGTTAAGGGAGGCTGAGACATGTACTAAAATTTTAGTGAAATTTCACTTTGCAGCTGCTTGCCTGCTTGGGCGAGTTCAAAGGGAATTATTTTATCTATTGAACCAGTTCTTGACAGTTCACAGTTTTCAGTCCAGCAGGAATCGGCAGCAAGAGTTTTTTCTTGTGTTCTATTTCTAGTGCTAATGGAGCAAAACATCTTGAAGTCAAGGGAGGGATTCCTAACACATTAGGCAGGTGCTAGTGTTTTAATTGTTTTCTCATTTCACTGTCCAACTTGTGGAAGAAATTGTTAACTCTGCTCTATTTAGATCCAGAGCTGAGCAAGACCACAGAAGGGACCTTGGTAAAGAAAGGATGAGACTGAGGGAGGAAAGACAGTGAGGACTGCAAGAAATCCGAGAGGATGTCATACAGTGGTAGAGGAAACTGGTTAAAGCAAGGGAAGTGGTTAAACCACTGGCGAAAAAAAGATGGCATGCCACATCCACGTAGGAGTAGATAGTATCTATTGTCAGTGAGAAGATAATGAATCAATTCAGGTGTTTAATACTGAGAGGAGAAGGATTTGATTGCATGCTCTGATTTTGCACTTAGCTGTCAGGTTCAATACTGGGATCATGAAACATCGTTTTCCCAGCACAGAACAGTGCCTCTTGTAACTGTGCCTGGTGTTTCTTGGAGAGATGCACAGTACTGAGCCTGTCTGGAGTTGGAACGCCAACTGTAGCTCCAGATGTTAGATTGCTAATTATGTGATGTTTTGCATCATGCTTAGATTAGTGTGTGGCGTACATAACTCTACCAGCTTCATTATCAGAAGCATTTCTTGTTGATGAAGACATTACAAATTAGTCTGAATTGCCTTGCTATATAAGAAGAAACAGATCCAGCTTTTCCCATCCTTAGGGTAACTCCCCTACATTATTCTGAGCTCACTGAGTGGCTGTGAACATATGGCATAAACAGTTTAAAAGATCAGCTTCTAGAGAGCAATATGATTGTAAAGAAACATAACCAGTCTTCATAACTGTTTGTAATTCTGTAGATAAGGACGTGGTTTGAAAAGGACCCATCTGCCATTTACTTACTATTCTTGGATATTTAAGTTGTAATAGTGTATTTCAAATGTTAGGTTTACCATCCTTCCAGGGCTGAAACTTACACTAGGAGTGATGAAACAGAGTTTTCTAGATGCCTATCTAACAGCAATTACTAAGTTTGAGATAGGATCATTTTGTGCTGGAAGCACCATTTTCTCTCTTGGCTTACTGCCCTCACCAAAACACTTGCAAAACTACAGAAATAAAATCCTGTTGCTTCTTGGCAAATGCTGCATTTTAGTAATAGCCACTAAGAACCGGGTAAACTCAGGAGCAGCTTCCATTCTACTGAGTCGTAAAGAGTTCCAATAATTCTTCCGACTGTGATCGGAAAAATGAAGGATGATTGAACAAGATTATGCTTATTTTGGCTTGTACATAAAGATGTACTCTCCCCTGATGTTGGGAGAGGCAAAGGTATTTCAAATGCAGTTCCAACTGTGCTGTAAGAAGCTGCTGCTTCCAAGAAAACTGCTAGCATAAGACATGTTGGGACTGCCATTTCCTGATAGCTAAGGATTTTAATGTTTATGTAGTGCTGTGACTCCTACACAAAGGGTTTGATGAATAAGACGAGAAGAGCTGACCTGATGAAAATGTGCCTGATAGGATGATGTGCAGTTTGCATTATATCCTAGGACTCTGTGTTGGTTGGGATTTTTTTGCTTTCTGAGTTGAAGTTAAATAGTTTGTAAAGTTAAAAAGTTAAGTTAAATAGTTTGTATTATAAACCCTTCGGGGATCATTCCAAAGTGATGCTATAAAAACCATGCTCTGCAGCAGAAGTGACAGTGGATCTAAAATCTCATTCAAGCAGTTCATGCAGTTTCAAAGAAATATAAGGAATTCTTACTCCTCACCAGTCCATGAATTGTAACTGATAATCCTCTTGATAGAAAAACAACTGCAAAAGGTCATGAGAGCAGTGAACTATTTGGGTGGGTCAAATTTCAGGATTTCTTCAGTGTCTCCTGAACAATAAAAACAAGTAAATGGTTTTCAATATATCTTACCCATGTAAATTCCTTTAACTGCTAATCTGAGCATGGGGAACTGCTTTGAGTGTTAAAATTTCTCCAGTTTTGAAGGATGTAAAAGCTGAAAAGGTACTAGAGGTGAAAACTGAGGACCAAGAGGAATGCTAAAGAGAAAAAGGTTCATTTAGATTTTGGATTTATTTAATTCAAGGGTTTAAAGATAATGTCCATCTTAGACTGGAACTACATGGCAGTAAAATGGTGAAGCAAGCATTTTCTGTGGCTATGTACCATTAGCCCCCTAGGGTCTGATGATTCAGTTTTGCTACTGTTTGAAGTGTTTCGATTCAAGGTCCCATAAGGAGCCCTTAGTCTTCAGAGGAAATGCTACATGTGTTGAATCAAGAAGCTGTTCAAATAGCTGTAGTTCTGTGCCCAAAAGCCAGTGCCTGGTGTTGAGAAGCTGGCCACCCAGCCAGGGGGTGGTACAGTACCATCTCTTACCTCCTAATTGTGCTGAGTGCCCTGGCAGCACAGGCGTTGTAATCACATTTTCTTCCCTGAACACTCTTGGATCCTGACTGCAACTCCATGAATGCTGCTATAGTAAAATGCAGGTTATTTCTGATCCACAGTTACACAACACAGATGTGTTTTGTAAAGCATGCCATGAAATAACATGACTCATTCTCTTAGCCACTCTTATACCAGCTTAATCACACAGGGATAGCTTGAGGTAAGAATCCTCAAATTGCTTCCTATGTTCAGCAGTCCTGTTTGACACTGCAAAATTTCTGGATTTCACATGACAACATTCACCATTCCTATAGTCCAAATTTTTTTCATCTTCAGGAATATATCATTTGTAGGTTGGGCTGCATTTTAAAATAAACAGATCTGAAGTATTACAAACAGCTTCATTAAATACATGCTTTCAGAAGTTATGAGATGCAAAGCGAATGCATCAAACAGAAGTGAGTCATTCACTAAGATCCAGATGAAGATGCAACCCATTGAAAGACAGCAAGTTGTGCAGGTGGCCACAAATGAAGAAAAATAGATCTCTGAATGACTGAAATTAGCCTGATTCTTTCAGATTAAGTTATTCAAACAGCACCAAACTGTTAAATATATTTTGAGTTTGCTGTATCAAAGGGGTTTTGTTCGAAGCCCAAAGTAAGTGATTATCTTCATGTTTTTTCCTCTGCAATTGAATTCTTTTCTGAAGAATAAAGGTAGTCTGTGGTCATGAGTGGAGATCCACTTTCATATTTTCGTAGCAGATGCTGAAACATCTTCCTCTGTGGCTGCTTATTTAATGCATTTTCATATTTGTGAGACCCCTTGTCAGCAATGTGGCTACCACTGTGCTATATCTATCTTACTGCAGACTTGTCTGGGATGTGAAATAGCCTTGGTTCAGGCTTTCCATCCAGCCTGGACACTGCCACTGCCCAGCTGCCATTTCAAAAACCCAACCACGGGGAGCTTTTGTGTTGAATCTCATTGCTCTTACTTTTGACAGAGGGCTGGGGAAGGATGGGATGGTAATAAGCTCCTGGGGTATTTACCCTCATTCTTACTGAATATGGAAATGGAGAATTAAGGGCAGCTCTGTTTCCCCCGAGGGGAAATGGAGTGTATTGATTAATTCCTGTGGGAATATAATGGTGCTTCACACTTCCTTCAAATGCTAGCATAGCTTGAAGACAGCCCATGAGTTTTCTGGTATGCAGTCCTTAATTGCATATTCCTTTTTGCTGGAAGGTTCAATTTATTAATTTAATAGTGTTTTATCAACCTCTGTCAATTCAACCCCTTGCTGGTGGTTGTGGAGTATCATGACTGTTTTACAGTGAAAACTAAATAGTCTTACTAATGCTAAAGTTGAAGACAATTTTCCATCTGATGAGCACACAAGCAGGGATCTGTACTTTATGCCATGTTGTACCAATTTTGCTTCCTTCCCTTCTCTAATCAGACTGACTTTGTTCTTTTGTGTCTCTTTTCTTTGCTGACCCTCTTTTCACATTGTTATTTTCAGATTAGAGAAAATTGCTTTCTGTCTGGTAGGGATATAATTTCCTTGTACCCACAGAGAATTTCACTGGGTACCCAGTCTTGGAGTAGATGTAATTAGGCTTTTGCTAAATTCCTACTGTAGCAAAACTCATGCTATGTCACAGCATGCTGCCAAAATATCTCTCCATAGGATATTATGTCTTCTGAGTGCTTGTATCTTAAACATTTACTCTGTTGTTCAAAATTTTTGACTGTCTGTATTAAGAGTTCAGTAAAAAGGATTAGCTTTGTAGGAGAAAAAAAGAGGGCTAGCTTCAAACATCTCTTTCTTTTCCATCTTACAGCAAGGAATGCTCCTCGTTCCCTGAATGAAACTTCATATGAAACTATAGATACCTGAACACAGCCTATGGTGTTTAACACCAAAGTCTGAGACATTGGCTCATGACTTCTGGAATCGGACAGTTCCCCACAACATAAATTACCAGGGCCAAATCCACTAGAGGATATTCTTATCCAGGGTAAAGTCTAGGGCGGGGCAGTTCTGCTTAGATTGACTGTCCAAAGGACCTGTGCTTTCAACTTCTGCCAGGCAGCCTGTGGTGCTTGGCCTCCTGGTGAGCTGTGAAACACCACAAAGTGGTCCTTAAAACTGTTGCTTTTTTCGTTTCTCAATTGCACATGCATATTCCTCACATGCAGGTAAACAAGAAGTTCCCCAGTCCTTGTGTTGGACAACTATACACTTTGAAACTTGGGGAGTTTGAGTGTGCTTTGCTCTCACTATCCCAGCAATTTCTACTCTTGGTTAGTATTTTTTGATTGTGAGTTTATATATTGTTTACAAAAGCCTTTAAAATATTTTTTCTTAAACAGCTGACAACTGGATACAATACTTTTCTGTTTAATACTTAAATCAAGCACTTAACCCGCTTCTGGGTCTGTAATCAACAAGACATTTTTGGAGTATAAAGCAATTACCAGTCTCCCCCTATTTTCGTGTTGACTTAAATGGGAGTATTTCAGTTATTAACTGAACCTCCTTTGAACATGAAATTGTTTTATCAAAGAAGCATAGCTTCTCTCTGTTGAATTCACAGCTACCAGTAACACCATGTCCCTCTAGCATCTTGATTGCTCTGCTATTTTGTTAGAGGCAGCTCTTCTCCTTCAGGGTTTTGACTAACTTTGTTTCCTCTGTAAGACTACTCATTATCATGGTTATCCTTCTGCTGCTTTCTGCTACAAATAGGCATTACAGATGATCCTGAAGAGAGATGGTTTTGTTATGATCTGACATCTTGGAATGACCACACATCACTGTAATATACCTAGTCTCAATATGAGAAGTATAAATCTTTCAAAAACTTTGTAACAACTTGTCAGCTGTTTAATGTAGCAAGAGTAACACGACATTCATGTGAAGGGTGTGCTAAATGGCTGACTTAAAACAGTTCAGGAGGCAGAGAAGCACTCACTGAATATTACATGAACTTGCAACTACAGTTGACAAAGAAACATATAAGTTGTTAAGAAATAAATACTACTTTTTGTAGTTGGAGAGCTTTTGTTTCAATGCAGTTATTATGTGAATTTCACCTCTGCAAGATGTGATTTCCAAGAGATTCTGGGGAAAAGCCATACTGGAATCATTCCACAAGTATCTATCTTCATCAAAGGAGCAAACGACTAGTCTTACCACGTCATAATTTGCTGTTCAGTGAAAGCTGAATCCACTGAGGCTGCAGTGAACATAATGGCATTTAGAGAAAGCCAGTGATCCAGAATAGGCATTATTAATTTATCATAACACCCTATGTGCAAGAGCTTTTGACTCAATTCATGAAGAAGTTCTGTACCACAGGTCCAGTAGCAGGTCTGTTACAATTTAAACATCCCTGGTAGGCACAAGAAGGTCAAACTACGCTTGGAACAACAAAGGAAAAGTTAGACATTTCACAACATGAGATCTTTGTGGTTTAATCAGTCCAGATTATCTGTTGGTACATTGAACAGATGGACAGCTTGTCACAGGGGCAGCTCTGTAGATACTACACGCTTGTATGTCCTTCACAGCATGTCTCTGAGGGAGCAGTGTGACCTCAAAGAAGATGCCAGCTGTGCTCCTACAGCCATTCCTTGTTCATCATCCAAACTTCTTGTTCCCGTTGTACTTATGGCTGATAATTCTGGTTCGTGCTTCTCCTGATAAAAGTGGAATCAGAAATGAGGAAAAAGTTCTTAGAGGTTTCTTGTTTAAAATCACATTTAATTTCTTTCATTGAAAGCAGATTAACTGTTCACCCTTTCTTACCCTCCTTTGCTGAGTTTTCACAGAAAGAACTTCTCTGCTGGAGAAATAGAATAAAAACAAGCTGCAGAGAGCAGAGCTGTAACTATTTTTTATTTAAGCAATGAAAAAAGCAATACTGCAATCCTTAATTAAAGCAAGTTGAGACAACTATGTGGTTTAATGATCTGGTAGAACCCTTTTTATTCCAAGAAGAGCTACATTTGTCAAGACAGGAACAATCAGGGAAATATGTCTTGTTTATCTCACAGAACAACTATTATCTCCTGAAAATAGCAGAGTTCTCCATTTTAGGAAGTGCAGTTAGAGTTGGCTTCCCAGTCCCCTCTTTGTGCCCCTGAGTAAATGCATGTGGGAATTTTTACACAGGAGTACTCTTAGAAGATGTGGAGCTGGCATCACCTGCTTGGTAGCATCTATTCTCCATCACCACCCCATCCCGGTATGTTAGTCATGCCAGGTAATAAATCACAGCACTGTAGAGGACTATGGCAAAGGGCATTTGGAAATTCTGGACTGTTATTCTGGGTAGTTACAAGACTGTCTCTCAACCTCTTCTTTGCTCAGCTCTCTTCAGCTCCTTAACACCAGATAACATGTATGAGTTGCTTCTACACAGCAAGGTATCCTCTGTCTCCACACTGGTAACATTCTGTATCTCAGGTCCATGATCATTCCTCAACAGCAACTTGCCATGTGACTGGGAATGGGAAGGGACTTGCAGGAAAGCATTCATGTCCTGCTTTGTGCAGGGGTCTTCCCCTGCAATGTCCTGAGCAGCTGTGACTAGTCAGAGCAGTATTATACTCAGTGAAGATCATACATGGATGGGTAACAACTGAAGCAACACCTTGTGTCCTTAAATGCTGCTTTGTCCTAAAAGAAAATTGAATTTGTCTCTTTTTGATAAGCACAATGCCTTCCTCAAAGCAGCAGGTGGCTGGAACCATTTAGCCAGGTTTGTAATTTTCCTCTGATGATCACATTTACTAATGTTTAGCTCCTGGGAAGCTAATGAGACAAGCCCATGGTATCCAGAGCACTCTGCCAAACACTGGGAGGTATGTTCTCTGCCTTCATGCTTTTAAGGAACACAAACACGTGCCAACACTGCCAGTTGGGTTATTTAGGATAAAGAGAGACTTATTGCTGGAACCACTCTAGTTCATAAAGAGTATCCTTAGAACTATTTTATGAATAGGACAAAAAACAGTTGAAAATACATATCAGGAGGGAATTTCTTTTGGTACTAATCTTGTCCTTTTGGGAATTCCCATAACCACTAGGATATTGGACTACAGGTTTTTCCATATGGGATCAGTAGGAAAGACATCTTTTCAGTGGTTACAAACTGGTATCAACTAGTAATATTGAAGCTGATTTGGGTTTCTTTTTAGATTTTCAAACAGAGCATTTCCATGATGAATATTTAGAATAAAAGGTGCGTAGCCAGGCCAGTTTTCATATGACACCTTTTTACCAGAGGGAAATAGCACTTTATGATAGGGTGTTTTTCAAAGGAAATTTTTAATGTGTCTTTTTCTGGAAAGCCTCTCTCCGTTCATATTTTGGTGTAAACCTTGTTTGTCTAATACATATTTATATAATAAATTAAAGCCTTTTATTTCAGAAGGCTTTCACAGATATTGACTCATCCATACAGTGGAATAAAAAGACCTGACCAGATCAAATGTAGCAGATCTGATGGATCTGCTCAGTAAGGCCTGAGACAAACCATCTCTGAAAACTGAGCAGTTAAATTAAACTAAACAGGATAAGGCTGAGCACTGGCTGCACTGCTGAGCAGGTATGCTTGTGAGATGGACACAATCAGCCATGGGAGAGGAGAGCAGAGCATCTGCCTTGCCAGATGCAAGATGCAGGGTGCCCAGCACAGATAGTGGAGCTGGACACTGTGCGGGTCTTGACTGAGGAGGACTGCTGCCAGTCAAGCAGGAGAGCTCTCCTGGGGTATGTGTTCTGCTAGAAAGAGCAAAGCAAACCATACCATAAGAGGTGAGCAGATAGCAGGAGGGTGCTCAGGGCTTCCCAGGGCTGGCTGAGGCAGGGTTGAGTGTATTTTGAACTGAGAAAGAGAGGCTGTGCTGGTGGCTGTGTGCCATGGCCCTTCTGCACAGCCCATGCCCTTGGAGGAGTGTGGGAAGCAGGGGAATATTGAAACCACTTCAAAGCTTCCTCTGTGCCTCTGTAATCAGAGAAGGATGAAACCCATTCACAGTCAGTCCCTGTGGGATATAAATTGTTGGTGCAGCACAGCCAGTGCTGGGGACACTCCTGACTCTCTACTCCCCTATCCCAGTTTCCATTGCATCCTGGCAAAAAGGTAAAAATCAGCACAAATTTCACCCAAACTCAGGATGTCAAGAACAAGAACTCACCCAGATGCCAAGGAATATAAAGGAAACAAAGAAGTAATTTGCAAGAGGAATTACAGCTTCAAGAACATAAGTTCTAACTCCTTTGTGTTTTTCAGACCTGTAGGATGATTTGGATGGTTAGACAACAATGTCCCACAGCCTGCTGAATAAATACAGAGAAGGCAAAAAGGAAAATTGTCTACGTCTCTGTGTCAAACATCAAATCACAGAACCGCAGGATATGCTGGGTTGGAAGCAACCCACAGGGTCATCAACTCCAACTCTCAACCCTGCACAGAACATCCCCAAGAGTCACACCATGCGCCTGAGAGCATGTGACCATTTCTCTCCAAGTCAGTAACAGCTTGAAAATAAAAATCCATGGTTACATCTGCTCTGTGAAGGCGGAAAGAGCCTTGCGTGTTGATATTTGCCACAGACCAATATATCACTTTGGTAAACATGACCACCGGTACATAAACAGCTGTTGGTAATGTGCAGGGAGAAAAATCAGGATCACTGTGAGGGATTTCAACGTCAGTAACTTAAACAAAAGACTCATAAAGCCAGAATGAAATCCTTGGAATTCTTCAGCATTGTAAATGATGATTTGCTAACTAGAAAAATACTGCATCCAGTATTGTAGTCTTGTCAAAACTTCATCTTGCAAAGGACAAGAGAAAAGTCTGTGCAATAAAAAGCAGTAATTGTTTAGGTTACACTGACTGTTTTGGCCATAAACAGCCTGCTTGATGTGGAGCAGAATCTCAGCCAGCTCTGCAGACCTTGGTGACTGCCTCAGAAAAAAACTGTCTGGGTTTGGGGGGGGTTCTAGCACTATTTGAATCAAGACTGGACCTTTTTCTGAAAAACACATCCTGTTTCAATTTGAGCTATGAGACCTGAGGCAGCCATTCCTGAAATCTCTGCTCTTCATAATGCAGCAGATCAACCTAGGAGATCTATAGAGACTTCTTAGTAACTCAGACTTAATAACTATGACACTTAATGAAGGCAAGTGTCATAATTTAATGGTCATGCCATATGCCCAAGCACTTGACGCTCTCAGTGGAAACACTGTAAGCTAAACTTCAGAAATGCAGTTTACTTGTAATGCTTGAAATTCTTTATGTGCATTCGCCTCTAGTAGAAGGTGCTCACTTTACATTTTGCTGTATATGCTCCATTTTACTTAGAGAAGAGCAATATTTTCTAACACCCAGATGATGTGACATATCATGACAAAAAAAAAAAGTTTTCATGTAAGTAAGATTAATGAAAGGAATTATGCAGGGAGTCAATACCCTATTGAGAAGTAATCCTAGGGACCATGAGCCAGCATATTTACAAAATTAAAGAAGGAGCTGGCAGTGTCAAGCCACTCTAGAACCTATACTCATCTGTCGCTTGCTTTTCATTGTCTTCTTTTGACAGCTTTCATTTTTTTATTCCTGGTCAAGACAGAATGTTAGGTCCCCAGAGATTTAAGCAAACATTTAAAAACTATGTGCTCTGTTAAGAAAAACAAACAACTTTAGTCACACATTCTAGGTTCAGCATTGTAAGGATGAACTGGTTATCATCCTGGTTGGGCACTGAGATGTCTAGATTTTATAGAATATCATTAAAGCAACAACATGTGACCTGTACTGTTACAGATGAATATCAGAAGGAGCTTGAAATGTTAGTAGAGTTTTGAAGAGTTAGTAGAGTAGAGGTGGTTTTGTTCTGCTGGCAAAACAGGTTCCTTTGTCAATCAGTCAACCAGGTCAGGTAGTCAAAACTCCAAATGCTCTTTTATTTGTCTGAAACTTTTGAACCATTGTTTTAGGAGATACTATTGTGCTACTCAGTGCAGTCAGAAATGCTGCCTTGACTCTTGTACAAACACCTATATTTCTCATCAATTATACTTCCTGAGGCATTTTTGTCTTAATCCAGTCACAGGAAAAAATTAAAATAAAATTTTCTATGAAACACTTAGTTTGAGCTGTTTGAAATAAGCAGGACCATGTTGATAATGGTATAAAGAAAGTGAGCTTTAAGCTTTTGTGTTCAGATTCAATTCTTGCTCAGCGGGGTCTCTTAAATTATATTCAGGGGAGGAAATGTCAAGTCATCCTGAAATGGAAGGAAAAAGATTATGTCCTTTCTGGGAGAAACTTTTCAGAAGCATTTCTTGTATCTTAGCAACAGTATATTTAACAGTGCACTGATTTTTTAGAATTTATTTTTCTTTTTTAATCTTGTTTTCTGCTGGTTTACTAACTGGGCTTAATGGATGAGATCAGACTGTGCATAGGCAGCTGGAGGAAAAGGATGCTTGCCTTAGCATCTCCGGCCCAGCCGTGGTGCTCACAGCACGTTACTCTCAGCCACTAAGGAACCACCACAGTACCTAACTGTTGTAATTCTATAAAGGAAAAGCTGGATGAAAAGTCAGTTTATCATTACTATTTTTCATCTGTTTGGGATGATTTAAAAAAAAAAAAAACAACACATTTTATTTATATGATATAAACAGAGAAATTCAATAGATTTCCTCATTTTACAAATATTCCTCATGCTGTGTGCTCTTTAGAGATTAATGCTCTAAACCCACTGTAAATTATGACAGGATATGTGTAATCTACCAGTGACACACTTCAATGCTTAAAAGTCTTTGGCCTCCAGCCTTGGCCATATCAAGGACCACGCATGTTTCTCTTAGATCATCCTGTTCACTCCCTCATGGCTCACTGCTTGAGAGCCCAAACCTGCCCCCACTGAAATGGAAGGCAAAGCTCCAGCCTTAATCAGTGTTTGCAGAAGTTTAAGCCTTTTGGCAATGAGGACTTTTTTGTTTCACAAACAAGGTCAAATTAAGCACAGGGAAGAGTCTTGTAGCTGTTTGTGAGGAAAACTGGGATGTTGGAGAGAGACACAGATTTGGTGAGAGTTTGGGGTTCTGCCAAAGGATCTCCATAATTTACACCTACTGAGTACAGCTGTACTACTAATATAAGCCTGGGATGGCTTGTTGTAGCTGATCAATTGATCAACAGCTCTCTCTCAGCTTCTGTCATCAAGACAGCTAACTCTGCATTTATGTTTTAGATGTTGTTCCACAGCACAACTTTCCACATGGCAGGTGGTTTTCTAGCGAGATGACATTTTGTTCCTAATTAATGTATGCAGTTCCTTGCTCAGGATAGGTAATCAAAATAAGCCCTGCCAAGACGAAAGGAAAAAACAATTCACAGTGTGAACCCTGGGCCAGATTTCCTAACTATTTTGGACAATTAGTTCTGAAGCTGATGTAAAATGTATCCTTCCTTTCTGTTCCTCTTACTAGATTATGATTATATTGCCTTCCTCAAGATTGTGGACAATGTGAGACCACTGGAGAGTGAGCTGCTCTGGCTGACCCAGAGGCAAGGAAGCCTCCCTGTTCTTCCTTTTCTTCCTCAAAGAATTTTCATTCTTGTATCATGAAAATTAATGCTGAGCTGCTGTGTATCGTCAGAGAATTTACAAGTCCATCCATGGAAAGGAGATTTTGAAAGAGCATAACGTTTCCTCATTTAACATTTTAACAAGCTCATGATCCCTCTTGGATGATGGAAACCAGAAGATAGTAGATGCTGGCTAAATCAGCGGAGCTCTGGAAGGCCACTGGAAACAAGTTCTGCATCATTGAGAAGCTAGGAAAGTAAAATTGGTGTAAGACTTTGCTTACCAAACCCTGGCTTCAAACTCTGACTTTGAGATGACCACATCAGCATGGCTGAGTGATGCCTCTTCTTAGCACCATTCCTGTACAGCGAGTGCAGGTTGCTCATCATATGCAATAGCTTAATTTTCTTTCCAGGAGCTCAAGGTCCACAAAGCAAGCTAGAAGTGGCTGTGTGCTATCTGCATATATGTTCTGGTATATTTTGAAACCGAGGTGCTGATTAGACTGCACGCATGTAAACAAAGCCATTATTCCCACTCGAGCGTGCAATGTGACTCTGATACAGCCTCTCTCCAAGCTTGTCAGGAAGGAAACACAAAACACCAGCACAGGACTGGGGTATCCTCCTGCACCATGAATTCAGCCAGCCCCAGCTGTGCCAGATACAGTGTGGGCCAGTAAATCATTTGACCCAAGCTTAGATTTCATTACAGCAAGCAGGATACAGCCAGGCTAATAGGTCCTCGGTCCAGGCAGAAAGCACAGAGTGACAGCTTGGTGCTTTCCTGAGGCCAAAACACTAACTAAAACTGAAGACAGGACTTCTGTGCCTCTGACTACTGTTCCTAAATGAAGCATTTAGGAATTTGTCTCCTGTCACCAGGCCTTAGCAAGGACCATCACTTAAAGAGCATCAGAAGCTCAGGAGATGCTTTGGTAAGGGCCATGTAAATACCACAGACATGAAGTATCTCCATTGCTCCTTATGTTCAAAGATTTGTTGCTTCCTCTGACCTATTTCTCAAATGCTGAGTTTGCTTTAGTCACCTGGTTAGTGCCATCACTTCCCAGTAAAGACAGAAGGCCATGTCCTCCCTGCCGTGCCCTCTGATAAACAAAGCCTGTGCCACTCTGCTCCAATGCTTGTAACTCCTAGCCAGACACTTGGAGGACACTTCCTGCAACTATGGTAGCCCAGCAGAGAGTGACACTGGTTCACAGGAATGTTCAACACCCCTGGGTTGGTTGGCTGCTCTGGTTCTGCAGATTTGTACCTGGTAGAGCTGGCTGAGCTGGCTCTGCACACCAGACTAGCCAGGCCAGCAAAGCAGCACAGACATGGTGCCCTACTCACAGCCCCTGCACTGCTGAGGCAGGAATGGCAGCTGTTGCAGTGATGGATACAGCTCAGTGCAATTAGCAGGAAACCTCATTTACCCCTAGAAAGTGGAACACACTTCCTTTCCTCCCAGGGGAGGATGGTCCTTTGTAACACACAGTGACTGAAGAGGTGGATAGCCACATATGGGCCAGAAAGGGTCAGAAGAGGGACTTGACAGACTTGGTGACTTGGGCTAATCACAAAGCTGGAGAGGTCAAATGGCAGGTGAGTGCCCGTGGAGGTGCAAATACCCTGCAAAAGGAAAAATACACAGAGGGGAGGGCAGCACAGGAGAAAAGAGAAGAGGCTTCTTGGGATGAAGAGAAACTGTTTTTCATTTAATGCTGCATCCACTCCTCAAAGGGTTTTTCTCTTTAATTCCTCACACTACAGAAGGAAGTTAGTAAAACAAGAAAAGATGCCGGAATAAAGCATATACATCACTGTATGCTCAATTTTAAAAATCTACACCAAAATCCTAATGAACTTTTAGCTAAGGCACTGCAATCTCTTCTTCTTACCTAGTACTGTGAGGAAAATTATTTATCCTCAAAGTATGAGTCATCAACAAAAAAGGAGATTATTGCATGTGTTTGCCGTAATTAATGACACCCACACAGAATGAGACTTTTGCCCCCTCTGTGAGCTGAAGCTGTTTCAGCTTTCACAGAATCACAAGGATCCTTTTGAACACAGTGGCGCTAAACTTATCAGTGACTGAGCACAAAGCACTTTCATCCATCTTTGAAGCCATTTATGAGGGTCTTGCAGAAAGAGCATAAAGTTACCTTTCTCTCCTACATGCTCCTTCATTACAGGCTCCCCAAGGATCATGGAGAAGCAAGAAAAATAATGAATATTCATTTCCAAAGTTCAGTTAATACTTATGCATGAAGACTTTCAGCAGGCTTATGCAAAAGCACACTGGAGACTTTGCTGTGTGTCTGTACATAAAACCAAAATTCTCAAGAACTCAGTCATGGCTCTCTCTTTCTCCAAACTGAATTGCAAGGCCTTATTCCTCATCTATTTAATGTTTTTATCATCAGACAACTTTCATCTTGAGAATATTACAGGGTACAGTGGACTGAATATAACACGCAATAAACCTTAAAATCTTTGACATAGGACTATGGGTGAAACTGCCTCTCTTCAATTACTTTCATATCTAGAGAAATTCCTTCTTAAAGCAAATGTGTTGTCTTCTTCCTTAAAGTTAGTAACAGTGCTGAACCACATTTCTTTTTTTTTTTGTTATATATTCTACAGAATAGATATTTTTAAATGTGACTTCTCATTTAATGCCTCACCTGCCTGGCTGAGTTCAGTCCAAGTGTCTCAGAAGTACAACTTTAATTCGTGGCTTTCTTCTCAAAGTCAACTCTAGTTTCTTATTTTTGAAGACTGAAAAAAAAAAAAGGAAGAAATTACAGATTCTGGTATTTTTTACTTTTTTATTACTTTCAGTAATAACGGACTTTGAATTTTCATTATCTAAGCCACTTTTCATGGCACTGCAAAATTTCAAACAAGAGCATTTTGAGCTGGGCTTCCATGGCATGCCTACTACCACCACCAATCTTACCCATGAGGTGGCTGCTCAGGCAGTGGAGCTTCCTCAAGTCCCCAGCTGGAGTCCAGTCACTTGGCATCCAGCCCTTTTGCTCTTCCAGCTCCCAAACAGGCAGGACCCCTATGCCTGGTTGATTTGAGGGAAGAGAGGTCTGTGGATATCTTGTGTCAATGTGACAGGCCCAAGCTACAGACAGGAATCCAGAAGGATGGCAAGATTGACTCTGGCTTGGTGGTGGGGTAATTTCTTGGGGCACAGTGTGACAGGAAGGTTTAAGGGTAGCATGACATTTGCAGAGGTGCAGTAAAGTGGGCATGGAACACTGTCTCTCCACGGGCCAGAATGCTACAGCCAGGAGTGGTGGAAATACCACTCCTGGACTCTGCTCCTCACCGGGGTGGTGTTAGGGGGAAGGAAGGGAGATGGATCAGAGTTACATCCCTGTAAAGCAGAGTTCCTGCCTTCTCTTCCTGGCCACCCCAGGAGCTACACAGCTTTACCTCCAGTGAGGAAGTGTGCTACCAGGAAGAACTGAACCTATGTCCCTCTCCTTATTTTGTTTCACTCACCAGGAATTCATCCTGAAAAACAAGAATTAAAAAGGCTTACTGCTTAGTCTGGTTTAAGATGAAAGGAAAGATGTTTTCTGGCTGGTATATAAGAGGTAAGACTTTGAAAGGATTTGAACAATTATGAAGACCAATATGCAAATTTTAGTATTGTGGCAGGACACAGTGATTGAGAATGAACTGAGTTCTCAGGTAACTGAACTGAAGTTAAAAGGAACAAAAGCACTGATCCAGCAAAGATACTTCACACAGGCACAGCAGCTTCTGTGCTCTGAAAATAAGCTTTGGCTTAGATGTTGTGATACCATTTATTGTCTGGTTTAATATCTTAGTGAATGAGCTACTGACACCATAGCTGAAGAGGGAAAATACGCTTTTCTTAGCAAAAAGAATACAGAATATTGACAAGTAGAGAACTGCTCTCACCAGAGCCTAATCTTCTCTCCTTTGAGAGTCTGCTTTCTGTAAAAGGCATTCACTTCATACTGCCTTGGCAAAATAAACCACAACAAACATCCCCAGTTTGAGTTGTGCAATATAGGAAGTCTGAAATGTTCATTTTCAGAATAGTTATTTCATACTCACATTATTATTTTAGTTGCCATGTTAAAAAAAAGGTTAATGAGATTTCTGGCAGTGAAACACCTA
This sequence comes from Poecile atricapillus, assembly GCF_030490865.1. Taxonomy (NCBI): domain Eukaryota; kingdom Metazoa; phylum Chordata; class Aves; order Passeriformes; family Paridae; genus Poecile; species Poecile atricapillus. The sequence continues at coordinate 43,472,471 of NC_081289.1, read as the reverse complement.
GATAAAACACTTTCTAAACATTAGACATAGACTTACTGTATTCCTTTCTAAATAGGAATATCGAGCTTTTTCTTCCCAGTTCAAGATAAGTTGTAGCCACACATTCAGTGAGTTCCTGGGTTGACTCAAGATAACTTAAGTTAACATAGAAACTGCTGAAAAGAAAAGTGACAGAGAATTTTTTCACTATGTCTGTTTTTCTAAAAGAGCTAATGGAAAACAAGCTGGCTGAGATTGTTTGCCTGAGGTAATCAGTTTTTTGATGTGTGAATTTTTTTCATCATAGTAAACACAGGGTGAGTAGGACTGTGAGCCTAGACTTGCAAATTTTCATGACAGCTTTGCATACTGAAATGATTCACATAGTGAAATAATGCTGGAAGTTAATAAAAGAAACACAGCTTCTCCTGTCATCTTGATACTCTTCAAGATCCAGAATCCTACCTTCAAGGCCTCTTGAAGTCAGTAATATTCTATCAAATGAGTTCAGCAGTTTGGAACACATACATAAAGACCAATTCAAATTCTCCTTCCACGTCGGTATGCTTTGCATGATTATTTATCCAGGGCATTGTTCTAGCAGAAGGTAAGTAAAATACTTGTTTAACACTAAAGATAAATTAATCACTCCTTTGTTTCATTAGCAAAGTAATAAAAATGCAGGAAAAGACAGAGTCTAGCTCTAAATACCAATCTGGACATAGGCCTGCCCCAGAAGAGGACTAAGCCATTGGTTAGGCACCTAACCTTGCTGCATACACACTTGTCTGCTTGATGTTTCCTCCATTCCTGCTTTTGTACATGAGTGGTGGGGGCCTGTGATTAAACATGTCCAGAAAACAAAAGCTGCACACTCAGAGAAAGAAGAGGAAACAGAGGTTTTAATGTCTACCGTTTAAACAATGAGCTCAAACTTATGCACTGCAGGAGTTTATGCTGCATATTGAATATCCACAGTTGGTCAGGTAAGACTTTTTACTGACCACTACAATGTTGGCCTGCTCACACATCAGTTTTATAGCTCTCCAGCCTGATATAATTCATTCTCCATAGGCACAGCACACCCTTTTACCTGACTTTGCACAAACTTGGGAGATGCCTGTCACAAGCCTTGGGCCTCTGTTTTACATCCCCAATACTTCAAGGTCATTATCTGATTCAGCAGCATTCAAGTTCTCTCTTGAATTCTGCCAAAGGAAGCAGCAGTTTAAATCCATCAAACAGAAAATTTGACCTAAGAAGAAAAGGAAAATTTTAACTACATGGACAGATGTCAATATGCTATGTGGCTTATGGGGAAGGTTCAGCTGCAGTTGCTTGATGTTCTTAAGGAGTCATCAAAAGCTGCTGCTCTGCAAAGTGAACCTGATTTAACTTGTTCCCTGTGGCTCCTAGAGCTGAGTAATCCTCTTCAGTATGTCCTGATTTGGTACAAAACCTGTTCATTACATCACCTCCAGATCAACTATGCAAGTAAAATGGATCTGACACACATTTTTTACTTGCAATGATTGTTTTTGCCAACTTTTCCTAATTAGTGCAGATTCTCTCCATGACCTATTTTCAGGAACTGAGCAGTTCAGTCAAGCCTGGATGATAAGAGTCCGTGTTTTTACTTCTACAAAATAACATAAAGCTCATCTGTAACTTCAAGTTTCCTTTTAGCTGCTGCTGTTGCAAAAAAGTTAGAGGTACAAAACAGGACACTTATTTTCAAGGTTAAACCTTGAAAGTCCTCCAAGTCCTCAGCACTGAAGACAGTTTTAATCAGAGAATCTCTTCTCTAGTTCATCTCCACATTGTATCTATAAAGCAGATGTGACTCTCCCACCTCATTCCTTGCCAGTGTTGCTGCAGAGGAAGACTTGCTCTTATTTTCTTTCTTGAGGTCCTGCCTGTTTGTTCTTCAGTGAATCTTATTATCCTGTCTGAGCAGCCACACAAGTTTAATGATTGGGGCAGAGACTACTTCCCTGGCTGGCTGTTGCCTAGGGTCTGGTGTTTCTAGTTATATTCTTGGGCACTAAGAGATGGATAATCCACTGGCTGTGGATTCTCCAGGCTATGGCAGGTGTGTTTCCACTCACACACTGGAGAGCTGAGGAGGGATCCCAGGCTTATTCCCATTGCCCTGTCTTCTAGCCCACACAAGACAGCTCCCACACAGCACACTGGATTTCCTGGGCAGTTACGTCTCCCCCTGCACTTTGAAAGGGAAGTGGACAGCTAGGATTGCATTTGGCACTAGGTGCTGAAGTTCTTGAGTTGTAGGGATTAAAATCTTACATTGGACCAATATGATGAATACAAAAGACAACCTCTGAAGTGCATGTATAATCTTGTATCTATTCTTCACAGTTCCCTTTGTGAAAAGCAAGTGGTCCACTCTTAGTCTTTTTTAAATATAGTGCAGGAATTACAGTTTACAGAAACCCAGGAACATAGTATATATATGGGATCTAGCTTTTCAGGTGTGTACTTAGCTTACTTAACTCCAGCTGAAGGATGTTGTAAACTACTGATATGTGCCAAGATGGTCTGTATATTAGTGCGTTTCCTTACACAAGATAAAGTCCAAGCCACAGGAGATCAAAACAGCCCAAATTTCTTGTCTCTGTGAGCTCAGAAATGTAAGCATATTCTGACAGAGAAAAAAAGAGGTAGTAGGCCCTGACTACATGAAGGATGCTTTATAAATTCTATAAATCCTGAACTATTCAGGAAAAAGAAAACCGGTTCTGCATAATTATCCTGGGAGTGCAATACTGTAGTGTATGCATAGGAAAAACACCAGAAGCACAGAATGCTTGACTGAGGCAAGGCATACTGATGATTCAAAAAAAGAGCTTAATTTTTTAATAAATATCATTTTTTAAAGCAATCAGATTCAGTGTTCTTAATTCTGTGGTCATACAGTATCACAGGGACATAATTAAAAAGTTACTTTTCCAAGCCAAGAGACATGCAGTTGCCAGGCAACATATTATATACTTGAGAACATATAACACTGCATATGATATATGTAGTGCTGTTGTTGTGTCTCCAGATGCTGATACCATTGTATCTAATGCAGATTCTTATAGGCTCAGCCACCACCTAGCTACAACCATCATGCTGAATCTACTCCTCGGTTTGCCAGTACTGCTGGCATCCATCAGCTGCAAGCCCACTTTTAAACCTACAGCTTGAATCACTACTGAAGAATCAGTAATGTGAACAGAAGTTAATTGGAAAGGAGTAGCAATGAACTACATTAAAGTCCTTTCTTTACTTTTAATATCAAATAATCATTCTTATAATATTAAAACATCAATCTAAAAATTATTAATATAGATGTTGGGGTTTACTGTATTTGCGAAAATGAAAATATTTATAAATGCTTATGTCAAAAGACATCATCTCTCAGGAAGCTAGGAAGATTTATGGGATATGAAAATCACACCAAAAATTACACTCAGAATTAGAATTATTGGAAATCTCCCAAAATAATTGTTCTGTGTTTTCAGGTTCCTGGAAAGAAAGAACACATTTCCAATTTGGATCTATTACTTAGACTGGACTAGACTGTCATTCCCCTGGACATAGCTTTATCCTCTGCCACAGCTGAAAACTCGTAAAAGAAGGCATGAGCTCCTTTGTGAAGTGAAGGTTCATAAGTACCAGTAATCCACGTTATGAAAACAAACCTACATGGAGTCAATATATGTTCAGATGAATGGCGTGTCATTTGTGTTGGGCTTGTTGCAGTAGTTTGATGTTGGAGAATCTAAGCACAGGGAACCTTCCTTATCCTAGATCTCAGATGTTGTGGTTTCATAGGCCATGCCACCCTAGTCCAAGTACATTAATTTTCTCAGATTTTATAAAAAATATATTTTTTTTCTTCAAATATTATTATATTGTGAGAAGGGAGAATAGGCTACTACATTCAGGGGAAAAATGTTTTTTTAAAAAATGGTTTGAGTTTTTTCTGTTTGAGGTTTGGAAGCTTTGAGTTGGTGCCTGCAGAATCCTCCTCCTGGAAGTAGCCCGCTGGAGGGAGCTGTGACATCTCAAATACATCAACAGCCTCGGCTGGAAACTGCCCTGGAGGCCCCCAGGAAGGATTTTCTACACATTTTTAATCTTACGCACTTTTGAAAATTATGAATCACCTTAAACAGGTATTATCTTTGGTCAAAATGAATTTCTGAAGCAGTTGCTGTTAACAGCAAGCTTTTGGTTATGTGTATCTGAGAAACAGACTATAGAAATAACTTCATTTGGAGACTAGTGCCTGTGTGCAGCTTGCAATATTTGCACACCCAGTTATTGTGACATTGGGTGGCTGAACAGAAATAAAAAAGGGAACTACAACTAAGAAATGTTCAATCACATGCCAAAACTGAAAGGAAAAAATTGTTCCTGTACTCCTTACTGATTTTCTTCCATGTAGGATGCATTTTCTTGGACACTGGCATAAAAGCTTAAAAGCTTTACTTCGAAGCCACAATTTGAGGTAAGATAATTATATTTTGCCTTTGGGCTACTGTGTGTGTCCTGTTGATGAGAGCCAGGTGTGCAGAGAGGGTTAGCTGCAACCTGAGGATATGACAGAAAGCCAGGTCTAACAAAGGACATGGGTACCTTCAAGCACCCAGCAATTCCATGCCTCTATAGCACGGCCTTGGGCATTGTCTGAGGAATCATTGGCACCCCAAAATTCACCCAGAGAGGGAGACTGCAGCAAGGATCGCCTCCCCTATACAAAGTCACACTAGCATCAAATAATTAGAAGAACAATTTTCAGGTTAATACTTGTCTTTTAAAATCCAGACACAGAAGAAGGACATCCTGATGTCTTTTAATACAGGGGGACAGCAGCCCTAGAAGCAGGTCTGGGTTCAATTCCTTCTGCAGCCTGAAACCATTCCAACTGACACCACACAGCTCACTCTGGAGTGCTCTTGGGCCATGCTAGCAGCTGGGATTGTGAGTGAAGTTAAAGAGGAATTAAGCAAAGCGTAGAAATACCGGGTCTCCTCAGACCCAACTTGCAGCTGTATCCCTCCCTACCTCTACTTCACTGCCTAAGATTTAGTTACATTGGTATTAGCATTTCCATATAGGATCAAGGAATATTTTGAGTAGGAAGGGACCCACAAGGATCATCAAGCCCCAAGTATCATCACCTTTAGCCATCTGACAACCTTTCTGCACGAGTCTGGTTCATCTTTTTCCAACTGTGAAGGCAAAAGTAGCAAAGGGAAAAAAACTTCAGGAAAGCAGCATTATGCTATCAATAATCAAAAGAGAAGATGCTAGAGAGATAGCCTTCCTTTTTTCACTCTTCCCTCTCTCCACATATGCCTTTGTCTCAGTCAAGGGCTCAGCCAGAGGGTAGACCAAGGGGCTTACTCAGAGAAATGACAGCATGCAGTGTAGACCATTAATAGCCAGGCACTTTTTTAGCCAGATTGCAGCTGTTCCCACCCACCTGGCCACATTAATGAATAAGCAGATTAGCTGGATGCGTCTGAGAAAATGAACAAGGCCAACATTTGAAGTGCCATTGCTGGGCTTCAAAATTAAAGCCCTTTTGAGATAAATGAAGGTGATTCGCAACCTTTAAACTACTGGTACAGATGGAAGCAGCCCAGAAAGCTGAGGTTCCTGGATGGAGAATCTGGATGGCCCATGAAGGCCATATAAGGATAGCAAGACTGGCAGTTGTGTTCCCCTATCTAAGTCCTGAGGGTACAATCCAGCAGCCTTATTCATAGAAGCATTCCAGTTTAAGTCAGATAACAGCCTGATGAGGTACATAGGACTGATATTTTTAAAATGCGATGTTCTTAATTACCGGATGCTGCTTCAAGCCATTCCTTCTTTTAAACATAACTCAGCTTCTGGTGTTCTCCACTCAAAACCATTAGTATGAGAAGGTCAGGAGTAATAAAGTAGCAGAAGCATTTCATTTTTAGATGAGAATGGATAGAACAAACACAAACAATGCATATAGAAAATTTAAACTCAAAAGCTGTTTATCAGAGTTGCAATTATCTGCTCATCAAAGACTTTAAATACCACTAATACAGCCCCTTAGGCTCACTTGGAAGAGTTCTTTCAAAATGCACTGGTGTTCCTTTACCAGGCTTGGAAAGAAAAGCCAAACCAAAAACAACCTTCCTGCTTCTCTGAACAATATACTCTTAAATTTAAGAAGTAAGATAAAGACACAGAATAATGCTAGTGCATGTAAGCTGGCAGGTAGAAGGTGTGTAAAGCTTACAAATTAGGCATCCAGCTCATTATGTTCAGAAGTAGAATACTAGAGTCTCAAAGGCTACCAACAGAACAAAAGTAGCCCCACAGAGAACACAAACCCTGCAGTGAGGATGCAATTACTTCTATAATTCTTCTCCTTCCAAATGGCAAGACTGCCTCAGTCTCTTCTCATTAAGTGATAAAGTTATTACTTGGAATTCATTCCTCCTTGTAATTACTAATTGGGAAGTGAATAGCAATACCATATAAAAAAGGATAATATTCTTAACAACAGCAGAAGGCATAAAGTAGCCTCATCACTTCCTATATGTTAGTTATGTCATTAGTCCTGTTAGCACTGCTCAAAATGAGTCTCATTAATTTCTTCAAACAAAATAGCAATTAAATAATGTGGGGAGGTTTGGGTTTGGTGCTTTTCTTTTTGATTTAGAAGAAATACAATGCTCACTCAGGTCCCAGACTCTCTCAGTCCTCCAGGACTGAAATCTTACCTTATTGAACCAGAAGGATCTCTTAACATTTCAAGTCAGTGATTTCACTTGAAGATTTTTTTTTTCTGCAATGTGAACAATTGGATTCAGATGTATTTCATGCTGAGAGAGCTATTGCACGCATTTGAACATGGCAAATTGGCTGTATACACACATGCATGCACACACATATATAGAAAAGCTTACCTAGTGGTTGTCTTCCTGAATTTGCCTTCAGATGACCAGCCAACAGGATTACTTTCCAATGTGACTGCCATTAGTAAATGAACAAATGCAGTCTGCATACCCTTAGCTGTGCATTTTATTTAGCAGCAAAGGACAATAAATATTCCTAATCATTGTTAAGATTCAGCATATCACTTTCAGGTTTTATGAAGACTATATCATCACTGTCTTATATGACCTCTGGTTATGATTATTATTAAGGAAAATGTAGTACAAAATCTGTACTAGATTAGGTGTCCAAAATAAGTGAATTTCAGATGCCCACCCCTCTTGATTGACTTTTGAAGGAGGTTAAATGACTTGGTTAAATTACAGAATCACAGAATGAGTAGAGTTGGAAGAGACCACTGGTGGGCATCTAGTCCCACCTCCCTGTTCAGACAGGGCTCCTAGAACATTACTGAGGATTGTGTCCAGACAGCTTTTGAATATCTCCAGAGAAGGAGACTCCACAACCTCTCTGGGCAATCTGTTCCAGGATGCAGTCACCCTCACAGTAAACTAAGTTCTTCCTCATGTTCAAGTGGAACTCTCTGCGTGTCAGTTTCTGCCCCTTGCCTCTTGTGCTGCTGCTCAGCACCACTAAGAAGAGCCTGTCTCTCTTTTCTTGATACCCTCCCTTCAGATATTTAGAGACATTGATGAGGTCCCCCCTCAGTCATCTCTTCTTGTGGCTGAACAGGCCCAACCCTATCAGCCTGTCCTCGTAAGAGAGATGCCTTAAACCTTTGTAGTCCTCTGGTGGACTTGTTCCTGAAGCTCTATGTCTCTTATACTGAGGAGCCCTCATTTGAATTGGGCATATGACTTGTGTGTGAAGCTCACAAAATGGACATTCTGATCATTATATTCTAAAGAAACTCGGCATAAGGGACAAAAAAAAGTAACCTGAGGGGGTACATAGTAAAGCCTAGGGCTTGAAAATGCTCATGGACCCTGGAACAGCATGAACTTACAGCATGTTGCCAATTCTACATACCCCACTTGTAGGCACTCTTAGTGTGGAACAAGAATGCCTTTTCTTCCCCTTTCTGGAAGAAACTGTGTACACTTGTCTTTACAATCAATATACCATGCCAGTGTGCTGTTCCTGGCAATGAAAGGTGAGTGACAGCTTAGGCTCACAGAGAAACTCAGGTAAGGGAAACATCTCTCCTGAACTACTAAAGTTTGATAAGCTCACAGTCTTTGTTTCATTTTGTGAAGGTCTAGCTGAATCACTTGGAGTCACTTTCAGGTCAGCCAGGGTGAAGTCCTGGCTCTTCTTCAGCCCATGGCAAACCCCATAAGCCCAGATTTCATCTCCATGTTTCAGGAGTTTATAAGCACAGAGCAGTATTAAGCACTGCAGTGGTTGGGGGCAGGGGAGAGAAAAAAAGCCTCACTGGTTTTACATCTTAGATAAGCAACTGTATTTGCTAAAATAATCTCATTCCAAAGCAAATAGATTTGATTCTTTAGAAACGTGCATCTTATCAGTGACAAACATTTGAACAAGCTCTTTGAATGGTGATTCTTACTGATTTTTCAATAACAAATGTTTCATTGTTTCAATTAAAGCTTGGTCTTTCACTTAGAAACTTACTGTCCAATTGTAAAATGACTGATTGACTGCAATTATAAAGCAAGATGAATTATTTGTCATCTTTTCAGACTAAAGAAAATTAGTGTGGGGTTTCATTAGTTAAGGGGGTCAATGTGTTTCGTTGTGTACTCACAGAGAATAGCTCAATGATACTTCAGCAACCAATTATATGGACTATTTTTATAAGCAGCAGGAGAAAGCAAATACTGCACAGCTCATCAGGCTGTGTAAATGAAATGCAATAATGAAGTTTTCAAGCAAGCAGAATCAAACATACCCATGTTACTCCCTTTTTGCACTAGGTGTATGAAGTATTGCAGGAACTGCTCTCTGTATAAACATGTTTCTGTTCTATCATACATAATTCAGGTTTTCCAATTCCCCAGTGGAGTAGATTACCTAACTCCTGAGGTACAGTCCACAAATCCTGCACCAGAACTGTACCACAACAATACTGTACCACACTGCATTATTGATACAACACTGTCTCTTGCAACAACATACATGCTCTCCATTAGCTTTATCCTAATACTTTTTAAACATCTATAGCATCCTCCCTGACAAAACCTGGATATGCTCTACAAGCAGTACGTTAGAGTTCACAGAACATTGGATAAATGTGACTTCTGAAGCATCATTCATGAGTTCACAGGGATTTATATAACAAGACTGTTTCACAGCTCTAGCACTTGCTGCTCTCAAAATTCATGGGAACTCTGTGGGGATCTTTGGGTCTCAAATGACAGGCATTTCTGTAATAATCTTCTGTGTCCTGTAAGGCACCTCAAATGTGGCATTGCAGGGCCCAGGCAGGGTCTGTTCCTGTGCAGGCTTCACAACGGGATTGCAGGCTGTGTAAATCAGTGCGGAATTGAGTCCAGAGACTTGAGCTGCCATGAACATCTTAAAAGAAGATTACACCCATGTAATAACGCACAATCCTTTGCCAATCTCTAAAGACCCGGGGGGGGGGGGGGGGGGCGGGGGGAAGAAGGGGGGGTGGAAAGCAGGAGAACAGGGAGAGGGGGCCAGAATCAGATTTCTCAGCCAGCTCAATCCTGGTTGTCCTGGAGCCCAACCCTAACTCAGGGATCCAGAATCTGCGCAGCTCTGAGCCTGGCACACTCAAGCCTGCTGGGCTCCTGACCCATCCTTCCTCAGTGCTCTTGCCACAGACACACAGCCCTGAGCTGAGTGGCTGAGTACAGTGAGGTCAGCTTCCAGAACCCAAAGGTGATTTCTTCATCTTCTCAAGCAGCAACATACTCTGTCTGCAGCTTCTGTTTTGGCTCTGCAGAGCCAGGTTGATCCTATGGATGCAGGATCTAGTGCAGAGGGAATGGATGGTGTAGGCATGGGCATTCAGCCTATCTCTGAATCCTTCTCCTCACATTCTCTCCAGCACAGGCTCAGTGGTAGGAGAGGGCTGTGTCCTTCAGAAAAATGTTACTACACCTTCAACCACATTAGGACATGGTTTGTATGCCCAAGTCCTAGGTAAGGGAGAAAGAGACTGGCCTGGGTGGAGGTACCAGCCTGCACAACCTCACACAGGGCACAAGGGGACTTGAGCACTGTTCCCCGTCCTGTTTGCAAAAATGAAGTGCTCTGAAAGACCAGACAAGACTTACATCTAATTTCCAGCTAGTGCCTTGTGTTCCCAGGGAACACGGCCCACTGTCTTGCAAATCAGCCAGTCCCCAGCCAAACAGATGGACTTGAACAGCCAGGAGGCAAGATGTTGGCATCAAAGGTTGAGATGAAAATCAAAGTGGTTGGGATTACAGAGATGACTGCTCTTTTGAGGTTGGGCTTCTTATTCAAGGGATGTAATTTGACTATCCAACCTAAATTTTTTCATTGGTTTTAGACAATAACCTCCTGTACTAAGGCAGTGTTAGGTGATCTGGACTGGGATCAGAATGGAAAAAGATTGCACTGGGAGGGCAAGAGGAAGAAATGTAATAAAATTACAGAGAACAAAGCACGAAGATGCAAAAGGGAACAGGAATCCTGTTACCCTAATCCCCTAGCCCAAAGAGCATGGTACCTAATGAAAGATGAACTGCAAAGGACAAATGTTCACTTACTGCTGAAATGCAGAGGTGTGGAAGTGAGCAACTGTAACACCAAGGCAACATGCTTACAAGAATTAAATATAAACACAAGCAAGAATGTCTGCATGAGTACAGTTAATTGTGCCAGAGCTAGCTGTCCAGGACAGGATATCTGGGAACTTCCACCACACAAATTATATAGCCACTGTCTTTGGAAATTAATTGTAAATAAGTGAGCATCTTTGCTTAATCACTCCTGGACATACCTGACATCAATGGAGCCCTCTGTCTCCAGAATGTCCCCTGCCTGTTTTTAACCTCCTCAGAGCTGACTTCCCTGCAGCTCAAAGTCTGAAGCTGTGCCTTGGTTTGACTTTTGGCTTTGATGCATGAACGACAGCCTCATTCTTTGTTATCACAAGGCATCATGTCCATTATTCTGCTCTTTAATTTTTTATTTTTTTCCCCAGAAAGCTCTTCTCTGACAAAAGCAAAGTTTCAGAGCACCTGGGGGAAAAAGAAAAATGAGTTGTACAACCTGAGCCACACCTGAGCCCTTCTGCATTCCCAACCTTACAGTGAGGGACCTTGGAGAAGCGTGGCTACCAGCTCTGTGAACCATTGTACTTGACCCCTGGCAGGCATGCATGCTCTCACTGCACCTGCAGAGCTGGCAGCCAGCTCTCATCCTCTAGAGTCTCCAAGGGCTCAACCAGGTTTCAGCTCTTCAGGCAGAGGAGGCTGTCTCCACCACAGCTGGAAGCACCCCGGACCAAGGGCATGCCAGGGTCACTTACGCCCTTTTGCCCCATGCTCCAAATTTCATCTATTCCTGCCCTTTTGGGTGATCTTCTTCCCCTTTTCCCAGCCCCAGCTTTGCGGGGACGGCTGTGCACCTCTGCTTGCTGGGAATCCATCCTTCTAAGGCTGACATTCAACGTGGCTGCCAGACAGGGCCAGCCCCGATGCGTGCCACGCACAGCAGCTCAAGGGAGCATCATTTTAAGTGGCCTCCTGCCCAGTTTTGCTTGTTTCCCGCAGGAGATGTGGGGAATGCCCCACACAGGGATGCTGGCACTCCTGCCCCCAGAACAAGCCGTATCCGCAGGGGAGCACCGGGCGGACAAGGGCGGTGAAAGCAAAACCTGCAGTACTGAGGGTGCAGCTCTCCCCTTGGGTGCCGCCATGCTCTGTCCCTCTGGGTCCGGGTCCCTACGCACACGGTGCAGCCGTGCCCTGCCTCCGGACACACTGGGGTGCTCCAAAGGCCACTTGTCCCCTCCGGCCTCCCCCTCCCCGGGCGGTTTAGCGCTGACGGCAGCACGGGGCTTTAACTTTCCCTGCCGGATCAAGGGCCTTCTGTAAGCGTACCGCGGCCTCACACCCCTGTCCCCCGAGGGCATCCGGCCACCGTGGGCTCGATGGAGGCGGAGGGGCGGGGATCTCCCTCCTCCCACCCCCGCCCGAACCCGAGCCCCCCAGGCCTGCTGGGCTTCCAGCTGCGGGCCGGCCGGGGCAAGCGGGCGCTGCACCCACGGATCCGGCCCGGGGCGGCGAGCGGCCGGCGGGGCGACGGGGAGGCGGAGCGGGCGGACAAGGCAAGCGAGGGCCGGAGGCGGGCGGGCAAGCAGGAAGGGAGGAGACAGCGGCGAGAGGGCGGGGAGAAGTTTATTCTCGGAGACACCTCTCCAGGGCGCGGCGGGGGAGCCGCCCCGAGCCGGCGAGTGCTCGCCCCGCGAGGTTGGGACATGCGCCGCGGCGCTGCCGCCCGGGGTTAGTCACGGCGGGGCGCCGGCCCCGACTTCCCACCCAGGCGAGCGCGGCGGCAGCAGTAACCACCGTCTCTGGCGTGCGGACCGAACGCGGCCGCCTGCCTCCCGCCCATCGCTCTCTCCCTGCTTCCCTTCCCCTCTCCCGAGTGCGTGAGGAGAGATAACAATGGTGGGGCGCAGCCGCCGGGCCCCCGCCCTCGCCTAGTGGAAGCGAGTGCCCCGCGGCCGCTGCTCCGCCGCCCCGCCCTGCGGCGGCCCCGGGCCGCGGACCGCGTTGCTGCCGGCGGCGGTGCCGGGAGGCGATGGTGCCTGCGCCGGGGTTAGTCTGATCGCCGCTCCCCGCCTCGCCGCCTCCGGTGCCGGCGGCTCTCCCACGGGGCCAGCGCCCGCCGCCTCCCCGGCCGCCGTGCTCGCTCGGGCTTGTGGCCGCCTGACACAACTTGGGAGCTTCTCCAGAAAAACAAGAATAATTAGTGATAATCATTTATAACAAGGCGGAGAAGCGGAAGAAGCGAGTGGATAATGTCAACCCCGAGCAGATTCAAAAAGGACAAAGAGATTATAGCGGAGTATGAAAGTCAAGTGAAAGGTAAGCGCGGGGAGGCAGCGGGAAAGCCGCCGAGGGGGCTGGGCGTCCTGCCGGCCCCTTCCCCGGGCTGCCGGCCGAGCCGCCACCGCCGGCGGGGCGGCCGGTCCCACTTGCCCGAACTTCGGGGCGGGAGGGAGCGGCGAGAGGGCGGCGGAGGCTTCCCCTCACCAGCGCTCCGAGCGGCGCCGGTGGGTCCGAGGGGCCGGGGCCGGACGGCGGCTGCGGTGGCTCTTCCACAGCCCGGCCTCGGCCGAGCACCTTCCCTTCCTCCACCGACTTCGGTAACGCCCGAGGTGGGGGGGACGGAAGGGGAAAGGGAGGACAAAAAAAAAAAAAAAAAAAAAAAAAGCTTGTCAATTACTGAGGCGAGAGACAAAGCTAAGCCATACCCCTTTCTTGAGGCACATGGCTGGTGTCTCCCACCCTCCCCTCAGGGCTGTAGTTCTTAGCTGAGCTGTAGAAGATGGTTTATAAAGAATTACCCTTCACTGCTGAATGAGTCCATTCAGCCATCCCAGGAAGTATTTCAGCCTCGCATCGCCCGGCTGTATCGCATCCAACTATTGTGCCAAGGACAGCGCCGGCGGATCCTGGCTTGAGCCACCGGCGCTTCCAGACCCTCGAGTTTCATCGACTAGCGTTTTCCCTCTGCCAGTGTATTGGGTGGAGCAGAGGTTGGGAAAGTAGCGACATGGCAGTGGGGTGTGGGTCTCTTGGTGCGCATCCCTCTGGGTGCTGTCGGGGACAATATTGCATCATACAATACAATAATACAATTAATGAATTGTAATAAATCCAAGGATGGATGCGAATCTGAAATACGGCATTTAAAAAGCTATGTAACACCTGAACTCTGCTTTTTAAAACGATGCTGGTGTGCTCTTTATATAGGTAGGGTGTTCCCTCCTTGATTCTGCCCACAGACTGCGATGTGCAGAGATGGAGCATATCCTCATGCAGGTCCGTGGGCTTCAGGAACAGCCCTCCTGCTCCACGCAGGCAAGGGCTGGGGACCTTCTCTATGAGGCATCTGGAACAGGGTGGGAGGGACCACTCCTCAGCTGTTGAAAGATGTATTGACTTTGTGTACTTGAACAATATATTTTCCTCTCACTTGATCCAATGACATCAATTTTTCAAGGCAATGCTTGTCGTTTTGTTGGGGTTTTTCCTCTTAAAAGTAAAGAGGTAGTTTTTGAGGATTTTTCTTTCTACTATTTTGTGAAAAATACCTGTCACTATTGAAAGTCTTTTCGTGTCCGAGAAAGGAATCTATGCTTAAAATAAGAGATCTGCCAGATAGGTGGGCAGAGCTGGCAGGTAGGCCACGCTTCATCTGTTTGTCTGACATGGGCAGGGCCAAGACAGTTCTCACACAGCTGGTGTATTCACTGCCATTGAGCCCTTGAAGGGTTGGCGCTTTTGCCTCTCTGTGGACATGGTGCAGATTTGTCTTGGTCACTGAGCATAAAAAAATGTTTGAGATCTTAAGCTCATTGCACAGTGTGCAGACTGTTCTTTGCCTCCTCCTAACTTGATTGTTAAAGGCTCAGCCTTTGTTATCTGCAGCCAGTTGCTATATATGCCAGTCTTTTCTTTTGAATAATAAAGAAAAAATGCCATGCCCTTCAGCTACATATATTGTCATTTCAAAAGACACCAAAGATTAAGATATAAAGTACTCTTGATAACCTGGCTCTCCTTTGGTGTCATGGCCCCCCATCATAATTGCAGTGGGAGGTGGCATTTTTAAATATAGCGTAGTAGGAATTTTAACTTGCTTTGCATCTTAATGGTGGTCTAGGGTGTGTGCAGTCTGGTCCCACCCAACTGTCTTGCTGGAATTATTGATTAGCAGCTGTTTGAGAAAGTATGCTGGGCTAGCAATTGTAGTCAGAGATGCTTTTTCTTTAACCAGCATCACTACAGTTGAATTTCAGGTGGCAAGAACTGTCTGTGCTAAGATATAATTCTGCTTGACACCAACTCAGTACTACTATAAAAAAGCAGTGATACCACTGTGTGATACCTTGAAAATCTTTTTGATATCGAGGATTCAAGGCCTAAGGAATCAGCCCTAATTAGCCAACAAGGTAGTAGTAAGGGAATGTAAATCCAGGAAAGTCAGATCCCTATATACTGCTTGGAATTTCTTAGGTTAGGAGAAAGGGTGTGGCCAAATTGCTTCTGCTGCCTGTGATTTCTGGTGTTCGCAATGGCTAGCTGATTTCTCACTGCTGATGTGTTTAGTTGCTGAAGGATGTGGACAACTGGGCAGCAGACTGGCCATTTGAGGTCCTCTGGACAAGCATGTGCCCAGGAGTATGTGTGTTTGTATGTACAGGAGGTATCTCCCGTACCTTGTTGTGAGATTGCGTTGAGCCCAGCTTCCTGAGCATCAGTGTTGGTGCTTCAGAAACCGCACCACTGATGTGTGCAATTGTAAATCCTGCCCTAAGATGTCTGAATATTAATACTGAAGGAAGAGGGGCCTGCAGTGTATATGGTGCCATATTTGGAAATGAGGATTTGATAGTGCCATTCTTCACATAGCTTTTCTGCTCTTAACTCCTCAAATAGGAAACAGTAACAGATGTTAATTGTCGTTCCTGGTTCCTGAGTGGTGTAAACTGACATCTTCTCCTTGGATTTTTAGCAGTATCGCTAGATATTGGCTATTGCTTTAGTTGAAGTCATGCAGGAACAGCAGAAAGTTTGTAAATGTTACCTGTTTGTCAAGCTGAAATAAACAAGGTACTTCTAACTTGTTGGGCAGAGCATTTTCTTGCACCTTTTTTTGCAACATCTTTGTTCTTCAGTCTATTTTCTGTCAAGAACTGTCACAGTTGAATCAATAAGGTAGGTGTGTTTACTTCCCTGCACTTTGTATAGAAAGCAGAAGTATATTTCTTTAGGATATTTTACTACTGAAGTTAGATCTATCTAGCTAGAAACCTATACCTGCTGTTTTGCGGGATGTAAGAATATTATGGTGGCATGGATACTTTACTTTGTAGACATAACGGCACCTGGAAGGTAACATAACTAATAAAATATTCCTGGTCATCCACAGTATCAGTCATACCTGTGTTTTTTCTGAAGAATGTGGTAATTTATTTGCACTCTGAAGTCATTAGAGGTAGTTTTACCAACCTTGGAGCTCGGGTGGGGGATACAACTAGAGCTAGAAAGTGGAAGGAATACTTTTTAGATGACCAACAGACTGGTGATACAGTTATGAGCCAAGTATTAACTTTCTTCTGTATGACCCTATTAGATTTATAGACAGCATGCCTTAAGGCATAGTTGACTGTAGTAGCCTATCTTACTACTTGTATTCTGAGGACCAGCTGCTCCTTGGTACTCCTGATAGTGTCAAGTAGTGTCTATTGATAATGTTACTGAGCAATTCACAATAGTGAAGAAATAATAGAGCATCCTCTGATGTCTGTGAGTGGGTGTCTTGAGTATGGTAAAGAGTGATCTGGTGAGATCTTGAATGCCTGTCTCCCTTTGGAAATTTATCCTTCTGAAAAATAAATCTCTCATAGTAGCAGGAGGTTTAGGGATATACTGCTCAGGAGCTTTTTGATCATTCCTGTTAAACTGGTGTGTTTGCCTTCATAGGACTTGTAACTGGCCTTGCATGCATAGGAGAAATGTGCTTTGACTAAGTAAACATTGTGTTGACTAATTATCAGGCCTGTCTCTTCAGAGAGATCCTCCGTATGGTGTGATCTGTTGAGAATCATTGGGGTTTAAGTCTCAGCCTTCTTACACAATTGCATCTCCAACTGAAAAGTGCTGAGGGAAGAGCTACTTAGATCCCTCCTTTTTCCACCTTTTCAGTTGGAAACGACCTAGTTGAAACACAAGCCCAAAAGCAGTTTGTGGAGGAAGATACTTCCCCAAGATCAATATTTGCATGGCCTTCTTCAGAACAAAATATTCCTATTTTTCATCAGAAAGAACTTGGTAGCAGTCTGTATTACATTGCCTAAATCATTTTTATGGAAAATTAAAATTCTCAATTGTGAAACTGAATTTCAACTTCACATTAAAACAACAGCAGAAGCCTCTCTAAGAAAAGGCTGAGTTCTGAAGTACAAATTGGGCTGTTGTTTTAGTAAACTGATAGCTATTTTGAATAAAGTCTTTGTAATGAAACGTTTGGTACCTTGGATGATGCCAGAATTCTTGAGGTTTGTTTTAAAAAAGATCTGATGAATAGATGCCAGTTTTCAAAGTTCAAGTTTATCAAGTGTGGTTAGCAGAATTTTCTCTGGTCAAAGAACTTGACCACACACAGGACTCTGTCTGATACAGAAAGGATATGCTATATTCCAGTTGGAGTTATGTTGTGTAATGAAGTTCCTTATCTTTTCTCCCTCCATTTTCTTCCATCTCTGTGATCGTTCCTTTCAGGATACAAACTCCGGTTGTCTAGGTAAATGTTAATGAGTTTGTCGCTGACTATTTAACTGAAAGGGGTATCTGCAGATTCAGTCATAAACTGAACAGCTTTTTGGTTGGTTTTGGATTTGGTTGGTTTTAGGTTTTGTCTTGTTCTGGTGGGGTTTTATTTAATCAACATATTCAGTACTCTTACTCTTCCTCAGCTTTTTTGGAATGAAAACTAAGGAACTTGGTTTATTACTATGCTGTGTATCAAAGTATTTGGGGCATGGGGAAGCCCTGCAAAATGCCTGCTTCCCAAAGGTCATGACTGAGGAATTTAAGAGGTTTTCTTAGTCTTTCTATATAATTAAAGAAAAAAGCCCACCTTTTACCTTTTTGAAACGTAAAAAGGTTTACCTTTTTGAAAACCCCACCTTCATACCTTTTTGAAAATATGACCAAGTGTCAGGAAAGTACACTTTTTTTTCCCTGATTTGACCACACACTAGTTGCAGTGTTTCTGCACCACAGTGAAGCTACATTTATTATTTTACTTGAATTTAAAAGTGAATAAAGTCTAAATTACTATAGCACACATGAAAGGATAGGTAGTGAATGCATTGTCTGAACAGTGTTTCTTTCTGGCAGTATGGCAATCATAATGCATATTTAATGTGTGTATTTTGTAGATACACATTTTCCTTAGTCTTTAACATGAAGTTTTAACTTGCCTCTGACTCTGAAGCAATTCAAAACTTTTTACAATCGCTTCTTTGGGGCTTTTTTTTTCCTTTCCAGGCATATTTTGTATGCAGTTTTGCTCTTGCAGAGCAATGCTTTAAATCATGCTAAGGTCATTTAATTTCCTGCCATTATCTTTTATTGGTCATTTTTTTATGAACTGGAGTTCTAGTTGCTAATAAAATTAAACACAGCTTTGAAGCAGCTGCAGTAAGACTGAATGGGATCCAAATTTCTTTCCATTTTCTGCTTCAGACTTTGCTTGTGTTAGGTTTTGCCTTTTGTGGAAACTGTTCTTGTCAGTCAGAGGTGATGGATGGTACTGCTGGAAAAAATTGGGTCAGTGCTGTTGAGATTGGATAAAAAATGCCTCCTGACCATTACACAGCCTGTTAGAAATCACTGACCATGACTTGACAGTGCAGCTTGTCTGATCTCTGCTTTGGCCAGGGATGGACATGCGGAAGAGCACAAATGGAGCCGGGCAGGTGTCAATGCAAACTCCTGTGGTATTTGTTCTTCCTTTTACCTTTTTTTTCCCAACCCTTCCTACATCTACCTGTGATGCTATCCCACATCTAACCTTTCTGGTCTCCCTAGTGGAAATCGCTGCTACCTTAACTTGTATTAATCCCTATTAGAGTCTAATCTACTCTTACTGCTCAGCTTTCACAGGGCAAAATAGGCTTTGGAGTGTGGGGGTTTGTTTGTGTGTGAGCGATTAGGCTAAATGTGTAGCAGGGCTGCCTGTGCTTGGGGTGCTGCTGCCTCTGCTTCCTGCAGGGTTTAGTCTTAGGGCAGCATTTCCTCAGTGAGTGGCTTCTCCCACGTTGCCATGTACGGACTGAACCCTTCCAGGGATCTGTCCTGTACTCTGCTGTGAGCTATCTGGGCTGATGTGATTGAGCGCTGGCCATCTCTGAGGCGAGGCTGGCTGACCTTGCACTGTGCTGGTCAGTCTGGGAGCTGTGAGTCATGAATGGCCTCATGTTCCTGAAGTTATATCTTTTCTTTCCCCACATTCTGTCTCTTGGGCACGGTGCCACACACCCTGAGGTTCAAGAGGTTGGGGGGGTACGTGTGTAGGTACATACATATGCATGTGGAAGAAGAGCAACAGCTGAAATTTGGAGGCAGTGTTTGAAGTGCAATGACTGTACCAATAACAGGGATGAGGTGGGTGGGATGTGCAGTAGCCCATACTTGGGATGAAGTGCAGAGGGCCACTGTTGAGAGCATGGGTCCACCTTTTGGGTAAGAGAGAGCTGTCTGCACAGGAAGACTCCTTGCTGTGTATCTTTTACATTGTCAAGGCTATGTCTGGCACCAAAGCTAAAACAGTTGGTTATCAGTGCTTTTTCCTTTGTTTCCAAGACTTAAACAACTGCAGGCTGTTCTGGCAGTTTGTGTGGTGGCTTGGTCCTGTGGGAGTGCTCTAAGACAAACAATTCACTTTGATCTGTTGTAATGGAGCCATAATCCTGAGGCACTACTTCCTCCAGAATCTACTGTTTCATGCAGTTTGTGGAAGTCATCTTCTAGTAGACATTGAAGTGCGTCACAAGTGAGTTACAGCCACCTGGTAGGCTAAAGGTGTTCTACATATGCTCTGCCCACTAATCTGTCTCGTCCAGGCAAAGCACTTATATTCTCATGCCATTTTCAGTTAATTTAAGTTTTGTAACTGATCAAGGAAGATCTCTTTAAGAACTCCTTCACTCTCATTTTTTCTCCTCTGTCACTATTTCTCAGACATATACCTGTATGAATTTCAAGATGCAATATTCAGTCTTGTATCATACAACCCACTGGAAACCTGACTTTTACCTGGAGGTGCCTGATAAATCCTGAGATTGAGATGTAATCTCATTATGAAAAATGAAGAGCATTTTGTTGATAACCCCAAGCAAATCTGATGTTCTGTTTCCAAGAACTGGCTTATATGTGGCCATGGCCATGACTTCATGTTATTCTCCTGTCTTCTCTGGAAGGTGTAATTGCTTGGTTTAGCTCACAGTTGGCACAATAAAATAATCCCATCTTTAGATGCATGTTAATGAGGTAGGTGTTGCAGGTAGGAAGGGAAAACCCACTCAATGTGCTAAGAAAATGTTGTGGAGAAAGTGTATGCTTTATTATTTGACTCTTTAATAATCATATCTATGACATAAATTAAAGATGGCCTGTGTTATTTACTCCAAACTCTATCCAGTGCAGGACAATGCTGTTGATCTGTCTTTAATTAAGTCTTTCCTAAGGTATGTGGGTTCTTTGTCTGTGTTTACCTTGATCATAGCATCTGAGGGGTTGCTTTTAATTAAGGTGGTAAGAAGGGAAAAGTACTTTTTCTTGGTCTGTTTTTCTCAAAAAAGATTCAGTAGAACTTGCTTAGGAGTGTGACCATGGATTCATCAATTAGAATATTCTTGTTAACTTCACCTATTACTGACCAATAAAACATGCTTTAGTTTCAGCTGCAACCTCCTGAGACTTTTCTTTATAGATGCAGAAGTGCTGACAAGTAGGCAAGGGAGCTGTATTAGCATATTAACCAAAACATTCTCAAAATATACTAGACCTAAGTGGTTTTTTTATTGTAAAGCAGAAGTTACAAAAAGTATAATTAGAGCACTTATGGTACAGTATTTCTTGTTAGCTATATTGGGAATAAAAAGCAAATGCAGCTGGCTTACCGGATGATGACTTCCAGGAAGTAATGATTGTAACCCTTTACATAATTAGCTGTTGTGGGAAACAAAACTGACTAGAGATTCATTTAAACTATCCAGACTCCTTAACTGACTCAATGCTTACTCATCTGAATTACTCTGCATGTAAAATCTGCTAGCAGTTTGTTGGTGCTGTCTTTTCTGGCGAGTCT
This sequence comes from Poecile atricapillus, assembly GCF_030490865.1. Lineage (NCBI taxonomy): Eukaryota > Metazoa > Chordata > Aves > Passeriformes > Paridae > Poecile > Poecile atricapillus. Next base: position 43,451,465 of record NC_081289.1, on the reverse strand, counting down.
TTGAGATGTTGCTTGTTTCTTCCAGTGTGTCACAAATGGAGTGGTGCACACTTTTGGCTTTGCTCTGTGTGTAAAACTAAATAAGGAGACAGGCTGATCCCCTTTCACTTTGCAGTGTACATTCTTTCATATGGGAAAAGAAAGCAGTCTCTACTGTTTTAGCCAGTTCTTGGAAGCAGAGTATCTGTTTCCTGAAAATCAGAGGAATCTTTTAATGTTTATAAAGTACAGACTATACCAGAAGTCTAATAAGATTCAGTGATAGCTCTTGTATGACTCTGTTCTTTCGACAGCCTGTCTTTTTTCAAACCTTGCTGTTCTCTGCTTTTCCCCTCTGAGTCTTTTTTTAAGCAGAGAGAGGATAAACAATCTAAAGCATCAGGTCAGAGGCAAGATAAAATAAATGTTCATTCAGTACCAAGATGAGCAGACATCTCAACTTGAACTTTCTAACTCAACAATTAAATTACTGTTTTACACAATAATGGAGAAATTGAAATTATGACAAGTTACTTAATTGAATTTTTAAAATACAGATCAGGATGATCTGTTATTCTGCTTGTTCTACTAAAACCAAGAAAAACCAACCCAAAAAGACTTTGCCCTTTTGTCATACACTTCAATACTGGTCTCTCTAGTTGCTGTGACTAAGTTGCTAGGCATAAGGTTACTTCTATTTCTTCGAGAGTATTTATGCAGGCATTCAAAAGGCATGCTAAAAAAGAAAAAAGTTCTTAACCCTTATCATAGGATTCTTACTACACCAAGGTTGCCATAAGTGCTTACACAGTACAGCAGCCTCTACCTCTTGCAAATCACTGATTTGCAATGAGTAGGAATGAAAGTGTATAAACTCTTGTTCATAGGTACCTCATGTATTTTGCAAATTGGTGTCTGCATTCTTGGCTTAAATAATACTAGTTCCTTGAGGAACCAGCTTTGTAGCAGAAAGCTAGCTTTTGTATATGTTGTGCATATGGATAACTGGTGTGTTTAAGAACTTGACAGCTATGCTGTGCTTTCTGGCTGGCAGACTGCTTGAGGTTAAGACCAATGTGAAAGGGTTGTTTGAATTATGTATCTTTTTTGGGGGCTGTCTTCATTAGTGCCTTCCTAATTTCCAAGTAACAATGCATAAAATTAGTGAGATTCTTAATGTAATGACAGAAAATAGAATCAAAGTGTTAATCTGCTCAGATACTTCAGCATTAAAATCACAACCATGTGCAGAGTGGGAGAACGTTCCCCTGTGCAGAAGAGATGAGGTAGCAGGTCCCCACCTGAGGAGAGATGCTCCTCTCCTCCCAGGGTGCCGTGGAGGAGTCTGGTGGCAGCAAGTGCCGTTGTGCACACCCGGCATCACTTCTTCCTCAGCAGCCTGTGATGAGCAGTCTATGTGCATCTGCAGCTGAGCTCATCGGATTATTGTGGACTGTATTGTAATCCTTTAATTGCCAGCCACTTCTGATGCCATGATATTGTAGTTGTGGGTCAAATCCTGTGCTTCTTAAGCAGTATTTCCACTTTACCTGTGGGATGGTGCAATAGATTACTCCTTGTGAACTTGATTGTGTAGCCTTAATGAGCAAAAAAAAGCCTCACCACTCTTACAGTAAAGATTTTCTTCCCTATATCTAGTCTAAAGCTAATTTCTTTCAGTTCATGTCCATTAACCCCTTCTCCTATGACTACATGCCTTTGTAAAAATTCCCTGTCCTTCTCTCATGTTCCCTTTAGGTACTGGAAGGCTGCTCTGTGATCTCCCCTGAGCCTTCTCGTCTCCAGGCTGAGCAGCACTAACTCTATCAGCCTGTCCTCATAGGAGAGATGCTCCAGACCTCTGATCATATTCATCATGCTCTGGACTTGCCCCAGCAGGTCCCCATCCTTGGTGGCCCCAGAGCAGCATGCAGGCCTCCAGGTGGAGGAGGCCTCCCGGTCTTAACAGAGCAGAGGGGAAGAATCACTTCCATTGGCCTTGTTCCTTTTGATGCAGCCCAGGATGTGTTTGGAGTTCCGAGCTGCAAATACACATCGCCAGATCATGCTGAGCTTCTTGTCAACCATCGTGCCCAAATCCTTCTCAATCCATTTTCTGTTCAGCCTGTATTTGTCCTCAGGATTATCCTGATCTACCTGCAGGACCTTACACTTGGCCTTGCTGAACTTCATGAGGTTTGCAGGGGCCCACCTTTCAAGCCAATCTAGGTACCTCTAGATGCTATCACTTCTGTCAGCAGGTCAGCCACACCACATAGCTTGGTGTCATTAGCAAACTTGCTGAGAGTGCATTCAATCCCATTGTCCACGTCACCAGTAAAGATGTCAGAAAGCCCTGGTCCCAATATAAACCCCTGAGGAACACCATTCAACACCACTGTCTTCAATTTCGATGTTGAGCCATTGACCACAACTTCTTGAGTGAGACTATCCTGCCAATTCCTTGTTGACCAAGTGGGCCATCTGTCAAATCCATGTGGCTCCAGGTTAGAGACAAAGATCTTGTGTGGGATAGTGTCCAGTGCTCTGTGCAAGTCAAGGTACATGACATGTTGCTCTCCCCTTATCCACTAGTGCTGCAACCTGCATTACAGCAGACCACCAAATTTGTCAGACGCAGTTTGCCCTTATAAAGTTATGTTCGCCAGTCACGGTGTTTTCCTACTGCCTTAGCATGACTTCCAGGAGGATCTATTGTGTGGTCTGGCTAAACACTGAGGAGAGTCTCCCATCTCTGGGAAACCTTACTGGGTATCCATAATGTTGAGCAAGAAAAACCCTCTTTTGCATATTAAAAGGGAAGAAATCAATGAAAATAAGAGTTGAAGTGTAATTCCTCCAATATATATTCCCTGACAAGCAAACTAGTGGGTTGCTGGTGAGAGGGTATGTGTGTTCAGAGGGTCTGTTCAATGAGATTGCAAGCACATGCTTTGATAGTGGCCTGCTTGGCAGCTCAATATAGCTCTGTGTTGTTCCCTGGTGGTTCCAAGATGGTCTCTGTAATTGTTGGGGGGGCAGGTCTGGAGTCTCTGCTCAGGCCTAAGAGGAAGGACTTTCAGACTACAGTAGCAGTTTTCAGTCTTCCATAAGGGCTCAAAGAGACTTAGGGTGTAAAATATCCCATGGGATTAAATTAATATATGAACTCTAGCTCTTGTGTTTGCCTTTCAGATGCCACATTTAGTTCCTCTTTGGTTGCTGCCTCACTTCTGGGGTGTTGGTATGTTTGTGTGACTGCATATACTGTTTATTCTGCAGTATAGTTTGAAATGCAGCATCTCTAATATTTATAGACCAGAAACTGCCTTGCCTCCAGCTGGCAGAGACGAAGTGCCAGCCTCATCCATGATGATGTATTCTGAGTTGCCACCAGAGTAGACCTAAAAATGTTGTTTTTTCTGCTGAGCCATGTGAAAATATGTATGAAATTGCAGCATCAGGAATCTGATCAGTGCATCCTTCCTATGGATCAGAGCATTTGCGTGAGGAGTTCAGTTCCGTATTTTGCTATCTTTATCTTACTCAAAATTGAGTCTTGAGTACAGATCTCCCACTTTGCAAATGATTGCTCTGGGAACTAAGGAACTAAGTATTCTTGGACAAGTCTCTCTGGTTTCTTGTTTGTTGAAGCTCTCAAGCTCTTTCCCAGCCTTAATGAATATTTAATTATTTAACAGGATGATTATGAATCCATTGCCTCGTAGTTAGAGCAGGCACCAGAGAGATAGGGTTCTTTGTGAATTCCAGCAAAAGTGTTCCTGCTCTGCTTTTTTAAAGAAATGGAAAATGAGGAGGACTGTATGATTGAGAAAATTGTGACCATTCTAAATTAAAAAGTTACTTTATTGATCTGGAGGGAGGATTGTTCAGAGGATACCTTATTTATTTATTTATTTATTTATTTATCACAGAATATACGTAAGTATACAGAAAAAAACACAGCTCTTTCCTTTGTAACGATTTTTAATCTTAAAGCACTTCCAGGATTGCCACCAATTTTTGGCAGATTGTGTCTAGTTTTGCAGATAATCAGTGAAAGAAATGTTTGCTCTGAACTGTTTGAAAGGTTCACAGATGAATGGCTGTTTGCTTGAACCTTTGCTTCGGTGACTCTTCCTGCAGCACTCCCTCCATACAGCGTAGTCAGTCCTATGTCCCATGGCAATTCTGGTCCCCAGGTGCCTGAGCTGCAGATTCACAAACAGCTGTTGTTTTTTTTTTGGCAGCCACTAGAAACTTACTCAGCAAATATTCCTGACTTATTTCATGTCTGTGAAGAGTAGGGTTTGTGGTTTTTTGGGTTTTTTTGAGGGCAGAGAAAGTTACTTCAGCTGATGTTTAAGTTCCCTAACTATTTATATGTAATCTGTTATTTTTTAATTGTAATATCTGACTTGGAAAGCACATGCTGTTTACATTATGCGGCTTTGTTTTTGCTTAGCATTGTTTATGTTAGGATATTTGAAAATAAATTTAATTTACTTGCTTTTTTTGCTTCCATCTCTGCATTACTTTTTTTTCTCAGTTTGTAAAATATCAGTAGTATATCATGGGATTAACTATGATAACTGAAAACTCCATTTTACTTGTAGGTCTGTAGCAAGATGCTCTGGAAAAGAGCTTTTTAGTTTGTAACTTGAACCGTGTATAGTGCAGTGAAGATTGAGTCATGTTACAAGGATCATACAGACCATTATTCCTATTCCAGTGTGTTTATAACCTTGGAATTACCCCTTTGAATCTCATCTGAAGAGTTTGGGATTTTGGGAAAACATACCTCTGGTATAGTTCTTGTGCAAATGAACCTGACCTAGTGGGAAAAAAAAAAAGGCTTTCAGCATCTCCTACGTCAGGGCCAAGACTCTCCTCTAACTTAAGCAAGAGGACTTAATTTAAAGTGAGGAGACATCTTAATTCCAGGTGACTGAATGGACTGACAAGAGTCTCCTTACATCTAGTGAAGGTAGCTGTACTTGAATCAAAAATGGGGTATCAAGTTCCTCATTCACAACAGTAAAGGAGTATTGATGAAACTGGTGTTTCTCTCAGGGAGTTTATTTTTCCTGTAATGGGTAAGATTTTTGCCGAGGTCTGGTATTTAGGTGGTTTCCTAAGCAGTGAGGTGGGATTTGCTGAAGCAGTGCCGCATGTGGTTGGGGTGGTGCTGGTGCTGGTAGGTGATGAGGAAACTTCTCAGTTGTGTAAAGACATGTCAGTACTCTTTAATGTGCCTGAGATGCTGCAGGAAAAGCTTGAGACCCACTGCAGTAAAATTTCTGTCAGTTAATGGAATAGACTTTGAATCCATTTAGTGCACTGAATAGTTCCTAACTAATGCAGGGCTGGAGGGATGAATGAAGTGGTACTGCTTTTACAAGCAGAATAGTTGCTATGTGTCTTGTTAGGACACATATCAATGCTTACTTCACACACATCAATTTGTTGACCTCACTAGAGCTCTTAACCTTCCTAGGGCTACTAATCTCCATAATGTCTGAGGGATTTGGCTTAATTTTGGCATGGGAATGTGCCAAACAAATGTATCCAACTATGAGTCATCATTTTTGTAGCAGGACATTCAGAACTAGTCCCACAGTCAATGTGTCTGGCTGATACTTGCCTGAGAACTTGGAATATCTGATCTATGCTTTTGGAAGCCTGACTTTTTAAGTGTAGGGGAGAGACTGTTCTGAAGCAAAGGAAATGTAATGCAGAATATACTGAAGCAAAGCAAGAACTGTCACTTGAATCAGATGCCATTCATAAAATAAAATTAGTGTAGGTTGTAGATGGGGTTATACATACATTACAGAATGTTTCAGTAGTACTCAAGATGCCTTGTTAAAACTGTAGTGGTGATGTTTTCAAGTTACTGTTACTTCTTTTTTTGCAAGTAGCTAAAGTGTGGCACAATAAAATAAAGTCACTTCTAAAATTTATTGGAGGCACTGAATGGTGGAGGTAATGGAGAGTGATGTGAATGTCACTTTCATGTCTGCATTATAAAATGCAAAAGCACAAATGTAGTAACCACAAGGCTCTTCTTGATGTTTTAATCTTTTAAACCTTTGAAATGGTGGTGTGCTTGAAAGGGCTTCTAAATCCATTGGTTAGTCTGTGCTGTCTCATATTGTGTTCAAAACCATAGCAGATAAAGGAAGAGTGATCAGAAAGCTTAATGCAGTAAGAGCGTCACGACCTGTTATGTAAAGCAACATTTGGCAGGGCCTTCCCAGCTGCTGTAAATGAATGTTAACAGCATTTTATCATCTGCTTTCACTGTCTTTATTACATAATCTGAATATTTATGACCCTATTAATATATTTAGCCTTGAAATTGCAATATTGAAGGAATGAAGGTTCTATAGAATATTGGACAACAAGAATGATTTTATTTCTTGCCTCATGAACAAAATTTGTGTTAATATTAAAAAGCTTTGGGTTCATATTTCAGATAAGCTTACTGAATTGCTTTACAGGTATATATTATTTATTCACTAAATTATGTATTTCCTCTAAATATTGCTATAAGAAAAGTATCTTGGTGACAGAATTGCATTGGTGAACATGATTCGTCTGTGTATATATATGAAATACAAAGCACTAACAAGAAAGTGATGACTTTTGTTACTTGTAATGCAAGTCCTTGAATCCATTGTGATGCTACTCTGTAGCTGTGACCAAACATAGCCAACCAAGACCCAGATCCAGGCTATGAGAATCACTTCCGTCAGAGAGCTGCTCCAGGTTGGATTCTGGGGCAAGGTGTGGGCCTAGTTATTACTACGAGGGTTTTGTGTGGATAGGGGTTGTTTTGTTGGTTGGTTGGGGTTTTTTTGTAGCCAAAATCTTGGTTTCTGCTGCACTTCCTCACAAACATACATTCCCTCCCTCTGTTGTGACTAGCTATGCATTTCACATCACAAGACAACAATATATCATGTAATTAGGGTATGTGTGTACCACGTTACATATCTGGACACTGGTTGCAGATGCTATCCCACTACTGAATGCATGCTTGCCTGTGTTGTGATTGTACCTGGAATTACATGTAGGACGGTAATATGCTTGGTCAGAAGATGAGTGAGGAGCTGTAAGTCATTTCCCTTGGGAGCCTCTTGGGTTGTATTATGTCCCCAAACAGAACTGAAAATTACTATTTCAATAGTCATTTGAAAATTTCTAACAAGATGGTGTGTTCAGCAAGTGGCTCTCACTGATGGAGTTTACAAGTGACATTGGTATTGTGGTTCTTTACCATCCTGCAGGCTAAATAGCTTAGCTTCAGGCTCATATTTGCAGGTTGTCTGCAAAAATCCAAAGTGAAAAATGAAATTTTGCATCTGAGTGAAATGAAGTTCTTGGTCACTTTTATCTTAGAGTGCAAAATCTCTAACCTGTCTGAAAGCTGCTGTCCTAAAATTCTTCCTACTGATTGCAGGGCTAGAGTTCAAGAGATGTGGGTGTTTGTGGAGGTAGGTCCCTTTTGTTTCTAAAGGTCTCATGGGTGTCGTGCAAATCCTGTGGTGTGTTGTGACACTGAATCGTAATGGTCTGTACTTCCACCCTCTCCACAGTTCAAACCTCATGGTACAGGAGGCAGCTGCACATGACTCTAAGTGTACACATTCTTAAAAATGTAAAGGTCAGTGGTTACAGGGTGTGGAGTGTTAGAGACAGGAAGCTAGTTTAGATTAACACATATTTTTTAATAGTATTTTATCCCCAAGCAAGGTTGTTACAGTTAAATGCAGAACTCCAAATTGACTGTCTTTGCTTGTAGGGATTAGAGATTTAAATATGCGTTGTTCTTCTGGGCAACAGTATTGAGCAGTCAAGGTTCAAAATAGAACAAGAGAACCTTTAATTAGGACAGGAGTTTCAATTGCATTCTTTTTTGCTTTGTGCAAAAAAAGCTTGCATTAAATCAGATAAATAAAACAATGGAGAGATGAAGGAAGTTTGGAAGAAGAACATCTATTTAGAAAGTTAAGTGCCAAGTTTACAATAAACCAGTAGTTTTTATTTGGGAAACTCTTAAATTTGATTTGCCTTTTCCCAATCCCTGAGCATCCGAGTCAAAATATTTTAAGGAGATATTTTTCAGCTTATTCAGTGATTTGGGGATTTTTTACTGTCTTTGATTTTTCATCCAGGAGATACCTTTATTGTAGTGTAAAATTAATAGCAATGCTTACATAGTTCTAATATGTTGGGTTAGGTGGGTACATGCATTGTAATTGCATTCTTCCCTTACTCAACTTTGTACTTACTTTGTGTGACCTAAATACAATGCAGTATTTCCTTTAAACATAAAGAATTACAATGAATCTTTTCTGGTATGTTCTGGGATATACATTGTTTTGCGTTGTTGCGGTCTTTAAGTCAGTAACCTTCTCTACAGCCTCAGCAAGTTGCCAGTGCAATAAATTATAAAACTGTCACTTTTAAGGAATAATGCCTAATAGCTTCAAGGGTTTCTTAATTTGTTTCTGAAATTACCTCTGGCAAAAAAACCAAAATAGTTTTCTCTTTCCATCAGACACTGGTAAAAGAAAGCCTAGCAGGTTTGAAGCTGGCTTTCTTTTGCACTGGCTTATTTAATGTTTACTGGATTATTATGTGCGATGAGGCAATGGAATAATATGTCTTAAATGAGTTTTTTAAGGAAAAGCTCAAAAAGATGGTGGTGGTGAATTTGGGTATCTGTCTTATGCCTGTCCCCTGCAGTTTAAATGCAAAATCCAGCAATGACAAAAGACTGCCATTTTCTGGGAAACAACTGATTCGACTCCTTGTTTGGGTAGAAGAGCTCTCATACATGGTTTAAGGTAGTCCATTTCCCTAGTTACCTATCTTGTTGGCTATTTTACAGCCGTCTGCTCAGTCCTATCAGGAGAACACTTTCCAGAGAAAAATCCATGTCCCTTTAAAGGACCTAACCAAATTTGCTAAATTCTGAAGAAAGCAGCTATTGACTTTATTGAACTTTGAGAAAGGGAGGACAGAGCCCTTTATGTTAAATAACTGATGTGATCTTCTTTGCTAAAAATATTATTTTGTGGAATGTTCTAGAAAAATATTCCAGTTTTACTGGGTGAGTGGTAAACTCTACTTTAAGTGCAGAACAGTGTTGCTGCTGAAGATGAATAGATCACACGGACACAGGTCGAGGTGTGGTGAGAGAAAGAGCCGAGTTTATTTTTCCTCCCAGGATTTATAGGCTTCTTACCATGGCCAGGGATTGGATGGTCAGGATAACACTTTCTCACTGCACTGGCCATGAGAGATGCTCATCACAAGATGTGTAACAGAAAGAATGTACACATATCTATGTTTACAGTTACTGTCCTGGGAAAGTCCTTAGAAAACCATGTCAGCAAGCTCAGAAGCTGAGTTTTCAGGGCAAGAGAACAGCATCTCAGTTGTGGAGGTGCAAAGAACACTTCATAGTAGCAGTATACTTGAAACTTACTGAAAGCTCCTGCCCTTACCCTCATCTTACATCCCCTTTGGTGCATCCCATATGAGTAATTTATTTGCCAAATAATGCTATTGTACTCCCTCCCCTTGGAACAACCTCAACTGGCATGTGGGATTCTTTACCAGGAAGGAGAGACAGGGACATTGTGTTGCATTTATAGAATGTCCTACTAAATGGCTCTTCCTGTTGCCTGACTTGATCATGACTGGTTCTTGTTTGTCACAAGGATCAGTACAGTAACTTTATGTAAGGGAGGTATTAGTAACCTGACAGTGGAAATTCCAAAAGGTCTTTTTTTTCCCTTGAATTTCAAATAGTGCCTGTTACCTCTTGTTCTTTCAATGGGCATTGCTGAGAAGAGACTGGCTCCATCTTCTCTCTTCCTTCCCCCTGTCCCCCATTAAATATTTTTATTCATTGTTAAGATCCCCTTTGAACCTTTTCTTCTTCAGGGTGAAAATTGCTCTAGTGCTTTAATCATTTTTGCGGTCCTTTGCTGAACTCATTCTAGTACTCCCATTGGACTGGAGAGCCCAGAACTGGACACAGCAGTGTAGATGTTGTCTTACCAATTTTGAGTAGGGACAAAAATCTTTCTCTATCTGCTGGCAATGCCTTCCTAGTGCAACCTGGAAGGCTGCTAGCTTCCTTTGCCACAAGGACACATTGTGGACTCATGTTTAACTTGGTGTTCATCAAGACTTTTTTTGTCATGCTGCTTCCCAGCCTGTACCATGTACTGGTGTGTGCAGGTGCAGACCTTTAAACTTCCCTTTGGTAAATGTTACAAGGCTCACATCTGTCCACGTCTCCAGAGTGAATGTGTACTTATGATGGATGGATTTCTGGAGCTTATTAACAAAATTCCATATAACTTAGATTACATAATTAAATTAACCAGGGAAATAGTAGTATATAGCTATTAAAACAATATACTGCAGTAATACTATGGGTCTTTGTGAATTAACTTTTTTGGTTAAGCAATAATAGTCCTCTAAACTTTTTAAACTAATTTTGCACTGAGTAATTTTAGAATAAATTCTGTATGGTGGATTTAGTACAAGAATGTCCTAGGTTAGTTGCATATGCTGACTGTAGTCTGCAAGAATTTTTTTCTCTGAAAAAACAAAAACCAGAGAAAAACAAAACCAAAAAAAGATGCATCTTCCATCTTAATTAAACCCTTGAAATTTATGCCTACAAACCAAATGAAAATGGAAACTAGATGTCTTGTCAGCAATTGCAAGCTATCAGTCACAGCTATAGATGAAAGCTAGCACGACCTACATCTGTCGTGTTGATACAATGGTGCCAGCATTACAGTTTCATTGTTTAGGTTTAGGGTCAAGCCTGTTGAGACCTCTTTTTATTCAGCTTTGAATGTATCCATTTTCATTAAGTTTTTCAAAGCTGTATGAAAGACTCAGCAGGGCAAGATGTGACGATGCTGAACTTAAGTTAGTCTTGCAGCTATCAAACTGTCTTGTAGTCACAGATGGTCACTGCGATTGTCCACACCAGTCTACCGCCGGAGCTGCTATTGAAACAGCACAAAACTGATGGTACAAAGGGACGCTTTTTTTCCCGCCAATAAATGAAGCTAGTGTTTCTGTGAGCTGGCATGTCGTAGGTTTTTTGTGCAGGAGAAGAATGATTGTTGACAAACCAGTTTCCATGCTGAAAAATGCTACTCTTATTTCTAAACTTAGATATCTTTTCTTGGTTGAGTAACTGCTAATAGCAGAGTGGCATTTTGCAAACCCTTTTCACTGATTACTTGGATGATGGTTGTACTGGGAAGTCTAATAATGACAGTAGTTAATGCGAGCTTCCTAAGGTAGGCAGTTTCTGTTTGGTAACTCTGTTAGAAAAATATCTCTTTGACTGTACACCGTTAAAAACATCAGAGGCCTTAATTACTGCATTTCTGTGTTTAATCCTCAAATGTTAGTGTCCTTACATATGTTGAAGGAGCTTGGACAGTTGTCTCTGAGTTAGGCAACTGTTAACCAAGTACTAAATATCTTGCTTTTCATGCTATCAAAATGGATAGTTTTGGAGCTAGTAAATAAATCTTCCAAGTTTCTCTTATTGGCAGTGTGAATGTGCTTTTTGTTTTGTTTGTCTTTAAACAGAACTGCTTTTCCAATTTTCCTACTACCATTTTCCAAATACCTTTTCTTCCTTTCAGGGTGGGGAGACAAGCTCTGTACAAATGGCCTGCCTGTTTGTTAACTGGAGAAAATTTTTGTGAGATTATAACAGTTATTGCCTGAAAGAACAATAAAAAGCAATAAAGCTGATTCCTATTGCATGGGATCCTTTGTGGCCTCTAATAGATCCTTTTACCAGTGGCAAAGGGACCTCAAAGTTCAAGTGACCACAGTGATGAAATGGATGCTTGTTCCTGGATGGGAAATGTCAAGCTTCTCTGGAGACCAGTTGAATGATTCACCCCATAACAAAGTACAAAGTAATAACAAAGTACAATTTAGAAATCGTACTTTAATTTTTATAGTATGGGGATTTTGGGGTGGGTTTGCCATGCCCCTTATTTCACCAAAGCTGTCCATTGCTTAGCCTCCTGTGCTACAGTGGAGTTTTTTGGCCCTCTAAGGCCCTGAGTAATTCCTGAGTTTCCTTTGCCCTTGGAATTTCATAGCTCTCTGAGTACATGAATGTTTGTTTTCTTTCTTCATCTGGCCTGTCAGTCTGCAGCTACATGAAATGTCTTAGGTATAAGTTACAGAAGAGTACATTTCTACATGTGAGAGGTAGGGAAGCTGGTAATGTACTTAAATTTGCAGTCACAAGAATGAAATACTTCTGTGCCAAAGATGGAACTGAAAAAAATTAATATTTTTCCCATAAAATGAAAATCACTTGCAGAGGGATGTATTTGACTGTCACAGAAAGAAACTTCCAACTTCCTTCTGGCTTGATAATTCTGTTAACAAGGGAATCTAAAGAATGAGACTTTTTGCCAGGAAAGTGATGAATATTGATGATTTTCAGATTTTGCAAGAACTGAAAGGAATTTGACACTGACCTAAAGCTGAGTCACTTGTGTAACTAATGCTTCTTAATGACTCAAGTCAATGTGTCCTTGCTTCTGTGATCGTGCTTTCTGCTGCCTTCCTTGGTCTCAGCTCTGGTATTATTTTCCCATTTCTGCCTTACAGTATGCTATGTGAAAATAAGTCCTCAAACAAACATGATGTAAAAAATTAGAATTTCTCAATAGTGATTTCCTGGAAGCTGTGTCCTGTTTGAAGGGTGGTTTCTAGGCTTATGGTTTCCTTTCTCATAGCTAGTCTGTGTTTGTTATAATGTCAGTGTAACTTATGCTGTGCATTTTCCAGGCAAAAGCTTTCCCCTGCTCTTTCTGATGTATCAGGTGCTTGGTAGAATAAGCAATAAATGTGCTTGAGCCAAGCAGTACAGGTTTCATAAGCTGAAAACCTTGTGCAAAAACAGCTGGCCTCTCCAGCCCATGGACTGTGGAGCTCTGAGGAATGGGAGTAGGGAGTGGTGGGGGTGGCGCTCGGGTGATGTGGTCCCATAGCCTGACCCCTCCAATGCAAGGTGGAACCAGCCGTAGCTGCTTTAGCTGTGCCAGCCAGTCCTGGCATCTCCTACACCTACATGGTACTCAGAAGGACGTTTCTGACTGTGGTTGGTTCTGGGACCGTACCAGCTATGGACAAACAACTGTCAGTGAACTGGTCAGGTTTAATTAATTACTTGTTTGAATAATGCTGAAGAAAAACTGTTTTGGATTTTTCCTAGTCACTGTCAGAACATCCTCCCTTTTCAGCTTCAATTTAACTTCACATCCAGAAAGAAATGAAGATCTTGTCCTGTCAAATGCAGTGGAGTCAAGCAGAGCATCTTAAAGACAGGTCCATGAGTTGCGCCAACACAAGTATTTGCCATGTTTTATTTCAAGAAGTTGTTTTCTGGCTTTGCACACAGAGTCAGATTTCTAAGAATAAAGGTAGAGGGGAAAAATTACGAAGTACAGTGTGCTCTGCTGAAGGAGTAGATCTGGACCAGTTGTATCTTCTTAGTTTGGTTTCCAATGTAGCTGTAAGTTAGATGGAAGAACAAAGCCCTATAAACTGTTAGCAGATCTAAGGGGTGGGGTGGTGTTTTGGGCAGTGGTGTTTTCTTTTTAGCCTTACATTGCCATTAAAGGAAAATCTATCCTATTAGTTATCCCACAGGTGTTAAGGTATTAAATAGATTGTACTGAAGTACAAGTTTTATTGAGGTTTAAGATAACAGCAATATCCCAGAAAAAAAAAAGGAGTGGATTAAGGTTTGGGTGCTTGAGGAAAACTCTTCCTCCTTTGTGAGGAATTACTACTCTGCACTTCAGAAAAAAGCCAATGTTTACAGTGCAAAATTAAACACATTTACATTGTCCCAGTGTCATAGAAATATTATACCAATTATCTACTTAAATGCTCAAAACTACTCGTTTTGTACTTCCTCACTAATGGTTTAAAATGTTACTTTCTTACCCAATGCCATTTCTTTTAGAAGATGCTTGTAAAATCAAATATGCGATCCACACATAGCAGACTCTACTGTAACTATTTTGTGGACTGTAAAATTTCTTCTAGATGTTCATGAAACCCAGAACAGTATAGGATTTTTTTACCTTGCCTAATGATATAGCTGAAAGCACCTGCATGACCTTTAGAGAGGTATCAAGTTTTATGACGGAATTAAAACATCTGGCAAGTGTTCTATTTCCTGGTTATTAACATTACCATTTCCTTCATGACACCAGTTTCCAATAACCTATCCGGCATTATGGTTTCAGAAGAAAGGGAGGGATTCTACCCCAGGTAATTGTAATGACCCGGACCATTTTCATACTGTCTACAAGCCTGAGGGATGTTTTAGTATTCCAGCTTAGCCAGGAGCATACAAGATCCTGGACTTCATCAGCTTGGGGCTGTAGCTATATGAGAGCTTTCAGTGTGAGGAGATTTGGGAGCTCTGCATCCAGAAAACCAGGAAGACAAACGTATAGATTGCAGGTTTATATTTGTTGTTTAGGTGTCTCTTCTGGAAAATACTCGCAGAGTTGCTTACCTCAGATGGGATTGAAATGTGATGCCTACAGGGTACTGCATATCACTGTGTGCCTCAGCCTACAATTTATTTTAACTGCTAGGACCATTTTTCACTGGTCTTTAATGCTTCCCTTACTTTATGTTCTCTTCTCTTGAATTCTGTGTCTCAAAGGTGGCTGCTGCTACCCTTTTGCCTGAAGAATGCTGGCAGTCTCACCTCTGAGCTCTTCCTCCTAAATTCTTAATCCAAGAGTCTGCAGCGTGCGAACAAGTGTACTACCTCTCCATCTCTTCCAAAAGCACTGAATTGATATGTTTGTCTTTCTGTGGTGGATGAACCTTGCCCACTTGGTGTCTCTCTCACCACAGAGGGGTTAAGTGTCTTAGTTTTAAATGCCTTCCTGTGGTTTTGGGGTGTCTGCTATTTGGGGTAACTGCTGTTACCACCAGTTAGACAAATTGCTGCTACTTTTAAAGCTTCTTTCCCTCCATCCCCTAACTTCCCTTCAAAAATATGCAAAATATAAATGCAAATATTTTGTGTACTGCTGTTGTTATCAATGCAAACCTTTCAAGACATTCTCTTGAGGGAAATTAGCAACACCTTATTTATCAGTGTACTTGACAGTAGTCTCACTGGCACGGGGTATGGGGAGGGGGAAACTGCATTTTTTGTAAGTGGTTTATATCAGGAAAACCTGGAATTTTGTTTGACTCCTTAAGCATTTAATTACTGCATAAATTGCTTATTAAGTTAAATGATTAATTACAGCTGGAGCTTTATATAAAACTGAAGAGTTGCAGAGAGTAGAAGACTTACAATAATACCTTTAAAGAAGTACATTGCACCTTGAAAGTGGTACATTGCAGGGAGAGCTGGAATTGGGCCCCACACTTCCTGAAGAGTCAGCCAAAACTCTGCTTTAATTTTGTCAGCCTTGCTGTGTGGTGCTGTCTGTTTAAAAGTAAAGTTTGTTTTTTATTTTTTTTAAAGGTGGAGTTTAACCTTACAGTTGCTCAGTACATTTATAAAAATATTTTTTGAAAGTGTGTGATATAAAAATCTCAAAATAAAAAAGCACAAGGGAACTTTTAACTGCTTGAGCTGCATATGCTTAAAGTTTATGAAAAGAAGTATTCAGGGGCAGGGTGCAGCGTTGTGTCTCGCATCCTTAACGCAGCTGCTTAGCAGCGATAAGGAAGCAATGCTCTATTCATGCTGACCTTGTTTCCAAAGAAGCCTTGTCCTGAGAACTACTGAAAATAAGGAAGAATTTCCTGTGACATGCTGCTCGTGTTGGCTTTTTAGAGGGGAGTAGAATGAAATCTCTGAGCGCGACACATACTGTATCTAACCACACAGGATTTCCTGTGCTGGAATGGAAGCTCAGTGGAAGCCACGTTTTTCTCTTCCTCTTAATTCATTGAGAAAAACAGAGGTCAGCGTCATGAATTGATATGGCTGTAGTCGCTGTTAAAAGCTAAAATCAGCAATTGCTAATGGATACATTGTGATGCCAAGAGGACGGCAAGGCAATTTTTCTTCATTTTGTCGCAATAAGGCCTGTGCATATCCTGATTACGCTAACTCTCATAAAAGAAGAGCTGTGCACTTAAAAATTGTATCTAAGCGAAGGTGCAAAAAATAATGCATATATTGTGTCTTTTGGTAGTAGACTTTTTGCTCTATTCAGAATTAATTAAGCTATTGATGAATTGGGAAAGACACAAAACAACAGTTGTATTTTGCCTCTGAAAATGTAGAAAATATTTATTTTTCTTTAAATTAAACTTCATTTTATACTACTTTAGTTAAATAAAATTCCCACTGTTTTTCCTGTTGCTCATTTGCAGCATTATCTTCTTGGGAGGGTTTCATTGGGTTTGAATTATAAAATTAGAGCTTCCTGCTACAACCACTGGGAAGGCTGGAGTTATATAATGGATTTTGATAGGATAGAGTGCATACATTTTTAATCCTATTTAAAATATGATCAGCCTGTTTGTGGTAGATCTTCACAGAATGAGCCAACAGCCTGTGCTTAATGGGAAGTTATTCAGATGTGCTCACACTGTGTCCTGGTACCATGCAAGCTCACTTTGCTCCAGAACCAAGCTGACCAAGCAGCCTCCTGACTGTGCTGTGTTAATGGTGAACCCAGAGCTTTCCTGGTACTTCTTGGCTTGGGTTCAGTGCTTTCAAGTTGTTCAGATATTTTTATTCTTACTTTAGTCCAAATAGTGGTCTGCTGTCATCATAGAGTATGGGTATGAGCATGTTTTCTGACTTGTGCTGCTTGTTGTGATTCTGTGCACATCTTCTCCCCAGCTACAGCATTCTCAATGAAGACAGATTAATTCCTCTATTGTTTTTACTTTTACTCAGTAGTCTTATTTGTATTGCTTTAATGTCATGCAGATTTGCTTGGGCTCATGCCCATGATTTATATATATATATGTATATTTTTTATTTTTTTTTTGTCTAAGAAGCAAAAGGTTGTTTTATATCTGGAATGGTTAATCATTCTGCTTCTGTCTAGCAATTCTGAGACATATTACCTTGAAGAGCTCTATTGTAAAGGGGAAGAAGTCATCTCATGGCAGACCTGCAGTGCTTCTGCTTGGTAGCGTCTCTGTACTTCTTTATTTTCTTCCACAGTATTCAGAGCCTGGTACTGCAGGGCCTCAATGTCATGAGACCCAACAAGAGGTATGTGTGAAAAGCCTATATGGATGGACTCAACCTGCTTTTAAGCACAGGCCTGTTTGCAGTACTTTTATTACATATACCAGTATAGAACTTCAGCTGTTTCTATGTGATGTCTCTGCAGTTCAGGCTTTATTTGAGTCAGGACTTATATTGGTATGTTACTGGGGGGATACTTGGATCTTGTATTCTCATTTAAGTGACTGAATATTTTAACATCAAATCAAAATCATAAGAGGCAAACTATTAAGGAATTTTTGTGTAAGTTTTACATGAAGACTTCTTTCTGTGCTACTTTAAGTTTATTTTGATTGTTACTTATGTTAAAATCAACTGCAGAGTACTGTTCTGCTCTGCAGACAGATGGGTATTTAAACGGTTTGCAGAAGCAAATAAAACTTATAGATCAGAATGTTTCCTCTCAGCTGGATGATCTTTTAAGTAAGGCAGAATTTAAAGGCACTTCTAAACAAATTGCAGCGTGCTTTTTCCTCTCTCTTTTTCCTCAATCCCCAAATTCGCCCTGAATAATTATTTGAATAAATGTTCTACTTGCTACTGAAGTTGGGTAGTTAAAGAGGGACTTTGATCTCTTTTGCATTCACTGTAACATAGATATATACATATATATATACACATATATACAACTATCTAGAGTTGCATAGAGGTTGCATACAGGAAAGGTAACAGATTCTCAAAATATATTTTACTCGAAGCACAGGGTATCATAGGCTTTTAGAGTGACAGCAACTTAAAAATACTATATATCTTGCAGCATATATGGGAATTGAGGTAGTTTTTCAACCTCACATCAGCATTTTTCACCTTTGGTTTTCATGTCATACTGCATGTTACGCTGAGGGTGAGGATGGTGGCATACGCTGTTCAGCAAGACTGTAGGTGTGTTGGCCCAGCAGGAATAGGTTGGCAACTTAGGGGATAGGTCCTGGAAGTACTTCAGTGATAGGAATAAAGTTTTCTCAACCCTTCCAAGGGTCTTACTACTTTGGATACCATTTCCATGCATCCTGTTTCTTTGGTCTCCAAAGGAATCATATGTCCATTCACCAGGTGAATATCTTCCTCTGAATGATAGTTTTAGTTTTGCACAGCACAACTGAAACTGGAATGCAGTATTATGCCAGGCGCTGCTCCTCAGGCTACTATTTCTTTATTTACTAGTCACCTATAATGATGCAGCTAAACCTCAGTAATTGGTTTTACTTGGTCTGTAGGATAGCACCTAGTGCATTTATGCTGTGTTTTCCGAACCTTTCTGTTTTACTAAGACTTATCCATGCTATGAAGACATGAGTAGCCTATATTTCAAGTTATGGCTTCTTGGCTTCTGTTTTAAAATTATGTGAGCATTTCCAGGTACAACTTGGCATACTCTTATCTGAGTTACAGTTTGGCCTTAGTGTAAAGTTTTGTGACTCTGTCCTAAGACAGTGTGATAATTATGCTCTGTACCTGCCTTTAAGGAAGTAAAAGTAGTTTTAAAGTGATAATTTTCCATTAGCATCAATGAGATAATGGCACAGAGTTGGTAAAACCTAAAGGGAGGTATCTGAAATTACAACAGTTTGTGTAAACCTGTGTATGTTGTACTGGCTTAGAGGGAAATTTTGCTATATATTGCTTACCACATGCACTAAATTTATGCAGAACATCAGTCCTTATTACTCTGGTCACTGGCCTTCCTTTCAGTGAATGAATAAATGAATAAATCATTTGCGAAGAATGTCTTTGCATCTGCAGGTTGTGAATGAAACATCGGATTGCATATTACTATGGTGGCATTCCGCTGTAGCATTTGGCTGCTCAGAGATACTATCCACAATTCCCTTTGATATTTAAGTACCTGCATTCCTTTGTGTGTGGGATCAGATATACATACATATATATATATATGAGATTTGTAGTGTGAGGGTGGCATTTTAAGCATATGGTCATCTTTTACTATGTTTGTAGTAACCCAGAAAACCAGTTAAAAAATAATGTAGTGTACTTGGGTTTCATATGACAAGCCTGCTGTCAACATTTTCTTGACATTATTTGTTTGTGCCTGCTGAGGACTGTGTGCCTGAAGGCTGTGAAGGCGAAGGTGGGACGTGTGCTGACCTTTTTTGCTATCACACAGACTTACTGGGTGAATATGTTTAATACCTGCTGTGAAGATACTGAAGGGCAGGTGTGAACTGAATATTATTCTAGTTCACCTTTCTTTGTGTTTTTCTCCACTTATTTGAAGACAAAAGAAATTTTGGTTGAAGCCCAAGACACCAATCTGGTAGTTACTCGTCTTCTTGCTTGTTAAACAGCTTATCTCTGTTGCCCATCTGGGAAAGGTACATCAGCACAGTTATCTGTACAGGAAGGAAACACTTATCAATGCTATGGAATAGACACAGTGGAAAGAAGACAGTAAATATTTTAAATATAATTTTAGGCCTTTTCAGTTTGAAAATATAAAATCATTGCTTTTACTTTGTAGTAGCAATGGTTATTTCATGTTGCTTGTAAACAGAAAGATTTAACAATAAACATGTCAGTCTATTAACAATTGCATCTGTGCAGGTACTTAAAGATGATTAATGGAAGACAGTACCATCTAGGGATTAGTAAGGACATATTGCCAAAATTAAAACTGGAGAATTTTTTTTTAATAATAGATGAAATGAGAAAAAAAGAATCTCTGTATATCTGCTGTGATGTTTGTGTTATGCCCATGCAGAATAGGAAAAGTTGTATTACTGAACAAGGAATCTTTGACGTAGGAACATGTGATGAGGATTTAATTACTTCTTTGGGCTAATACTTTGTATTGTATTTTCTTCGCATTTTTACTGAGTTGTTATCGCTACTGTCAATGAAAACAATTGTCAATCAGTCTAGAGAGTCAATAGTTTTGATTTGTTTATGTAGAGCAGGATCACCATCTTATATCCGTTTCCATTTTTACCACTGAATGCCCCCATAAATTCTGCAAGGTCCTACACACACATGCACACACTTTGATAAATAACAAATGGCAGGTGCAGCTGGTCACAGATGTTACCAGATTTCGCTGTCTGGTCAGATTGATGATGTTGTGTTGAAGCCATGACGTGAAATGAAATGTTTCCTGCACATCTTTAGGGAGCTGGTGCCTGTGAGGTGCCAAAACCTCTTTGGCAAGCTGGAGTCACGAAGTACAGGTGGACTCACTGGAGAAGAGAAAATTTAAATTACATTCAGGGAGGACAGCATCTTCTGTAAAAGAGATACAAAACTTCCTTCTAGATATGCTCTGTTTTACGAGTTGCTCTTACCAAAGCAATTCTCAAGAGTCCACAGTTTGTGCCTTTCACCTTCTCTTTCAGAATAGGCAGGAGAGTGGGATGCAGACCATGAGTCATCAGAAATTACACTGTGCTTCCTGTTGTCCCAGGGGACTTGCTTCCGCTTGGCTGGCACCAGGATGCTGAGGCTCTCACATCATATGCTGAACGTACGTCTTGTGACACAGGCAGATACATGTGTGAGACACCTGCACTGGGCAGATGGTAATCACAAGCAATTTCCACTTGTGTGCCCAGCTGCACCTCCTGCCACGGCTGCTGTGTATCTGGATACAGTAATGCCTACAAGCTATGGAACTTAGCACTTGATTCTCCAGAATGTTTTCTCTACTGGAAGAGTATCTAGAGCACCACTGCTGTCAGCAAAAGTTTGGAGGTGTCCAGGAAACATGTCAGAAATAGGATGGCCAGCAGGACTAGGGCAGTATTATCCCCCTCTACTTGGCATCGGTGAATCTGCACCTTGAATCCTGTGTTCAGTTCTGGGCCCTTTGCTACAAGAAGGACATTTTGGTGCTGGAGCAAGTCCGGAGAAGGGCACGGAGGTGGTGAAGGGTCTGGAGCACAAGTCTTGTGAGGGAGTCTGAGGGAGCTGGGGTTGTTTAGCCTGGAGAAAACAACACTCAGAGATACTGTTCTCTACAACTTGAAAGGAGGATGTAGCAAAGTCAGGGTCAGTCTCTTATGTCAAGTTACAAGCAATAGGACAAGAAGAAACTGCTTCAAGTTGCACCAGGGGAGGTTTAGATTTGTTATCAGGAAAAAATTCTCCACGTTTCTCCACCAGAAGGGTTTTCAAGCATTGGAGCAGGCTTCCCAGGGAAGTGATGAAATTTCCATCGTTGGAAATGTTCCACCAAAAATGTGTAGATGTGGTACTTGAGGACATGGGTTAGTGGTGAAGATGGCAGTGCTGTATTAATGGTTGGACTTCATGGTCTTGAGGTCTTTTCCAACCTTAATAATGCTATGAAAAAAGAAAAATTGTTACTCAGCTGTTAATTTTCTATCATTTTGCATTATTTTGAGCTACATCAATTTTTAAGAAACTTTGAAGAACAGAAATCACACTCACTTTGAAATTTCATATATTTATGTATTAATTTATATATATAGAGGTCATATATTTACCTATAGCAGGCTTTTAATGTCTTCTAGTCTTGAATTCTGTTTAACTGTCCTTTAGACTCTTGTCTGGTTTCTCATCTTTAAAATTATTAAGGTACCAATTACAGTCTCTGGAAGAAACAGAATCAGGATAAAGAAGGGAGGAGGAGCCCCAAATAAGATAGTGGTAGAAACTTCAATGGATCAGAAAGGTGAAGAGGACCTACTGAACTTTGAATTTTACCTCAACTCGTGATAGGAAAATTATATTGCGTACTATTGTATTTAACTTGTTAAAGATAGGATGTCAAGTGTATTTTTTGATGAGGACTAAAACCATAATGATATTGTTCAAAGTATCTGGATTTGCTTTGTGGATCAGATCATGGGACATAACTCTATGTTCTTTGCACTTGAGAAGGAATTGCTCTTTGGTATATAATTTTATTCATTCTGTGTATTACAAGAGTTCATGAAAGCTCCCCAAGTTTTCTGGTTGTTTTTTTGTTTTGTTTTTTTTTAGTTCACAAGTGCAATAAGTGTTTAATTATAAATGTAGCAGATCTGGGCATGGTTACTGTTGCCTCCAGCTGAAGAGATGCAGTCTCATATTTCCTCATATTTCCTTACCTGATGAAAATGTCCTCGTCGTCAGACAAAAGTCTGTTGGAAAGCCTTTGCCTTCCTTCTAGCAGCATTTAGTTTTCCATGGATTCCTCATAATTGTTAGAGTCTGAGCTAAAGGAAGAACAACTTTTTAGTGATAGAAACTATCACTATTCAGTGGGATTTTTTTTTTACAAGCCCGTTAGCAATAAAGAGGGACCCTACCCATACATTTTTTTTGCTAAAGACTAGGTGTGGGTGGCTTTTTCTCCTGATCTCTTGAGACAATGAATCTGTAAACTCAGGCACAGTGAAGCGAGGCTTCTGTACAGGTTTTGTGACAGACTGACTCAGTTCTCTCAGAACTTCAGAATTTCAACCTAGGCTATGTCACACTTGGTGAACGACTTCCCAACAGGCTTTTGAATACCATTCTGTTTTGTCTGCCTCTGTCAAGGAAGAGTTAAAAGTTTCAATCTTCTCAAATACCTGCTGTTTGTATCTCAATGCAGGGAGCTGTTTTTAAGCCTCAGATACAGCCTGCCAAGTACTTTGGTGGGCTCCTGTCCTACTACAGTGGAAGACAAAAATCTTCATTGAGAAGTCTGGAAGCACCATAATTGCATTTGCGTGATACCATGTTGGATCAAGTAACTCTTGCTTCTCTACCTAGTCTTCTCTCAACCTAAAGACTTGGAAAACTAAATGAATGCAAACAAATATGTACTTTCTGTGATGTCAGAAAACAATGTCCAGAAAATTCAGTTACTTCTCTATATATGAGGGAAAAGTCACAAAAGGTATGATGTGGAAATAATGGTCAAGTACAAATGAGTTTAAGAACCCACAAGAAAAATTCTGATTTTTGTACTGGGTCTTCATTTACAATTTATATGGTGAAGAATTGTAATAGGTTATGTATTTTGATTCAGTTTTCTCATTAAATGAAAAGGCCTCTCAAAAACCCCTCACTTCCCATTATAATGTTTGAGAAAGGAAGTAGATAAAAATGGGGAAACAATCCAAGGCATATTAAAAGGAGCAGCAGAAAGGGTAAAATACATAATAGACTATGGATTAAACCATGGATTAAGCTGTTAAACTATGGCTCCAGTTTAATGTGTTCTTTGTAAGTGTTTAAGGTTAATAGTATGCCACATGTCAGAAAGAGTTTGTTGTATAAAACCATGGTGCAGATTTTATTAAACACCGTATAATTATAGTCTGTCTTATAACAAAGGTGACATACTTAAAAACGTACAGGAGACATGGAACCACTTGGGTGTGAAGGTGATTCCGGATGACCTGGCAACAAATGGCAGGGGAGGGAGATGGGAAATTATGTGTTGTTGAAATCAAAAAAATAATTAAGGTCATGGAAAATATTACTAGGAATGACTGAAGTGGCAACATTCTGGAAGACGTTCTTCCTGGAGCATGCATAGGATGGGGAGGGAATTAGACAATTAATAGCCTTCATTAGAAGTGTCCAGTGTGAGAGGTGATGATCTTTAACCTGGAAAACATCTGCCAACCTGCAAGATTTTCAGCCAATTGAAGAAAACATGTGTGCCTAATGAATATGATATTCTGACTTGCTGTGTTTAATTCCTTACTAAGAAGAGAATATTCAATTCAAGGATGAAATCAAGTATTTAAGGCTGGAAAGCCTTGTACTGTGAAAAATGTTATTTATTCAAAAGCTTAATCTTCTTTTTTGACGAAAGCATGTTTTGTCAGTCTTTATGTACTTTGGTAAGGTCACTTGCTGGATATGTTTCTTAAATTAACTTTTCTTGGTAGTTGTTAGCATTTCACCAAATTACCTGAAAATACTGCTTTATAACAGAGATAGAAAGGAGATGCTTCTGGTCCTCTTTTCTTTTAACCCTTTTTTTTTCCCTTAAACTCCATTAAGTAGTTTTGCTGCTATTTGTAGTATATTGGATACATACTAGAATAGTAAAATTTAGAACATGTATTACTTAAATATGACTACATCCATATTTTTATTTCTGAAGAATTTTCTTCCTAAAGCCTGAAACTCTTATATAAGTCTGCACATACATTTTCAGGAACAGAGATAAAGGTTTTTATGCTGAGTATTGTTAGGCTGATCTGATCATGGTTATGTTTTTGGATAACACTCCTTCCTAAAGGTAATTCACATAGCAGCATGAGTCCATGGCTATTGACCTTGTCATATTAAAAACATTTGAAAGAGCTTTTAATCTGCCCCGGTGCACATCCAATAAACATAGTTAACAATCACTGCCTTTAAAGAACATTTCATATTCTCAGGGACATCTAGATGTCTTCCTGATACAGACAAACTGCGGGTACAGCAGCACTCAGTATTTTTATTTGAAGAATTATTTCTCTTATTTCCAAATAAGTTTAGTATATTATTCAATTGAACAAAAATCTTTGTTTAGAAAATTGTCTACAGTCCAAGGAAGAGATCATCTGAGTTTTTTTTGGCTGTAATTGTGGAGTAAAATTATTGATTGAAAAGTAGGTATATGTGAAGAAGTTGTATATTCACTTTGCTCATAAATGTGCAGTTTATCTTTTCAGTCCCTGTATACAATCATGGTATAATTTAGGTGTGGAGGCAATCTAGTCCAGCCTGTTCCAAGCAGCCCCTTAGATGAGGTTGCTCAAGGCTGTTAGCACTTGAGCTTTGCATACATGCAAGAGTGGAGATTTCACTAACTTTCTCTAGTCAACCTGTTCCCTTGTTTGACTGCCATCACAGAGAAGACCTTTTTCTTGCAGCTAATCAGAATTTTCTGTCATGCAGTTTGTATCTACTGGTTCCACTCTGCACGTCTGGGAATCCTGTGGTTTGTCTGCCTGCTGTATGTATGCTTTCCCATTAGGCAGCTGAGGACAACACTAGTGTCTTCCCATGTGTTTCAGTCCACAATTAAAAGTGAAAAAACATTCAAGTTGCCATTTTGTTTTCCTGTGGGAATTGTAGCATGAAAGTCTTTTGCCTCTAAAGTCCTATGTCAGCTGAATATTCTAAATATATTAAGTTTTTCCTCCCCTTTTTAAGTAAGTGTAGGCTAGTTGGAGTCAATTAGATAATAGTGGAAAGTATAAAGCACTTGAATTACAACTCTCAGAGAATTACAGTTCCATTTTGAATCCAGATATTTTCAGCTCAAAGTGTGAGGATGTTTTTCAGGCTCTCTTCCAAAAGCATGTCAGAATATCATGTATGTAAAGCGGTCACTTACAGGAAAAATTTGAGCTTTGCCATTCAATATAAAATTTGGTTTTCACTTAAGTTTGCCAGAAAGCTTTTAAGCAGATGTTTAATGCATCTTAATATAGCGGAATGCGTTTCTGCTACTGCCAAAGGAATTGTACCCTAGTGTTTTTTGGAAATTATTGTCTTAACCATGGTTTCCCAAGCCTTTTAAAAGTTCATCATTAGTGTATTCTAAGTTGTGTCAGGTTTTGATGTTCCAAGTAATTTTGATTTGGTTTCAGTTGTTGACTTTTTAATAATCAGCTAATTATTTTTACTATTACACCAGAAAGTATACATGAGTGTAGTTTTCCTGTGCTTTTCAAGTATTAAACTTGAACTTTTTTTGAAATATCCAGAAGATAAAGCAAAACATAAAGGCATGAGAAACTGTTCTATTGAACTGCAGTGTTTGGTTCTGTCAAATCAATTCAAGCAGGTTTAACTACTCAAAACTTACCATGCATAAGTACATACGCTGCAATACTTTTACAGAAGGACCTTGCTACCTTGGTATTACAGAGCAAACATTAAACAAGATGGTTTTATCTTCAAAGGTTTATAAAGAAGCTTTTTGTTTGTTGGTTGTAGGATTTTGTGATTTGAAAGATAGAGACTGCTGGTATTTTCAACTGAGTAAGAAGGAAAAAGAAGTGCAATTTATTGTAGCCTCTTCAAACAGTGAAACTCAAGTTGTTTGTATTCATGAAATAAAATGAGGTTCTTTTAGGGCCCAGTGTTTGAGGCTGATGAACATGACTCCATGGCTATAATTTACTTTGCATCATACCCAGATGTGTTTTACCTGGTTTGAGCCCTTTAAAAGGACAAGACACCTTCGTATTCTCAAGCTCATTCCCTGGAGAGCAAGTTCTGAAAAAATCTTTTCATCTTGAAAGGTTTCAAAGTGGCTCATTGTGGCAGGAGGAGGCAAACACTGTCCAGTGCTTGGATTCTCTGCAAAGAATGAAAAGAAATTAGAAGAATTTTCAACTCATTTTTTTATGGGGAACAACATTGATAAAAGTTAATACAGCTAAGGTTAGAAGGACTGTGTGAAAGCAGTGAAAATTTCTTTTCAAGCATTTCTCATGACACATAATGAAAGTGCTCATAGCAACTATCACCAGGGAGACAAGTGAAATCCTGAAAAACCCTAAGGTCAGATGTGAGCACCAGGAGACATTCCATCTTGATTAACTGGACTTTGAACCAAACAATCCTTTTTTCCCCATTTCGGTGTTGTTTTTTTTTTTTTAATAGTTGAAGAACACCGTGGCTTAGAGTAAATTCTTCAGTGCTGAAAAAAGTTAGACAGAATTACATAAGGCAGCCATGGGGCTGGCATTATAATGATGGCAAACCTTCGAGTAAGCTGTCAGGATACCAAATGGCTGTAAAAATTAGCTGTAATGGATATAGTTAATGCATATTAGGCATAAGTCCCCAGTCTAACAGCTTGCAGCTTCTTTACTTCTGGAATGTATAATGGCCACCTCCTGAAGGAGCTGATGTTTTGTTTTGTTTTTAAATAAATAAAAACCAAACCCACAAAAATTTAATGGCAAATTTAAAGCAACATTGGCAAGTTTCTGTTTTGGGCACTATGAGTTGTTAAAAGGAAAGCCTGGAGATACGCCAAAGAATGTGTTGTTTGTGTTTGTTTTATTCTTAGCTTACAAATTGGGAGGAGGTATTTCACAATACTTTCATGAATATTACGTAAAAATTATATTATGAATTCAAAGTGTGTAATTGGTAAGTCCTGGGACAATTTTTCCATGGTCCATGCTGGATCTAAATGCCTTTTTGGTTTATAAGCACTTAAACAGTGGGTACAATATTCTCAGTGGTAGTTGGGTATTTTACATATGCTTTTATTTTCTTTTTGTGCTTTCTTGAGAGAGAGAGAGTGCCTTTACATCTACTTATTCATATCTCTTAGTTGCCTTCTTTTGTTCAAGTTTATATTGTTTTGTCCAGGGCTTAATTTTATTTCATTGCAGTAAGTCTTAATGTATATTGCTGGCTTCAGATTTATGTGTAAGTTCTGCCAAATTTTTTACTTTAGTTCTGGGAAATGTGTAACAGTGAATGTGATGCCCTGGCTCACTCTCCAGCCAGTCACCGTCCTCCATTCATCTGACATATATTCTGTTTTGTGGCCTTTTTAATGCTGCTTTTTAAACTGAGAGCATTAAATAGGCCAACTGGCATAAAAAGTGGGGATAGCTGTTTTCTGCTATTGATTAACTTACGCATGACCACACTTTTTAATTTGTGTGGATAAACAAAAATGAAGCAGCCGGTCCAGCAGCTCATTTCTTACATAACCTTGCCAAATGAGTCTCTTTGGGCTGCAGCCTGGATCGGTTGGTCTGGCATGTATTGATGAAACTTAGCAGTAGTGGAAAGACGTGGCAGCTGTTAGTGTTGTCACTGGCTTCCCGGGTCTGTGGCCTGATGAGCTCTGTGTAAAACAAATGGGTAGAAAAGTCATTGGGGTTTATTCTGTGGTGGGGGTATCCTTCACATTCAGAAATAAATCAAATCTCACTGTAGTGACTGCTGTGTTGAAGTTTCTGCTAAGAGAATCTTCAAGATTGCTTATGCTGATGTTAACAAGAGGTTGCAGACCATGCTGTTGGAATGCTTAATGCTGATGCATTTCTGCTTCTGCAGCCTTCCTGATGCCTCCATAAATGCCCTGAGAAGCTGACAGGATTTTGCAGTTTCTGGGGAGCAGTTACCAAGCGGCTCTGCTGGCTGCAGCCCTGCTGACCCCATGGCAGACACTGAACACGAGGCTCCAGTGGGGACATGGTGTTTTGTATGGGGTCATCTGTCCAGATGAGGCCAGCCCAAGGCAGGAGCAGCAATGAGGTTGGCAAGAGGATGGCAGAGGGAGTGAAGGTCTGTGTAGGAACAGGTGACAACTAGTGCTGTGTTCCTAGAGGGCTGGGATACATCTGCTTTCCTTGGGATGGCGGTTGTGAGAAGAAAACATAATAGGAAAGCAGAATGCCTTCTAACAGAATGGACCGGATCAAATGTCTGAGTCTTGTATCACTTCCCCTGTGTCAGGATAAGGTGAAATGCTAGAGACATTTTTATGCCCATGGTTGCAGGGTTAATATCGAAGGATTTACGTAATTTTCCACTAGGTTTCATGCTTATACATCTAAATTAAGCAATTTTGGTATACCAAAAAAATCAGTGTCATTCAGAGCTGTTAACATCTGTAAGGGATGTCTTAGTTTTAAATTAGCAAACTATACCGAATATTTTAAATTTTGCCTTAAAACACATAATTAGGTGCCTTTCAAATGCTGCTGGCACCATCATAATTGTGTTGTGTTATATGCGTAGCTGCCTTTATGTTGATCATGATTCCAGCTTAGAACAAGGCTGAAACTTCTCGCTGAAGTTAATGATGCTCTTAAGTCTACACCTCCTTAATTCAGGCCGAATAAACAATTGGAAAATTTTCAAGGAAAGAATTTATTTTGTTCCAGAAATCTAGATATTTTTTAATGCTGATTTTTCATGCTATGTGAAAGAACAAACTAATTTGACTTTAATTTTTAATTTATGTAAAACTGAAAAAAAAAAAAAATCTGAATTTTCTATACCTTCTATGTTATTTGCAGAACTTTAGGGTTTGGCTGAAAGGAATAGATTGTTTGGTTTGCACTAGGCATTCATAGAAACCTGGAAACACAAGAGTAGGAAATGGCTTTTCATGAGACTTCTATAAATGCCTCTAATATGCCTTTTATCATGATACTCCTGCCCAGTCTAAGCAAATAAATAGCATGACGTTTGCTGAGAAATACATCTTGTACCATTTAATATTTTAGTTTTATAACAAAGTACTCATGAAAAGAATGCAGAGTTGCATAAGAATATGCTGGTTGCTCTCAATAATGGGAGGAAATGCTTGTGACTTAATAGACATATTTTATTTTACCAGTAGTGATGGTGGAAGTATGTTCTGTGAGATGACAGTCTTCTCATCCAACAGAGGAAAATAAATCATTCATTTCACTAACTTCCTTGTAGGTCATCAGTTTACTTGGCAGGGTTATAAGATTCAGGGAATCTCAAGATGAAAAGAACTGGGTTAGATGGTTAACTCTGCCTTTTAAGTATTTGATTATTTTCCGCCTTGAGTGTTAATGGGAAGAACATGGTAATTCTGCAATTAAAAAATACTGGGCTCTCAGTGTCACCTTATCAATTCATTTATAAACATAACAAATTACTTTACTGAATTAATTGCATAGATTATTTATGTGTTCCCAGTTCTGGTGGCAACAGGGATAGTTTTGACTTCAGAACATTGCTTTTGGATTGTCTGGATTTACAAGCTGTAGCTCAAGCATTCTTCTTCACATTGTTTTACACTGAAGTCTTGATAGTTCACCTCCACACTTATTTATGGCAGACTTCATTCTGGTTGTATGCTCATTTTTCTGGCTTCAAATGGTGCTATTATGCTTCAGTGACTGCTACAAAATGCACATCCGGGAAAATCTTGATTGCTGGGTGGGCAGCAGCCTGCCTGTGCCTTCCTGGCATCTGCACTTTTGCTCTGTCTGAGCAGGAGATCTTGAATCCTCTCCATTTCTGGAAGGAAGCTTGAAACTCTCCCACTCTTAGGAGGGACCCAGAGTTTCAGTTCTCCAATGATAGGTTGTGGTTTCCTCACCAAGCCTAATTTATTCCCTAGACAGTGTAATTTTGTCCTTTTTGGAGCAAAACCACTCTGGATTTAGAACAAAACCTGTACTATGTAAACTTTGGCTTTGAAAACAGTAAAATGGTTTAAATGCAGTGCATGTTTACTAAAGGTTTAGCCAGCACTGGATGATCTCAGATCCCTCTTTGGAGCTTCCCTCTGCTAGGTTTCCTGGAGAGCTGACACTTAGGAACCTTTGGCAGCTCCTCCACTCTTTGCAGCAATGCCCTGTTTATCCTGTCAGGTAAGCCTTTGGTCTGCTTGTGTAAGGCAACATTGCAACTAATTGGAGATAGAGAAAACTACTTCCTTGAGGCTAACAGCTTGGCCCATTGTTTTTCCATATTTGCTCTTCCCACAGCCCCACTGAATTTCGGCTTTGAGGCGTACAATAACCGCTCTGTTAGATGATGCTGAGTTAGGAAGTCTCAATAGCTGATCTAGGTGCAATGCTTTACCTACTTTTTTGCATAGCAGTGTCGCCCTGAAAACTCAGCTTCTGAGCTTGCTGACATGGTTTTCTAAAGACTTTCCCAGGACAGTAACTGTAAACATAGATATGTGTACATTCTTTCTGTTACACGTCTTGTGATGGACATCTCTCATGGCCAGTGCAGTGAGAAAGTGTTATCCTGACCATCCAATCCCTGGCTGTGGTCAGAAACCTATAAATCCTGGGGGGAAAAATAAACTCTGCTCTTTCCTTCACCACACCTCGATCTGTGTCCGTGTGATCTGTTCATCTTCAGCGGCAACATAGCAGCCTTCTTATTATTCATAGCTTTATTGTGTATCATTTGTGTTTCACAGCTTTTAATATCTATTTTTTGAATTATGGCTGATATATTGATGTTTGTTACTCCAGGGACAGAATACGATCCTATTATGGCATTTCTGTTGACTCTGCTGGACTCAAACAACACAATGTGTTTTTCTGTATAACTAGTTTGCAAAATTTGTAATACTTCTGTCTTTGTAGATAACAAGAGTGATCTCTGCATCTACTGGAAATTTTCGAGACCTATGTCTACTGATAAACTGCTTCCATCATCTCCAATAAAATGGGCATTAATAACCATTGAAAGGAGCCACTCATAACAAAAGCTTAAACACTTGCAGCTAGAACAGAACATGACAGAATCACAGTGAAATGTATGATATGCTAGTGTTAAGTAGGGAAGAATTTAATGAGGCACTTGACCACGTCAGGTTAAACTGTTGGTGACTCCAAAATGACAAATGACTCATTAGTGAGCTACAATTTAATAAAGTTTAAAAAGGTGAAGGAGGAGAAAGTGGGTTGGCAAGCTGACCACACAAGGGGAAAAGAGGCTATAGAGATCATACCTTGCAAGAGTTAGTAGAGCACTCACTGAAGTAAAACCTCAGTTTCATCCTGCCATTGGCTGGCTGTTGTGGTTAAATCTGTTGTATCAGGTCTCTACAGATCTGCATTTCTTTCACAGCTCAGCTGCATGGTTTGAGCAATGTAAAGTAGGGATGATACTTTGTGATTCTGCTGATGGTAAACTTCGGGAGAATACTGTGTGTTACTCTGTATTTGCACATCATTTAGCACAGTGGGGTTTCTTCTTAGGGTTTTTGGGGAGCTTTTATGCTTTAAGGAATAAAATATTTTTATCTACTTCAATTATTAAATCATACACATCTTCAAAAAAATGAAATGACAGCTAAGTTTTCTTTCGTCATGAAAATAAAACTAATTAGCTTTTGTATTTAAATATAAACTTGATACTGAAGAACATTAGCCTTGAATGGAAATATCCCACCAAATCTTTTGCACTCAAAACCTGCTTTGAAAGAGAATGGGTTTTTAGTTCTCTAATACGGAAAGAGTTAGGCTCTTATATGATATTCATGAATCTCATTGAAAATATACTGTCAAGATGCTGTCAGAACTGGTGCATTCCCAGAGTATTCACATGGAAGATATTATTTGCAGGGGGCACTGATCAGGTGAGCTATAGTTTTTTCCAATTGATGGAACTAGGCAGAACCTTCTAATTACAGAGTGCTGTAGAAATCTTCCAGGGGATTAGAGTGAAATCAAGCTTCTCTTGTAAGTATCAACCATCACTAGAGAAAGCCTTTTGCTGGTTTGCATCAAGAAACCCCAGTTCTTCCTTTCTGTAATAATAGGATATTAAGTTGCTGTGTTGTAAAATACAGCAGAAGTTATGTATCTCCTTTATGAGATCACTGTGATATATTCTCTTCTACCTACTTCTTCAGAGTCAAACTGGGAGCATAGTGCAGGTTGGATTAGCTGCTCTTATGAAAGCAACCAGCTCATCTCCATCATGTTACAGAAATAAAGACAGTCCTCGTGCATAATTGTCATTTATAGAATATCCTGAATTGGAAGGGACCCAAGATTCCAAAGAGGGCAACCTAAAATTTAAACCATATATTGTAAGTGCATTGTCCAAATGCTTCTTGACCTTGACAGGCTTGGGGCCACGCCCGTTTCCTTCAAGAGCTTTTTACAGTGCGTGACCACCCTCAGAGTGCAGAACTTGTTTCTAATACCCAACTTGTACATCCTCTAATGTCCTGATGGAAGGGAAAGGAACCACACCTCAGGAAAGAAGGTGAAGAGGAACACATTTCCATGAAAACTGCTCATAACTGCAGGACACTCAGGAAAAAACAGTCACTAGGAGGCAGCTACACAAATGACTGTTGGTAACTGGCTGTTCATGCCCAAACTCCCTCCTGGAGCTACAGCCTTGAACAGGAAGGAGTTAGGATTTAATGGCAGAAGCATGTACTTGTGCTCAGAGTCATGTGTGGCCTTTAACTCCAGTGTTCACATGGAATGACCATGAAGGTGGCATGTTCTGCAGACACATGGCTGATCAAGTTTCCTGTAAGGTGGAGACCTCCAGTTCCATCCTTCCCCCTACTACAGGCTTTATGGCCTACCACAACATTAGAATTGGGAACTACTGTGCTATTACCTAACACAATACTTGGAACTTCTGTGACAGGCTTCATGATTCTCCAGTTATAGCTGAACCCTTTGAAATATGGTGTTTCTTGTAGAAAATCAGATCCTAGCTGGTAAAAATCATTGAGAGATGTAGAAGCTATTTGAGTCTCTTTCTTTCACTTTTAGTGTCTGATTGTATTCAGCACTTGTCCCTGAGGTGCCTGTGGCTGTGCTGCTTCCTCATATGGGAGGTAATAACTTGGATTTGTTTACAGTGAATGTTCAGGTGTTAAGTGTATTTCTGTCTTTAGCAAGTTCCAAAGAGCATACTGTTGATTGATAGTAACTGATGTGTTCACATCTATGATTCTCAATCTCCTTTCTTGTTACTTTTTGCCCAGGAAAAAGAAAGGTAATGGCGATTGTAATGTTTATGGCCAGAGGCAAGACCTAATTCTGGTTGTTACTAGCCTTTATGAAGTTGAACTTGTTTCTCTACCAGGTGTGAAGGTGAAGAACCATAAGTGAGGACCTCCTTCAGCAAAGGTAGCACTAGAACTTGCTTTGGTTTCATTGATGCAAAATTGGATCTTAAGTGAATAGTAGTCTCTTCATTCTTACATGTTTGTCTTGGCTTTAGTTTTCATTATTTTCTGAACTTAATTTTTTAAATAATAATTCATACAGCTGTTTAAAGAAAAACAAAAAGCAAAACATCAAAACATAATGAGAACTGTAGCCATCTTTGAAATGTTGAAAGACTCGTGCACTGGATTTGTACTGGATTGTCAGTGGTGCCTTTTGGAAGACCTGTTCTGTCTCTGAGTTGGTTCTCTTGCAACTTAAATGTGTTTCTGCATACATGAAAACTGAGATGCTTAGGTGATCTCTTGTGACATTAACTAAATCCCAACACATGAAAAAATTTTCCTAAAGGTAAACTTTCAATGAAAGAAAACATTACCATTTTAATTATTCTGGGTTTAAGTAGTCTATTTTTTTAATACAAGAACATCATCATAGTGATGCCTGGGACACTTGGAAGCCTGGCTCTTTGCTCACATTGCATCACACTGACACACAGCTCTGTTCAAACTCAAATATTTCTCTTTGCAGTCTGGAGCCCCCTCTTCTTGCACTGTATTTGGGGAGCATGGCCTTCTCCTTTTTGGGAGGGTTGGGCTTTCCTGAGTCATTCACCAACTGAAGAGTGAATGCATGTTTCACTGGAAGTGTCCATAGCCCCACTGTGCCAGCATAACTGCGTTATTCATGTTGGAAATACATGTCTTATGTATCTCTTCACGGGGTCGTGGCTGCGTAAGAAATTTTTATATGGTGTGTGAAAGCTTTTCTTGTGGTAGCTGGCAGTGGGATTTGATGACACCACTGCTATAAGCATCAAAACTAAATTATGGTTTAGAAAGTGGGCATCACTTTCACACTGAAGTTCATGCTAGCTTTTCGGACTTCCTCAATATAGTGGAATTCTACAAACTCAATTATGCTGACATAGTAAAAAGCTCTCTTAAAATCTGGAGTCCTTAAGTATGCAAAGCTACCCATCGGTGTTCCACTTCACCTCTCTTCAACCCAGTTCCCATTTTCCTCCTGAAAGCTTCAGATGATTTCTCTCAGCATAAGAGGAACTTTTCTACATGTTTGTATTCCTTTATCCTTCAGATTTTTTCCTGTTGTCCATAGTAAAGAGGTGTACCACGAGGTCCTGCTGTGTCCGTCTGTTCGGCTGCCTGCCCTCCTCTTTTGAGCACCTTTTCAGCTGGAGGGCAGATCTCAGCCACACAGGTCAGGGGGTCAGCAGTCTGAGGGACAGGATGCCCCTGAGAGCCTTTGCAATATGCATAGCTGTCTGTAGAAAGGAGGGTTTATTCCTTTTTCAGCTGAGGGGTGTACTAATTAGCTCATCTTTCATTAGCTATCAGGAGACAGAAGCAAACAGGTTACATCACTTCTGCTTTTATTTTTCCCTTTCCTCTGCCCTTGTCTATGCTTTTTGCCATTTGTTTCCCCTCTCTGAACAATGCCACTCTCCTGGGAGATCCTGTTGTTTCTCATCCTGTTATTTTGACCAATACTCTGTCTTTGCTCCACAGCTGCTTATCTTTTGAACTTTGCTTGCCTAAAAATTATTGAAGATGCTGCAGGGAAGCCAGCTGGGAGTCAGAAAAGTCATTGAAGTTGTGAGGTCTGTCAGGAAACAGGAAACCCAGGTTGTACTGGGGGGGATTCTCTGCTGCAAGGCTGCAACCAGTGTCAAGTCTGATTCTGACATGCTTTATTCAAGTAGCTAATCCTAGTTTGTATGCGCAGGCTCTCAGAAGCCAGCAGAAGCTATCTGTGTTTGTAAAGATTACTGGTCTAAGTCCTTATTTGGAGAGAAAGATGAATTGTTTCTTGCCTTTGAAACTGCTGCCAGCAGAAGACTGCACACACTTAGAAAAAAGTTGTACTTTGGGGAGCTAATCGCTTGAATGTTCAACACATGGCTAAGTGGTTAACTTTAAGCAGATTATGTTTTGCTGAATTGTTTTCCCTGTTCGTTTTTTTTTGGTTTTTTGTTTGTTTTTTTTTTATGTCAGATATATCACAGTGTAATTTATGAAGACATGCCTTCTAGTAGAACTACAAACACTTATAGGGACACTTGCTTCAGACAACATATGGCAAATCCTATGAATTATGCACAGCCAACATACGGAGAATGGGAGACAGCCTAAGGAAATGATTAGACCTGTTACCGTGGCAGTGACTGTACATTATTTTCACTTGACTGAGAAAAATTGAGTTTTATTCTAGGTTGGGGCCGAGATTGTTACTGCCAGGTGCAATATATTAACATGCACATGAATATTGAATGGTTTCTAGGAAATGTAGTAGCTTAGTTCTCTTCTGTGCTAAACCATGTTTTCTGATGTAGTTGCTACAGTCTTGTTGCAAGAGTAGCAGCATAAAAATAGATCTCAATTTTTGTAAGTGTATTATTGTAAAATGTAAGTTACACACCAGTGGCAAATATCCCACACCAGATGGGTGGCTTTCATCGGTTTTGCATTCACCAGCTACTGCTTTTCTTGTCCTGAAGAGTAGATTTTATGTTTTTACACTCAGATTAATTGTATTGTTCCACCAACAGAATTTGTTTATCCTCCAATGGAAATGCTATTATTAAAATGCTGATAATGCAGAGTTTGGACTCTTCTGGGGTGAAAGGCCCAAAGGTTATTAATTTAAATCCTGGCTCTGCTTCTGAGGGTGATACCTTGAGGAGCTGGAACAGAGGCTAGATGGAGTTAAGAGGAATAAAGGGTATTTATTGAGGCCTTCAAAGGCCACACCCTGGAAGTACCAGTGCTACAATCTGGGCTCTGCCTGGATGGCTCCAAGATGGAAGCAAAAGGAGAACCTAGTCATGAGATCTCACATTTTTATATGTTTCGGTCCATTTGCATACAAGAGTCCCACTTGTCTGCCCTCCTTTTCATTTTGTTTATACTTTGAACCTGAAGTTTGAAAAAACTGTCCTTGAGTTCCCAACTGGAATAGGATTGTTGTGTCTTCATCACCCTGTGAAAAGATCCTAGTAACCCTGAATAAAAGCCACACACCAAAGAACAGAAAAACTGAATATTTAAGGCATCGAGGGTTGTCAGATGTCTTCTGACATCTTCAGATTTACTTCCTGAAAAAAACACTTAAAACTGGCTTGTAGCACTACAGCCTAGCCCACAGCACTTCACTGAAACTCTGAAAGAGCCCATAGGCACCCAGGACATTTGGCCCAGCTGTAGAGGTCAGTACTGGGTGACCTTGCTGCTCCCAAAATTCCTATTACAGTTAAAAAGAAATCTGAAGGTGTCACTTTAAGTTTAGATAGTTCCAGTTTGCATAACAGAAGTGAGCACCTTCCAAAGCTTCATCTGTGTGATTCTATTATTTCAAAACCAGGGAAACAGAATTCATAGAAAAAAATGACCTTCTTTTGCACCTCAGGGTTTCCAGTCAGACCTGCTGTACATTGGGAAGCTGACAGAAGTTTAAGCACCAGACTGCTGCTCTCAAACCTATCAGGAAAGCACTTGTGCCATCCATTATCACCTCTTTTCTGATAGCATTAGCCATTTCATTCTTCTCAGATGACTGATACTTAAGTAAGTTTTCTTCAGGCTCTGAATCAGATAAGTTTTCCATCCCACTTTCTTCTAGCTGGCCTCCTAGGAAGTGCTGTGTGACGATAACAAGCTAAATCAGTCCTTACTCTGTGTTAACAGTCTTTTACTTCTTTTGCTTTCAGCACTATACAGTAGGTATATGAACATATGTTGTCTGAAGGTAATAAAGCATCTATTTTTCTACACTGTAAATCCATAAAACTCATGTGATTCCATATAAAATGTTGATAATGCTTTCTGGCTTTACTTTTCCTGAAGATATGTGTCAGAGCACAATATAATAGCTTTCACTGTGGAGAATCCACTAATGCTTCACAACATGTGTATGCAAAAGAATTACAGAAAAGCTTTTACCTCTTCTGTGGAGGAAAAAGAATGAAGAAATGCCTCAGTCAAATGATGAGGAACATTATTAGTTTCAGAAGAGGAAATTTATAGGTAAATCTTCATGTCCTTGTGTCTAGGCCATATGGTGAAAGTTATTTATCTGATTGATTCTCTTCCTGAAAATTCAGGTCAACTTCCTTCACGAGAAGTTGAAGTGAACATGACTCTTCTCTGTTTGAAACTATCAAGATTTAGAGCAGTGCTGCCTTTCTCTGTCTAGGTTTATGTTAAGGAATTTGTGCCCATAATGATGTGTAAGAGTAATATATTTGGATTTCACATCCAGCTCTAGATGAACAGATGTTAATTCAACATTAAAAGATGTTGAATTTATTCAGCGTGATGCCTCTAAAAATTGTGATCCTAGTTTTACTACAAATCTGTGTGTTTTCAGAATTTTATTACAAATCTGGAGTCTGGGATCCTGGATGGTTTTGCTTTCTTGTTCATCCTATCAACATGTGTAGAAATTAATATCCACACTACAGGAAGATCAGGCAATTCTGCCTTTTAGTCTATTGAACAAAATCCATGTTCAGTCAAAATTCAGCATATATTTGAAACATATAAAATCAGAATAGAATATCTTGATAATGTCTTTTAAAAAGCTGTGACTGAATCAGTCTTCTCCTGTGTTATGTTAAGTGAAATCAAGGTTTTCTAAGAGACGATTTATTTCAGTGTCTTTTCAGCCACCTTCACTTTTGTCTGTTGCTCTGATGCTCCTGCTCAGCTTTGACTAGCTTTAGTTCTGTATTTCTTGACATAGATCAGAGTTTCTAAAATGGAATTGTGCTTTTATGGTAATATTTCATATTAAATGCCTTGATTGTTGTAAAAAATATGTACAAGTTTTAGGATATAAA
Organism: Poecile atricapillus; assembly: GCF_030490865.1. Classification (NCBI taxonomy): domain Eukaryota; kingdom Metazoa; phylum Chordata; class Aves; order Passeriformes; family Paridae; genus Poecile; species Poecile atricapillus. The sequence goes on along the minus strand of NC_081289.1, from coordinate 43,412,731 downwards.
GATGCAATGGACTTGGAAGTGAACAGAAAGCATATTTGTACAATGGTACAATGGCCTAGGAGCTAACCCTGCAGCTCTGCTGCCTGCTACAGCACAAGTCACCATACAGGCTTGTAATCACAGAAATGGCCTTTTATTTTTGAAGGAAATACGTTTTTTCTCAATAGGAAGCAATGAGAGTAGCACCCTAGATTTTAGAGGCATTTCTTATTGAGAATCTCAGACGGCTTTATTTCTGTGAGTCTGAGGATTTGAACTTCAACTTAGGGATTTTCCACAATGCTTTCTCCACTCTAAAAAATGTGATCACGTTGTCAAGTTTCTTCAGACAAGCTGAAAAGTTTCAGGAGGACAATTTAATAATAAATCTTACTTGTAAATCAGAATTGTCTTTAACTGCTGGTTTTCATCACACTCATATATGCACAAACTCTTTTCCAGATCAGACAACATTTTTCAGATAGGAAGCAGAAAATGCTAAGGGAACTTCTTACTATTGAAAAGCATCATTTAAATTTCTAGTTAGAACTTTAGACTTGCAGCCAGATAATTCAGAATAGCTACAACTTCACTTTGAAGCCTTCAAAGATGAGTAAAGTTACAAACAAGCAAATCATACTGTAAATGTAGATGGGTTGAAATAATGCCTCACAATTTACTTTAGATATTTTTATATTCCTGTTGTCTAGTTGTGTCCTTCCTGCCTTCCTACCTTTTTGCCTGCCTCCCTGCATATTTTTTGTTTTCAGGCTGTTTGCCATGTGTAATGGAACCTCTTGCACTCTTCTGAACAGTAGCACTTCTTTGCTTCTGTAACCCCAGCTGCTGGAAGTAGATGTAGAGAGCTGTAGGGCTCTCCTTCTTGTGAACTTGGACAATAAATTGCCAGTGACTGACGCAGATGTTTGGTTTGCACACTCAAGGCAGCATTGCACACAGTTTCCTCTTTATTGCACAGATGTCTGCATATTTGAATTGTAGAAATGGGCTTCTTGACACCCAGAGCAAAATATTTTCCTTAAGGAGCAGGAGGAAGTTATTAGTATTCAGATTCACAGGAGAGTTTTTAAAGGAGATGTTTCAAAAGTACTACTAGTATGCAGGTAAAAATGTCTCCTGTTTTCTCTCTAATCAAATTGTTCACTCCTCCTGGATTTCTTTTGCCATCAAAGCCAGGCGTTGTGCCTGTCAGCACGCTATAGGGTCAAGCCTATAGCTTGCAGGAGGAGCCGGTTTGTGTGTAAGAACCACTGTCATGGCTTGTTTTGTTGCTACTCAGTCATTTCTTAGCTGCTGTGCCCTTGATTCCTCTAGGAGGACCTCAGACAAGTCCTCCTCCCCTGCCTGCCTTAGTTCCCCAGGCACTGCACCAGCATACCAGTAGCAGCCTCACTTCATACAGTACTTTGTTAAAGACAGTGTAAAAGTTCACTGTGGTATTAATTGTATGTTGTTTTAATAAGAGTGGCCTCTGTGAGTCACAGCAGGCAAGCACCTGTAGCTTGGAGGCTCTTGTTAACCACGGGAGGCTAGAATAGAGTCCTGATGGTGGGGAACATCATCAAGAAGGGGGATTGATTGTGAACTCTGACAGTAAGATGTACCATAATCTCTGTAGCCTTTAGGTCCCTTCTGCCTCACTGCCTTAAGGTCAGCAGAAGAAAAGAAGATACTCTGATCATCTCAACACCTTTTCTTCCCTGCTGCTGTATGTACAGAGTGACAAAACTAAATTTTCTTCTACAGTATATGATGGTAGCAAGAGAAGAGACATCCTGCCCTCTTTTTCACTTCCTGGCAGCAGACAGGCTGGATATGTCTAAGCCTTCTCCCCAGTTCTCACCATGCTCAGTAGCCTGAGAAAAGCCAAGGACGAAAAAATGAGAAGGAGGATAAGAGACTGAAAAGTGTGCGTCCAAAATAGATAATTGTGTCTTTGTAGCACAAAAAGGAGAGGACATGAGGGATAGGAAGAATAATACTGAGATAGGATCAGCAGTGTAACGTCGCCTGGCACTTGTCTGTTTGGAATATGATAAATCTGAGCTGGGGGTCCATCACATGATGACTAGCAGCCAGTGTGAGGTTATGACAGTCACCTGGAAACAACAGCAGTGAATCCATGAGGAAAACACTTAGCTCAGAAGATTAGAGGGTGAAATACTTTTCAGTTTCTTGGCTTTTGATCCCTGTGCATTTCACTCCTAGTTAGTTTTCTCTTTTCATTTACGGCATTGATTCCCCTGGAATTTTTCATCTTTTGTTGGGGAGTATATTTTTAACATGTCAATAAAACCCTCCAAAATCCATAAAGTTCAAGTCACAGGGTGACTCCCTCTGATGGCTTGGAGCTTGACTGAGTTGAAGTTGGTCTTTCTTTAAGTTTGAAAATGATAGAGGAAATCAAGCCAGGCCAGCTGAGCTCTGCGGAGAGGCAATTCTGGGAAGATTCTCACCCCATTAGAGTTTCTTATTCTGCCATAGTTATGGGCCTGTCATTACTGTGGTTTTCTAGCTATCATCTTACACCTGGAAAGCATTATCACAGGATTCAGTTCCTTGTAGAATCCCTTCAAATGCATTTGTTTATGTAAGTAAGTTATCTGTTGCATTTGATGTGATATAATAATTATAATTCCTTTCTCCTGAGACAGCTCCTTGTTTTGTTCATATGAATGTTTTTTTTTGCCACAGCATTTCCTTTCTGATTTATTTGTTTTATGGTTTTAAGTCCCTTTGAACAAAGGGATATTTAGTTTTGTTTCTTATTTAATTGCCATAATTACACTCTTTCCTGACTAGTATGTTTGTAGGCATTCATAACTTCTTTTGTATTAGCATTCCAACATCTGCACTTGGTATTCCAACATCAGCTAAGTACCTCTGATCCATAGTAAGTGCTGGCTATCATCTTCCATGGAGCTCTTAAGCAGTTGCCTTAGAATGTGAAATATATTGCATTATATCCCTAACAGAGGAAAAAAACTAGTTGGAAAGACCAGTAGCAATAAGGGAGTGTTGCTGTAGTCAAAAAAGGTATCCCACTGGTATAGGAGAGGTTGTCTCAAGTCAGTCTGATTTGGTGCATGGCAAGGAGGCGTGTTTCTACTTCTTCAGAAAACAGCAGTGTGTGTCCCTGTCTAGCGTATCTCTTGTAGCCAGCTGGTGACCTGGCCAAGCTCCTGTTTGACAAACCCATCCCTTTCAAGCATTGATGTGTGGGCTAGTATTGTATCCAGCCTTTCACTGAAGGGAGAAGCCCCAAGCAATGCCATGGATCAATGTCCTACCTCCCTGGTAGCTGTTTCAGAGAGCCAGCTCAAGTCATGGGAGTCTTTCTCCCTCTCCAATAAAAATAACCAGACCCACAGGATAAGGTATTTCCTTTTCCTCACAGTGAATAACATCCTGACACCTCCATGCCTCAGGCTTAATGCACACATGAAGAAGCAATTACATGACAGACGGTTTTCCCTCAGCTTTCTCCATTATTAAATTACTTCATGTTCCCATGTTCTCTCAGCACTGGCTGTGCTGTCCCTTGTCACAGGTGTCCCAGGACACTCATGACTGGCAACGTGCACAAAGATGATGGACGAGTTATTCACTCTGGGAGTTGTAGCTGCTCCGAATTCCCTGCAGGAGGATTTCTTCCATGGTTGGCAGCATGAGGAATATTAGGTTCCTGAACTAGGTACTCCTGTGTCTTAGTTACTTAATATGGGCACTTGCCTTCCAGAGGTACAGAATCCTGTGGATTGCTGCTCTGTACCACTACAAATCCAATAGTGAGGTGAATGTGTTAAATGATGGTCTGATCCGCAAAACCAAAAGGAAATTCTTCCACAGGAAATATGGTGAAATGTGTGGTTGTTCCTGCTGCAGGCTTTAGGCAAGAGACTACTTTATCAAGGAGGAAGCTGTGTCAGCCTTCTTGTTAATGCTTTACACATGCATTTTCATTCAAGTGCTTGACAATATCCACTGTACTTTATGGATGACAGTAATAGAAATTGCCCCCGTGCTGTAGGATTTGGACTGGAAGACAGCAAGCCCTTGGCATTGATGCCATTATTCTTGCCAAGGCATCAGAGTGTCACTTCTAGGGAAATGTATCCTTGCAAGTATTTCACTGGGGTATCTAATGCACAGCTGAGAGATAAGAGAGTGCCTGTGCCTGGCATTGTGAAAAACGGCAGAGCACATAATCAGATGACAGTGTATCATGCAAGGAAAACAGGACTTCTCTTTCTCGTTTTTTCCTTTCATGTGTGACCACATCTCTGACTGATTTAGGTGAATTTTTGTTCATATGCCACTGCGCTTGAGTGCAGTTGTTCTTTCTGCCCCTCTCTGCCTCCTGCTATGGGAGGTACTGGTTCTTGTGTTCCAGTGTGAAAAGTGGATTATGTGGAAACTAATAGTTTAGAGTCACCAAACCTTTTTGGAAAGGGGATAGTTTCTGTGGTTTACCTCTGTCAATAATGGAGGGAGTAGCAGCTCTCCCAGGAAGCAGACTGGAGTGTGTGGCACTTGGCTGCTGCTCTGAATCAGTGGCTGAAGGAGAAGCAGTGTGGAAGATGAACTCTCCTAGATTGATAATGTAGCCCTATTGTAAGGGAACCTTCATGGATGGAAAACAATCCTTACCTGCAATTCCCTCACTTGATTTTTTTTTTTTGATTTTTTTTTTCCTGTTTGGATTCAGGCCTTGGTCTGACACATAATACAGCCTCATGTATCTTATCTCTGGAGCGTCTAGAAGGAAAGAGGAGGGGGTGAGCAGCCAGGGAGAGGAGGGAAGGAGGGCCTATATATTTCCTTAACATCTCACAGTTAATCAGCTAAGAGCGATCAGCCAAAGCTTCAGTCCATCTGCACTTTAGGTCCCATGACTTATTTTGGTTTGCAGTAGCCTTCTTAGCCCCATCATATGTTGCTTTCCTACTCTCACAGTGGCAGCGGTGTAGTTGCAGTGAGAGCTGATATGAGGGATAATCTTTTTTACCTTGTTAATTTTCTGCAAGATCAACACCCTAAGCACACATAACACATGTTAGCACAGATGCTCTGCTCTAGATCCAGCTTAGGTCAGCTTAAGTTGCACCTCTGCAATGTGCAAAGGGCAGTCAGATGGAAACTGTTTAACAGCAAGTGGAGAGATAGGCAGTAAGATTTCTGTTCTCTCATAACACAAACTTTGCTATAATATTAATAACAATTCTAATTTTGATAGTGCCTGCAGTAAATAGGATGTCTGTTGGGTTTTTGTTCTGCTGGATTTCCTTTTTCCGCTCAAAGAACTGCATAGGTCTTGCTTCAAGAACATAAAGGTACACTCATCTTCCCCCTTCATTACTTTATCTGAATGTCAGAGCTTGGGTTTGCCTCCCTGCTGTTGTCTGAGGTCAGCTGGATTTCAGGCAGTGAGAAGTGGCCCATGATGGAGAAACCATTGCCAAGTACAGTCCTGTCGAACTGGAAGGTTCTGCTGTTATTCACAGCAACCACTCTTAGACAGCTTCATATTGAGGTCATAGTTCTTCATTTAAATGAAATAAAGAAATAAAATTTCTAAAAAAAGTACTTTAAGTCCTCTGTAACAATCAAACTCCTTACTGGAATGTCTCTTACTAAAAAACACCAAGCAACCCACTTCTTTGCTCTTCTTTTAACTTTCTTAAGGAAAGTTCTTCTTCTAAGGAAGTTAAAAAAATTCATGGTACAAAACCATTTTGGGTGAATAAGTTATGGGGCCTTATTGAACTCTGTCACAGGAGAGGAAGATAATACATCTTCTCAGATCACATGAGAATCTAGTGAAAACTGAGAATAAAATCAGTAGTTCCCAGGTGTTATGTTTGTGCTGTCTTCACCCTCACCCAGGCAGCTCCTGTCTTTCCTGTATTAGTTCTGGTATGGGATACTTAATGCCACACAAAACCCACATTGTTCCTCTGTGTGCATCATTTGTCAAACTGAGGTTTGAGATTTAGATGGACATGTTTGATAGAAAGGTCACCATTCTGTGCCTCACAAGAATAAGCACGACTGTGCATCCATTCATTTGATCAATACTGCTGCTGTTGTGAGCTGTAAATGGCTTTCTAGACCAGACCTTAATAATGGATGTCTCGTACTGAGGATAGTGCAGTATTCTGTGTTTTTATGCAGAAAAGGTACAATTTTCTGAGCTATTTGGCCTTTACTGTGTTTCTTCTGAAGTAGCACACCTGTATTGAGATGCTTGTCTACAGTCTTTAATAAAGAATGTCATTAATGTCACAAAATCTTGTTCTGTGTTTGTACAAAAGAATTTTTCAGTCTTTCAGTTCAAAATCTCATTCATCAAAGCAGATTCTTCTGTCCTCTGATGCTCATCCAAATGTTTGCCATGTAAGCTGCCTGCAGTGGAGCAAATGATTCTGATCCTCCAAATTTATTTTTTAAAAACCCCAAAAACATATGGGGAATACAGAGGGAGCATATGCCTGCAAAGTAAAACATCTTGGTAAACAGAGTGGCATCCTCAAACCAGTGTGTTGTACATGGCTGTCTGGTGCCTGTGTAAAAAGATAATGGAAGTACTTTGTTTTACCCCAAAACAATTAAGGTTCTTGATATCCCTCCCTGCCTGCATTCAGAGAACATCAGAGGAGGTTCTTGAGCAACAGCAGCATTTATCAGGGTGTCTGTATAGGGCAGTGGGAATACAGTGAAGGCATCTGAAAACCCATTTTCAAAAGGAGACCTGAAACTGAAACTGTTACCAGGTTAATTTTGGATTAATTTGCTTGGCGGCACCATCCTGAAGTCATCCATATGTAGAGGAATCCAGAGGAAAGATGCTGGTGGTGGTGAATCCATGCCAGATCAGAGGCAGATGTATTTGGCATTATAGGAGCAGTGACTGGCCAGACAGTGTGTTCTCTTGCATAGCTAATGAGTGCTGGTTTCTAATAAGGTCGAGTGTCTGAGACGTGTCACCACGCCAGGCTGATGGACTGTGCATTGTGTGGCAGCACAAGGAGCAAGGATGGCACTTTTTCTTATTATATCTTAGTGAACAAATGCATAGGTCTGAAGGTGCAAATTGGAAGATGTCTGGTGCTCAGGAAAATACTGACAGTCTTGTCAAGTATTTTCCTGCCAGATGCAGTCTCTGCAAGTCTTCTTATTCTCCTGGATCCACTATTGTTACGTCACTGAAAGCTCTTATTTCTTGCCTTAAATTTCCTTTGGCAGCAGTCATTTAGATTTTTTTTTGCTTGGAGATTTAAATGATAAAATTTCTGTCTAAATCAAGCCAAATAATGATATATTTAAAAAAAAAATCAGAATTTCTTTAGCACAGGAAATGGCAAGGTTTGAAACTTTTGTTTACATCTTAATTACAAGCTTTTTATTAATTACAAGACTGAAACTTTGCAGAGGAGGAAAGTTTTTAATTAAAATCATTAAGTGTTTTAGAATTGGAATATGTTTGTTCTCCTTTGTTAAGTCAGAATGCTTAAGGGCTTTCCTGATTTGTTTTGATTTTTAAAATTTTAAATCACCTCTGCCTGCACTGCTTCCATCATCACGGGTAAAGATATGCTCTGAAAGTATCTTCCATTTTCCTGCACAGTGCAAGGGTGGATCTGCGCCACTGGCAATGGTACTTCCTGCAGGAGTGAGTGCAGGAAGAGCTCAGGAGAGGCAGGCTCTCCAGCTTGGCCTTCCCAGCAAAACACCCGAGGGACAGAGGCCAGTCAAGCTGAGTGACACCCTTGTTACAGGATGGCAACGAAGAGATGCTTTGAGAGGATGTTTTTTGAAAGTTCTAAGTGTCCTACACTGGAATTGAACTCCGGTGCATTTGTATCAAAATGCCATTTTCATATCTAGCCTTAGTGATTATTCAAGAAACAACTAATTATTCAGCATAGTTAAAATGTTGCAGATGTGCTTCTAGTGCAAAGGACATGAGATAGGTCTTCAGTTACCATCTAATCATGTTGCTTCCCTCGGAAACTACACTAATTCTGGGTGGCTTTTCCACCCACTCTGAGGAGCTCAAGCAGCTTGTTTGGCTTGAGTATGAACTGCTTGTAGATCTGCTGGAGAACTTTTTCCTAGCAAGCTGGCTTACAATCAGCTTTTTCTATTCAGGCTATTGGCTTTTCTGATCTGAATCTGTCCTTAGAGAATGCCATATAGCTGTGTGGCTAGGGGACTTTCTCTATGGAAAGTAGGAAAAGCTTGCTTGACTCCTTGGGAGAAGGAGGCTGGGGTCAGCAGCCTGGCTGGGTACCATGTGCAGTGATCTTCCAGACCAAGAGAGGCTTTTGCCTACTCCTGTCTCTGAAACAATTTTGTAAATAGAGCTCTAAGAGAGAAAAATAAGTCTAATTGTAGCTCCTTGGTAGATTTCTGTATTTGCAAGCAATTTCCATGTGATTGACACTATTTTCGGCAGGATTGTTTGTTTTCCAAGCAAATTCATTTTGTTTGGAAGTTGGAAGAGGGGCTTCCTGCAGAGTTTAGCTGGATTCATCTGGGTGTTACAGTTCTATTGAGTCATCTGACAAACCTTTCTTAATGCCTGAAGTTCTTTATTTTGTCAAATTTTGACCTCATTGGTTAAAGCCAATGCTAATTTGCAGTGAAACAGGGTTTTACAGACAGGGGAAGAATCATAACCTGGAGCAGTGCATCAGAAAGGCTTAACTTGCAGAATGCTTAAATACTGAGCACTTACTGTCTTTGCTTTCCATTCAAGGTAGAGTTCTTTTTTTTTTCCTTCTATCAGCATTTTGTTCCTTCAAAGTAGACAAAAATAAATGTTGCTCAAACCCCTTTCACAGCTGCTATCTTATTCTTGTTCTTCATAACCTGAAAGTTTGTGTAAACAGGTAAAAATACATATCCAGGCTTTTAGATGACACCACTTGTTTTGTGCAGGTAGTTGTGAAATTATTGTTGTTGTATAGAGAAGCCACAGACAAGGTCTTTTAGATAATACCCAGCTTGGAAATGAGTAATCTACAGTTTTAGACTGAGTCAACTGGGACGACTTGAACTTCATTGCAGAGGTAGTCTTCTTTTCTTCTTGATTTTTGCATGACAGGATTATGACAGATTATCACTGAAGTGACAAAGCAGTAGATTAGCACTAAGATGAAAATGTCTATCCAGGCAGAGAGGACAGGACTGATGCTTCAGTAAGCACTGTCTCTGTCCTTTGACAGACGAGGTGCAGAAAGGAAGTTGCAGTGCAAATGCACATTTTGCAGAAACTGGCAAAAATAAATGCTTTTCAACTGGTTTATCTGTATTTTTGTGCCCTTTAAGGTTTGTTGATAGGTTTTAAATGGAACAGGAATAGAATAATTTGAGGCAAAGGACTGCAGGTAACTTGAGGCAAAGGATTGCAGGTAACTTGAAACTGAAGGTCAGCTGGGTTTAAGTTATCCACTATCTGTTGATAAGCTTAAGTAACTCCAATGGCTTGCCACCGTAGTTTTCTTTTCCAGGAACTGACCTGGTTTCTCCTTATCTCTCTACCTGTCTTTGTTCTATAAATATTTCTGATGAGAACTTAGTAACTTTTTTCATGCAGAAGTAGCAATTTACTTGCCTAGAACACGTTGACATCTCTCTCTGCTCCCCCTGCCCTTTCCAGGAGTTGCTCTCCAGCCTTTTGGTCACGGCAGCCGCTTTCAGGCAAAGGGGACAGATTCTTGTCAGTAGTTTGGCCGTTGCAATCCTGGATTCATATGGTCTGAGCAGGTGTGCTCTGCCACACTTCATGACTTTTTGGTCTTTACTTAATCATTCTGTTTCAACTCTCTTCTCAGTACTCCTGACTGACTCTAACTCATCATTGTTTAAAAAAAAAAAAAAAAAGTGGCCCTAAGGTAAACATTTGGAAATTTAGCACAGTTGTAAAACCAGTATCAGGAGTATTCAGAGTATTTCTGATTAAGGAAACTTTACCCAGGATAAAGCCTTTTTTGGCAAATTGTCAGAAGCCTGTGAGACTCATATTGCTTGCTGGCATGTCTGCTTTGTCCTTCCAGATACCCTTGGTTTTTTCCCCAGTTGGTATCTCTTTACTGCATTTATTATTTCCAAAGAAGTTTCCCTAGTATTTTCCTTATGATTGTATGATGATCTTCTTACAGGATGGAGATTTCTCCATTGTAGATGTCACATCTTTAATTTCTTCACTAAGTTGTGCACAGCCTTCTGTGAATTTACCAAACGATTCTGGTTTTCCCAGAATAAAGATTTTTGCAGGTTACCACTCTGCCATACAGGGGTTGTGGCTGCTGATGTGCTTCTCAGAGCTGGAATTTTGTGCTTACAAAACATCAAGATTCAATTTCAGTTTAGCCAGGGAACAGGCGTCGGAGCTACAGCTACTGCCCTGCCCATTGCAATTCTTCTTTACTCACTCCAATGCAGCTTTTGCTACCAGAATGTCTATTTCCAAATGGAGACAGGCTAAAAAGATAGGTTATAATGGGGGGATTATAGCCTTTTTGCAACAGGAATTCTGAACTAAGCACATGAAGCATTCATCCCTTGGCCATTCAGTTAAGGTGCCCTAAGTGGCATCTGTTTCCTACAGCTGTTTTTGGTGTCTTTTCTCCCATAAAGCAATCATCAAATTGCTGGAAACCCTAATCATCCATTTATCTGTTGGGGAGAAACATTTGCAGAATACACAAAACAGTGAATTAATGCAGATACTGGGTTCTACAAATCATCAACTTTAAATTTTGTTTGTTCTGATATTTCATCTCATTAAAAAAAACGAGGGTGATATTTTCCTTTTTTTTAACTTCTAACAGATTGAAGACTGTTTCCAGGGGACCTGTAAATATGCAAATTCTTTTAGCCCAAAGTTCGTTTACTAGCAGATACTATTCTTCATTTTACTGTTGAATGAGTAAGCAAGTTACCTACAGTCTCCCAGGATTTTTTTTTTTCTATTCCCATTAGCAGGAACCTTGAATGGTAGGGGCTTTCCTCTTCTGCTACTGTAATGACTGAAGATAAATTTAATTAAATGTGGTCCACAATCCAATTTATACTTCGCTGTAGCAGGAGGAATCTGCCCTGTGACACTGAAGGATTTGTTTTTTCCCAGCTGCTGTTAGTGGAATTTGAGGCTCCGAGGAATTGAGTTCAAAACCATCCTTTGAGGTATACATTTTATTTTCTCACTTAGGCATTATACCTTGTACCAAATGAGAGCAGTACATAGACAAATGTATTTGAAGCATGGCAGAATTTATCTCATCTTGTTAGGTGACATATAAAAATACCTGTGTGTTACTGCTGCTTGTATAATAGTTATAATCAACCAACATGGTGATTATCTATTTTACATTTATTAGTACTCCCACAGAATAAGTAATTCCATCATTATAGGGGTTATTCTTTTGTTTAATTAGTAAAAATACAAGTTTTCTGTTCAAAGTTTGGCACACAGAACTTTTATTTTCCGTTCCCAAAACATGATGTCCTGTTTCTTAAATCCTCTAATGAGTCAAATTCAGTTTTATTTGCTATATGAAAATAAGACAAGACACTGAAATTTACTTTTGGATAACATCAGAAGATACTATCAGAAGACCAAGTAATCCCTTTCTGGGGCTTTGGTTTTGCAGACTTAGGCCAAGTCTCTACTAAAAAATTACACAGATGAAGGTCCATCTGGTCTGACAGACATAGTCCTCAGCCAGACTTGGACTTATACAGTTAAATCTGTCCAAGAAGTATGAAGCATGGTGATAGAATTTCATTCAAAGATTGGCTGAATGATAGATGCCATCCTTCACTCAGCACTAAGTGGATGAGTGAGGAGCTCTGATCCCCCACTGCTGCCTCACCAATGCAGGGCCATCCCTGATCTGTGCTGCTGGTGAGCAGGGTGCTCATGGGCAGGGGCAAGTGCTCTGCCCAGGAGTGTCCCAGCATCCAAAGCACACTCTGCAGCTCTGGCATGTTGCCCAAGACAGTTTCTTTGTCCCACCTGGTTATTGTTACTGGGGTACACAGGGCCTTAAGTACCTATAAGGATGTACTCAGGTGAGTAATTAGCCCGGGATATGTACATAAAGTTTTAAAACTGGTGTTGGAGGCATCTCAGTGGCATAGCTGTTTGTCTCACTGAAGAAGAGGAGCATCATGGATCTGTTGCACAAAAAAGGTTCATATTTATTTTAGAAGAAAAACACAATGGTGCTCAATGTATTAAGTTGTGGGCTTGGAGTTAAACGAGTCAAAGCTAAATGAGCAATAGCTGAAAGTATTTTACTGTATGTTAGACAGGTTGGACTGAAAAGTGATGTGGGTAAAATGCTGGCACACAGCACAGATTACTGTTTCCCTTTTGTGTTTAACTGCACTGTTACTTCACCTTGGGACTTAAAGAGCTGTCACTGAAAGTCATGGCTGGGTCAAATGCTTGCTTTTATTTATGACGTGCAGCAGGGTGTGTATCATCCTAAAAATGTTTTATTGACCTCCTGAAGATGTGCCATGCATGGAGAGTCATATTCATAGGATGTAGTTTTCTCTAGTTATTAATTTCCGAGTCTTATCACAGTCATAGTTACCAATGTGCAGGAGATGCCTATCTGATTGATGTGCAGATTTCACATCAACAAAGATAAGCTTTCTTGCTTATCCTGCTGCTCAGGAGTTTCTGGCCTGCACTTCTACTAGCATAACTCTTATCTTAAGAGCTATGTCACCTGCCAAAGGTTCAGAATAATTAAATTCTTTTTTCAAGAAAAGGCACATCTCTCAACATCTCCTTTCTAGAAGAAGCCTTCAGGTGTTTTCACTTGTCATCTCTCCACCCGAGATCTTAAGAAGGGAGGAAGGGTTTTATTGTGACAAGTAAGTAGAGCTTAACAAAATGGAATGGTACTGGTCTGGATGCAATCTGTACTCACATCTGTATGGTCAGGAGCTTTATGCTTCTCTGGAGGTAAAGGACATGTGCCTGTACTAAGACTGGAGTCATTTAGGGTAGTATGGGTGGACCAGTGATGATGCAGTGTCTGTTGCTGTCTGGATACTGCTGCACTATTCAGAGGCAGCTCCATCCTCAGCCTTGCAGCAGCTGAGGCAGAAATTCAACCTGATTTCACCCAGTGAAATGAAACCTTTAGAAGTCAGGAAGCTAATTAAGAGTATTAGGTTTTCATTACTGTTCAGAAAACTGGGTTTTCTTTCCTACTGTATTGTAGCCTTTCAACCAAGGCAGACACTCTGGTTCAGGAGCCAGCATGGTGACCACACCCAGGCCACTCGGACCATTACCCACAGACACCAATGTGATGGATGGCGAAATGGTGTTTATTGTTGGAGAATTTGACATTTTATAACCTAGGGTCACTGTGTTACTCCCATCTGCTTTCATCACAGCTAGGTGTTATTGGCTAATTGCAGGAGTCATTACCATACTAACGGAGAGGGGGGTTTACTATCTTTCCGTGACATTCCGATATCTTCCTAGCACCAAAACCTTACTTCTACACTGTATCTCCTGGTTTGTGTGGGTTTTTTGGCTCATAGAGTGCTAATGCCAACCAGACATTGTGCAAAGAATGTTTCTGAGGAGACCTGCAAGTCATTTTCTGTTCTGTTGGCAGATACATCATTGGTGAGAGGATAAGAAAGATTCGGGCATACTGATTTCTTTTTAATTTTCTCATGTGCCTAGAATTTAAGACTGTAAGGAAATGCTCATGGTATCTTTAACAAGCATTAAAAAAAAAGATGATTGAATCCCTTAAGAAGCTTCAGAGTAAGTCTTCCCATAGATCTTGACAGTTTAGATTTTTAGACACCTGCTTTATGATCACGTGTCTGCTCGGGAGACAGTTGCACAGACTCTTTTTTTCCCCTCTCTCTTTCTCCCTCCATCTTTTTCACTCTCTCTGTCTTTCTTTGCAGAGTTGATTTGCTCATATAGAGGTGGGGCAGTTGGATTTTGGGAGAGTATCTGCTCCCACAGCAGGAGATATGGGCTGGTCACTCTGGTGAAAGACCTTAAATCAGTCTGTTGATGCAGAGGAGGCATTTTGCCCTTTGCTCTCTACTCTTCTGGTTGGCAGTGTTTTGAGATGAGCTGAGCTTTTACTGTTGAGCAAAATAAAGTTCCTTCTCAGAGGGACAAAATATTTTGTCCCCAGTTCCAGCTCCTGTGACTACAAGGACAGAGTATGCCAGGCTCAAGTTTTGGTAGGACATAGTGCCAGCACTTAGTTATGCGTGCAAAGGAGCAGTTACCACAAAAGCAGTGGCACTCAAAATGTGGTGCAGGCAGACTGCCTGTTTAAATTCATGGTCGCTTGACAGCAGCACTGTAGCAAAAGTGTCCTGCCAAGTCACGAGCTGGCATATTGCCCTCTATTTAGACTCGGACTGTAGGCAGCCAACTGACCAGCAGCTGTGGCTGTGAATAGCAGGAGGGTGTTAGTCCAAGAACAACAAGAAGGAAAGTTTCTTCTTCTTCATCTAGAGATTTTCTTAGCTCTTCCAGACATGTCTTCTCATTTCAAAAGGATCCGGAAGGTGGAAGGTGCCCTAATGCAGCTGCCCTTTTTGAATCCTGTCCACTGGAATCCCCGTTACAGGATTCTGCATAGGCCCATGTTATTTATTGCCCAGTCTGTGACAGGAGTAGACATGAGTGTGTTTGCTTGAATGTATAGAACGAAATTTGCAGCTTTAAGGAGAGGATTCATTGTTTCTCTGCTCCCTTTGTTTGACCAGGACAACTGAAGTGACCCATGAACAATTGTCTGCATCCTGCAAATGGCTTCTATAGCAGCTTTCCTGCTAATGGCTGCACAAGGATTGTTTTTTATCTTTAAGGATGCCAAAGTGCTTGAATGAATGTGGTTCACAGTTTTTAAAGAGGTTGACAGATGTCAACAGGGGCTTCAGATTGCTGACTCTTTGTACACCCTTCAGATAGCAGGTGTGATTCTCACTCCCCATCTATTTCTATGTTACAGCCTGAAAGACCTGATCTGTCACAGGCAACCTCAGCCACATCCCCCAAAATCCCCCAACAAAAAATCTGAAATTAATTCTCTGGAAAATAGCACATAGTCAAACATTAAGTTTAATGCTGGGGTGTGCATGGCAGAGGTCGCACTTTAAGTGGTGACATGTATAAAGCTGTATGCTCAATATAGTAAGTGAAATTGGTGAGGGTCAGGGTAGAACAAAGTCCACAAAAGCCCTGCCTATGGAAGCTCAAGGACATCGCTGTCTCTGCAGCCACACTTCTTACATGCTGAACACAGGGAAGTGATTTCCCCTAGTCTGTCATAGAAGGTTAATGTTGTGGTACAGGCTCGTGATCTATTTAAAGGCATTTCTGCAGCAGCCTTGGAGATTTTTACCCCAGCATCTCTCATTAGCTGTCAGTCTGGTGGAATTTCCTGGCTTTTGAAGTGGATTTTCCTGCTTGTGGTCAAAGAAAATGGCAACAAGGACCTGAGAGTGAGTGTGAGCCAGACTCCCTGCTGACCACAGAGCTTCCCTTGCCATTTGTCATAGAAATACTTAAATAGCTTTCTAGCCAAGTCTCTGAGAAATAAAACTTTCCAGCACTAGCATCTTTAGGCTGTGTATCTCAGAGGCAATATTGGCAACTGGTTGAGCACCACCATGGATCTGATACCTTTCAGTGTCTTTATTTTCTTGTCTGTTGAGAGGACCAATAATGTCCCTAGGAAGCATGGGAGCACTGATGGGACATGGCATTAAGGAGTACTAGATGTGCACAGGGACACCTCCAGGCCCTTCTCAGTGATTCCTGCTGCGGTTTCTCTGCTGGCAGCATCCTCAGTGGGCTGGAGATAAGTGCTTTCCTCAAACAAAACCTCAGCTGCAGATGTTGGCCAGCTGCATGCAGCTGGACCAAAGCTCTGCTCGATCTTGACAAAGAAGCCCAAATCAAGTTCTTAAAAAGGCAGTGGCTGGAATGAAACGGAAATGATTAGTCCCCTCATGCAGCACCCCAGCTTCAACCAGCAGGGGTAGACATGAGCAATTCTTCCTGCTAAATAGCTAGGGCACAATGAGAGGCATATAAGACTCAAGTGTCTTCAAGGAGGAGCTACAAGATGATTAATGCTGCAATAGCTGCTTAATTACAAACGCATGTTGGTCGCCAGATTGTATCTAGGCTGAATTTAAGGTCTGAATCTGTTCCTGTGAAATATGATCTGGATATCATTGGCATGACAGTGAGGGATACTTGTGTTGATAGCTCACCGGGGTAAAAAAAATGACTAAGTGTAGTGGTTTATAAATGCAAAGTCTAAGATACCACGTATTGGTTTTAGTGCATTTGACAAGACATTTTTGAGTGTTTTGAAAGTAATCTTTTTTTTTTTTTTTTTTGTGAAGGAGACATTTGGAGAAAAATGGGAGGTGATGTGGATTTGTCTGGTTACTCAAGAGATAAAACCTGCAAGCATAACTCTTGTGAGAGCCTCTGTACTCCTAAGAGTTCTGTTGAGTTACTTGTTTTTGTGATCTTTTGAAGGAGGAGGCCCTGAGGCTGTTGGTACAATTATTCAGTAATACCACTGCATTAATATGTCTGCATAGTTTGTATATTGTAATCATGACTTAAATATAGCTCCTTGCCAGGCAGGGTGAGGCAGCAGGTGGGAGGGTTGCGGTGCAGCTGAGGGGGGTACTGGGGAGACACGTCCTGCTCTGTGGCATTTTCCACAGCTTTCAGCAAACACCAGAACCTATGTCAGGGCTGCTGTGCAAGCACAAAAGTTAGGTCCACTTAAATGGGAGCTGAGAGTGGCAGGCTGCAACAGCTCTTGGAGTGGCTCAGGCAGGAAGCATCTTGAAGCAGGTGTCTTGATAACACCATGAAGCATTCTTTAGAGTTGCTTTGCTCGAGAGCTGGTAAGAGTTTGTGGTGGTCTGAAAGGTCTCCAAGGTCTGAAAAGCTAGGGCATAGCCTAGTGCAGCATGGCTGGAGTACTGCAGGGCAGGCACGGGGGTGGGCATTGTAGTGGGAAGTTCTGTAGCAGGGCAGCAATGTTGGTCTGTCCATGGGTTAATTTGGTTGATACCATGTGTTTGCAAGTTGTGCGCTACTGAAGTCAGGAGGGTGTTTCCTGTGACTTTCTTGGGATGTTTGATGGAGCCTGGTGCTTCGGTGTGTGAAAGTAAAGGTGAAGAACTTGGTTCCATGCTGGTGTGCAGCCAGCATTATGATTGTGCCACTTTATAGTGCATCTCCACAGGGTCCTTCAGGGGGGAGTGGCCTGTCACTGGTTACATAGGCGTTCTTCAGAATAGTACAGTGTATTACTGCAGTGCTATAAAAGTCACTATTTGTAATACTGTACTGTGTGCAAAGATGTAACTTTGATGAGTTACTTCTGATTATGATTTGGGTGATGTCAGTAGCTTGGCTTCATCTGCTGACTTAACTTTCAAAGCAACTATAATCTTGTCTCTTTTTACTTTTCATGGTGCACAGATTTAACCACTTGTCAAGGAAATAAAAATTTGTTGAAAGGTTAGAGTCATATTTTCGAAACTGTCATAAACAAAATCTAATTTTATACTTAATGCAGTAATTCTAGTGGAGGGTGTCTGTGAGAGCATAACTAAAATAATTTTTAACATTAAAATCTTTAGAAAGAAAACTTTATTCAGTTTATTGATTTAATTGCAGTTAAATTAACTGCTTCCTCACTTTGATCGTGTGTGTAAATCTTGGACAAAGCATAGGGTGGATTTAACTTTTTTTTTTCCAGTTGATGTGATCTCAGTCTGTTCAAGCTGCAGTATAAATGGATGGGATTCCTTTTGAGCCAGCCCCTGGCCAGAAAACCAATGAGCATGACTCAAAGCTGCCAAGAGAAAGAAGGAGAAGGTGTTAACTCATCCAGCGTTTAAAAGGGTCTTTGCCTGGCACAAAATAGCCTGGCAATTTGACATCAGCCACTCAGCACAAGAGAATAGGATAATGTCGTTGTCCGTTACAACTGGTACCAATTTGACTCCGAATTTAAATGTGCCAGCAAAACAAGAGTAAAGACAGACACCCTTCTCTTACTTGCTGCACCTGTCTCTGTGTACCTATGGAGTTTGGACAATACCGAATGTTTCTTTGAATACAGTGAAGCAATTTCCCATACCACTCTTTCTAGCCCTAGGGAAATCACACATGTGAACTGGTTAAAAAAATAGCATTGCCTTGGTGCATTTTTCTGTAGCAATAGGTAATGGGTAGTCTATTATAATTAATAGTACCTGGACAGTTGTGATTTTGTCATACACAACCACTCAGGCTGCCTGTCTGTTTTGCCAGTACTTGTTGTGGGGGTTTATTGTTGTTTGGTTTTTTTTTTAAAAGCCACTGCTTTTCAACATTTTCTGATCTGATTTCTTATTCATTGCCATCTCCTCAGCCTGCCAGTATGGCATTACACATGTTATTAGTAAAAGAGGAATTAAAAAATGGAGGAGTAGAATGACATGAAAGATTGGAAGGGGAACTGCTATTGAAGACACTTCTGGACTGACTGGTCAGCTAGTATGAGTGGGATGTACAACTCCCCTTTTTCTCCTCCAGCAGGAGGCCACAGGCTAAGCCTTTTGGAGTCAACGTGTTCTTTCTCTTTGCTGAGATTCAAATAACCAGAAATTACAAATCTTCCTTCATAAAGCCACAGCCCCTTGGGCCCCTAATTTTACCAACCTTACTCAGAGTTTGTACATCTCCATCCGCTTTCACAGATTATGCTTCAATTTTGTTTCCTAAAATACAACTTTGAAGGAAGCCACTGTTGTCCACTGGAAACCCAGACAGCATCAGAAAGCTACGGCAGTTTCTCATATTTTATCTGTTGTCCCCTATTCATTGTTTCTTGTATTTCTATTCATATATTCCTGTTTCTAAAATCTTTCTCATTCCTGTTGCTATGGTAAAAGCCTGCCTAGAAAAGAAGAATTATAGCAGCAAGATACACTGACCTACAAAATAATCAGAACATAGTTGCTCTGTACAAATAACTGCTTTCCAAGTAACTGCTAAAAAATCTTGAGTAGGAAAGGGAGATGGCCAAAGTATAGGGAGCATGTACATGGATCTGGATTTGGTGGAAACTCCAGCTTATGGACAAAATTGCTGCTTCTGACCAGTGAATCTGTACAACTGTTTTCCCATACACAGGAATTTTCCATGAATGCAATATTAACAGTAGTAGACACCCAAAAAAAGTGGTCTTGAGTGTCTGTTTCTGTTGTTAACCTTCCGGCTCCGATGTGATTTTCTCCTCTGTGTATATGAATGTCATTGATACAGTGTTGTATTACAGTGGCTCATCCTTGCTGGAGGCACGGTTTCTTTTCCAACAAACTGATTTGAAATGAAGTGAAAACCAAACCGTGAATTTCTTGGTTCACCTCCCAGACTATAAAAATGGATGGTCTCATTAATGATTAACACAGCAGCTGGTAGCTCAAAGGAGATCTGGAAGAAAATACTGCAGTGTCTCCCTCCTCCAGCAAACATGTTGATTTAACAGTTTTCTGTGTTTGTACTACCTTACTTCCACAGCAAAGTGGATCTCTGCCTTCATGCCTGCTCTAAGATCAGTAAGGATGCATTAGATCCTAGTTGCATCAGATCATTTTTTGTGATGTTATTACTACTTAGTGGTTTGCAGTTCCATGTAATGTCAGCATGACTTTTAGAATGCTCTTCTATTTCAAACTATGCTGTGGGCTTTGAGGATTTCCAGGATCTTTTTGCCCACAGCATGGTTACATCATTAATAATCAAGTAAAATTTCACAACAATTTTGCATTTACATGGACATCACTTCTGGGTGTTTTGCTATTGATAAATCATTGCTACAGCATTAAACTCTGTAAAAAACATACACTTTTATATATAATATACACATATATTATTGTCAGAAAGCGTTTACTCCTCATTTTGGTCCACAGTGTTCTCAGAATGTGTTTAACTGGTTAGCATTCAGGAGATAAAAATGCTAAAAAACTACCAAAAAAATTAAAAAAAAAAATTTAAAAAAAACCCCAAAAATCTCTAAAATAAAAACCCTATTACGTAGTAATTTTGCATATGGCAAAAATTGGTAGGAAATCTGGAGGCTTTTCCCTATTGCTTTAAAAGAGAACTGTGAGCATACATTCTCTATTAAACTGAGATTCTTCTAAACTGATTGGTTTTTTAACACTAAAAAATAGACTATAGTCTCTGGAACCTTGTGCAAATTTTGAATAGTTGTCTCTAAATATAGGTACATGTTTTCCTCTATTTTTGCTGTAAACATTGTTGAATGCATGTATAGTACACCAGTTCCCTCCCTTGCAGAGACAGGGCAGATATGGAAGCTCACCTGTGCATAGTTACAATGGATAATGCCTCCAGGGTTTATCACAAGGCTGTTTCTGTGGTGTACCCGATGACAGAACACCTGACAGTCAGCAGGCTGATCCTGGCCCAAAGGGTGCTTTTTTATCCAGCTATTCTTCAGGGCAGCACCACCTTCTGCAAGATCAAAAAGAGCTTCTCTCACAACTGAATGTTGTACTAGTGCCAGAGGCCAGGAGGAGGATGGGAGAGGAAAGTGGAGGCTCACCTGAGCCCCTGCCACAGCTGTTTGTGAGACAGACAGCAGGTGGGAGGATGCTGGGCATTAAGTGTGTGGTGGCAGAAGTGGGAGAAGTGAGAGCTGCCACTGCTGTGACTGCCACAGGACGTGAAATCCAGCTCCAGCTGCTGTAGCTGTGAGGCTGAAGTACACCGGAGTGTTTGTAATTTTGGTTGGTAACAATTAATTTGCTTTTGCTGACCTGAGTGGATATGTGTTTCTCTCATTAGAGATCCGAGCTCAACTCGTTGAGCAACAGAAATGCCTGGAGCAGCAGACTGAAATGAGAGTGCAGCTTCTTCAGGATCTGCAGGATTTCTTCCGCAAGAAGTCGGAAATAGAGATGGAGTATTCCCGAAACCTGGAAAAACTGGCAGAGAGGTTCATGGCAAAAACAAGAAGTACAAAGGATCATCAGCAGTACAAGTAAGAGAAACCTGCTTGCCCATCGCCCCTATGTTGTACCTGTTGCTGGTTCAGAGGCCTATTTAAAATTTCCACCCCTGCTTAGCAGCATAACAGTTCTCATTGTAGTTGAAGATAGATGAGTGCCTAAATACTGGTGTTGATGTGGCTCTATGCAGTTACTCATATCAGCTTCCGACAAGTAGTTTCAGTTTCTTAAAAGCTAAGTTGTGCAAATATTATCCCTAACCTACCATATGGATTTTAAAACATCCAAAATACAGCTAGTATCTAGAAGAGATGCAGAGCCCCAAAAGCTTGAAAATCTGTGCACTCATTTCTAGTGGAGTTGATCGGATTTTGAAGTATATGCATGAAGGTCAGTCAACAACAACAAAAAGGACAATTTTGGCCAAAAAAGACATCAAGAAATAATACTGTTTTGACTTGTTGTTGCATGTGAACTTTGCTGTGTCTTCAGCCCTCTGATTCCTGGGGATAAAGATGATGTGAACGTTATGTGTTGTTTGCAATTTAATGTATCCCTTTAATGGCATGGCATCTTTTGTGCAAAACAAGTGGTCAGGTAGTATCTGGCATGACATGTACGTATGTTTTCTGAAATCCTTCATGTACATCACTTGCTGACATAGTCTTATGTGGTTATTTTCCTAACTTGAGCTGATTAATGAATACATGTGTCTGGCCCTGTTATGCTTAGGGATTTAGAACAGTATTTTGTGTTTGTAAAACTAAAAGATAATTTTCCCAGTGCTGTGCTAGAGATACACAGATAGAACTTTTGTTTCAGGACAAAAGTCTGCTCCAAATTCATCTGCAAAGGAAAGGTTAATCAAATACTGCTTGCACAGTTCAAAGAGCATTAATATATATTTCTTAAAATTCATTTTAGTGACTCAGTCTCTGAAATAACCAACTTGTGCATATATCACCATTTCAGAGAGCCCTGGCTTTTATTCCGCTTGTGGCAAAATATTTTTTCCTTATGTGTACAAGCATCTTCCCTTGTTCTTGAACACGTTAAATCCAGACTGGCAGCTGTGCATGAGGGTTATGACTTGAGTTCTGCCTTTGGCTTTCTTCTTGCAGTTCTTTGCTTTGAGAAGAGGTTACAGCAAAAGTGGCTTTAGTTGTTGGTCCCCTGAGCTGTTCCCACCATTGCTCCCAATAAAATCAGGAAGGTCTGTGGAATTGACTTTGGAGCAGTGAGGACCAAGTAATACCAGCATGGCCCTTCAGGAGTGCTCACTGTCTGACGTGGCTGATAAAACCCCTTGCTGTGAAGTAACACTGCTAAGATGTCTATCTGAAACAAATGGAGGAAGTTTTCTTAACTCCTGATTCATAGCAAAGCAAAGCTCTGATGATTAAGAAAATACTTCTGTCTGTTAATCATTCCTTTTTGCTTTGATTCTGAGGGTGAGAGCCGAAAGTAGGCAATTAGATGGGAATTAAAGGTCATATTTCTAACAATGAGAATAGCTAATTATTAGAAGAGTTTGCCAAGAGGTGGAGGAGTTTCTCCCTCAATTCATCACCACTTCTGCTTATTTTATCCTAATATGTTTTATGCTTTTAACTAAAGGAGAATTCCTGTAAAAGAGGAAAAAAAAAAAAGAGTAGTAAGTTTCTGGAGCAGTTAGTTGAAAGGCAAACTTTATACTAAAATGTCAATAAAATCATAAGACAAATTTTATAAATAAGTTTATGATGTCTGTGAAATAGTTGCTGAACTATATGTATTTTTATTTTGCCTTGTGTAAAAGAAGTGAGAAGTCATCTTTGATTTCACTTTTTGCTACATTAAAGCTGGGAGTGGACCTCATTACATTGCAAACAGTCTGTCATGGGAATTCAGAATTGGATCACTGGAAAAAGTCCAGTGCTGCTCTTTGTCTTGTAATTGACACATCTAGGACTTCCAGTAGTAGTGTTTTATGAAAGCTGTGAATTTATGAGCATTGCTTACAGAATGTGGATGCTTGAGACATTTCCTTCTACTTCATCACTTACACAAATCCAATGCAGTGAAATAGCTACATCTGCAGTTTTGCTCATGAAGGATTTGGATTGTGCTTCCAGTGCTTGTTTATTTCTAACATCAAAAATTAATTACTGTTACTCTTCCAGGAGTGACCTTTATTGATTTTGAACATTTGCATGTACTCCTTCTCTAAGCTTTGTGGCAAGACATTTTTATACTTTCAGGTGGCTTGCAAAGTATCCATGCTTCATGACACTTGAATGTGTCTTAAAAGTCTCTGCCTAACCTGAGTTATTCTAAGAATGGATAGACTGTTCAGAAGCAGCTATTTTTATGTAACAAGTTATGACTGTAAATGTCAGTGAGATGTTTCAGTTAATAACATAACCTTTTCATTTCTTTACATTATACGTGTGTGTATCTCCATCCTCAGGAAAGACCAGAACCTCTTGTCACCAGTGAATTGCTGGTACTTACTCCTGAACCAAGTCAGAAGAGAAAGCAAAGACCACGCAACACTGAGTGATATCTACCTGAACAATGTGATCATGCGATTCATGCAGATAAGTGAAGACTCCACTAGAATGTTCAAGAAGGTAATGCCTCTCCTGCAGTCCCCCATCCAGGCTTATAAGATGCATGAGGGAGGCAAAAGTGTCCTAATAGATAGCATGTGAGGAGAAGATTCAGCACACACAGCATAAAATCCATTTTAGCATCCATATAAATTCTTCATGACTGTTCCCTTGAAGCAAATACTTAGTGCTGAAATGTCTGGGATCCTGCTGTATATGCTGGTGATCTTAAGAGCTAAATCACAAGTATCCAAAAAGCAGGGGAAAAAGCCTGTCCTCTAAAAAGCACCTTGTATGTCTAGCCATGCAGAAACAGTTTTTGCTTAGGACTCCCAAAATAGTAATGCTGTATTAATGAATTATTTGTAAAAAAAGAATTTCATTGTGAATGAAACAGATTGAAGACAGAGCAAGAGTTTGTTTTGTAGTCCCTTGACATAAAGCTGGTAGCATATGCTGCTGTTCTCCTAAAAGTGTTTCCTTTTCTTTCTAATGTTAAATATGAACATACACTTTTGAAAACACAAGTATTGCTATTAGATCCTTTAAGTGTTGTCTCTGTACACGTTTGTCCTTGTCCATGACTGCTGATGTATTTTCATAACACATGCAATGTGTAAATCCCTCATGTACTAGGCAAGCACTCTAGGCAACCTTAGCTCAAGATCTACACAATGTGTTTGCAGTCATTGTTGTTAAAATGTTCCAAAAGAAAAATAGATTGTAAATGCATATTTGCTAGTCACAGTGAGATGCTGGTAGACAACTGGCACACAGAAGAGTTCAAGAGGAGTAAAGGTTAAAAGATGTAAATTGTGTGATGAAATGATAGCAACAGTATGCAAGTTAATCTTTTCAAAGTAGGTTATGTGGTTTCACATATACCTGACCATAACTCTAGATAGCACTGGGGTGGGGAGAGGAATAATTTAGGGAGTACATATGTTGTACTTAGAGGAAATAAAAGTAAAAATGTAAATCAAACTTCCAGGTATGCATTAAAATCTGTAGCAGGGGCAGAGTTGAAGTTTATAGTTTCTCAGTCAGTAATGGATTGTTCATATAACATGTCTGATATGTACAACTGTAATTTGCTAACCACTCAATGTATTAATATGGAAGATAGTTATAGAAGTTGATCCAATAATGAGAAAAGGATTTGAACAGGCTGCAGTACTGCCTATGAGCAGATATCTGAGTTGCAAACCAGTAGATTTTTTTTTTTTAATTGAATCTGGAGTAGTTTTCCAGTTGTTAATGTCTTATCTTTGAAATATTTTGTACATTATTAGACAAGCCTGTTTGCTTTCAGCGTAGTTCAGTTCTTTGGTACTAGAAACTTTGCTTTCCCTTCCCTTCTGTCCAAGTGGACTGTACAATGGTATATTGTTAAAGTTTTCCATGGAGAAGTGTGTCCTTTTCTATTCAGTCATAATTTATGAATGCTGCAGCTTCTCTCTCAAAAGGAGGAAAATACATGGGTATTTTCAGTATGTTAACAGGAGGCATATTGTCCCATCTCCCTGATAAACTTGTCTCTGTCCTCCATGTTGTACCCATGCAGGTGCAACATTTCAAATTTTCTCTTTCTAGCATAGCTTCTTAAAGAAGAGCAAGCAGCTGCTCTTTCTGTTTTATTCCTTACTTGGATTTTCTAAAGGGAGAAGAGTGGGGAGATTGAAATGGTCCTGCAATGCATAACCTGAAGCTCATACTAGTAGAGCCCAGATCCTCAGCAGCCCTTTCCTACCTCTCATCAGGGTTTGCCAGCTGACACTCAGCATGAGAGTGTCATGTCAAACAGCTGTTAGCTGAGGTGGAGCCTGGGCAGAGGGAGCTAGGCAAAGGCTGTGTGCAGGGATCTAAGGCAGTCCCCTTATGTATAAGTGAGGTTCATGGGCACATGGACTGAATGTGGCAGTGCCTGTTCGCCAGTATCAATTCTTAGCACACATTTTTAAGACATTTTGTCAGGCTCAGTACTTGTTGCAGAAGTATTTCTACCAAGCCCCAGTATGCACAGTTCTTGCTATGGTGCTTGCTGCAGAATACTGGTGATTTATTTGCTGTTAGTTCCCAGGTGCAGAACTGATGATGCTCTTCCAGCCCAAACCCTTCCACGATCCTGTAATAATTTGTGTCAGATGTGAATGAGCAGTCTATCTTAAGGTACTCAAAGAACTGCATAATGGATGTTTACCAGGCAACAAAAAGATCAGATGCAAAACACATCCTGTGCTGCAGTTCTCTTTGCAAGAAAGAGGTCACAGGGACAAAGAGAAGGTGTGCTTAAAGTGAGAAAAGTGACAGCCAACAGTGTCCTCCATGAAAATTGTAATCTCCCTGAAGAAAGTGGCATTGATTTTGTTGGAGATTTTTAAACATCAAATAGCATGTTTACGCAATTTCTGTCAATTTCTGTGATTCTGCAGATCACTTTCAGAAAAAAATGTACTTAGAATAAAATAATGTCAGAGAAAAATATAATCAGTCTCAATAGGTGTCATATCCCTATGAAAGCATATGGAATTTGTTCACTGTTCACAGATTTTGAATTAAAGTGGAGACAAACCATCTCCTGCAGATACTTCCACTCTGGAATCTGATCATACTGTTCTGTGGAATATGTACTGTCTCTCTAAGTAATAAATATAAATAACAAGAAAAGCAGTAATATGAAGATTTTAAAAATAGACTAACAAGTGTGTGCTGTCAAGAGCAGGAAATACCTGTATTCTGTTTGCTCTCACAGTATTGTATACAAGAACATGTAATGTCTACAATTCTATAATTTACAAATACCAGTTAGTCAAATTTCTCTGTATTCAATTATTAGATCTTTCAGTTATATATCTTACAGCTTATTAATCTAACGGTGTTACACCTCACTACTTTTACCTTGTTTTAGTTCCCCATCAGTCTTGAAGCAGCAAGGTACTTTACTCCATTTCCAAGTCTGGAGAGTAAGTACATACACGAAGTCTGTGATCAGAACAGATCTTCACTGAAACCCCAGTCTTCCTGCTGCAGAAGGGGAAAGTGTCTGAGCCATTGCCCCATTGCCCACAAGCAAGATAAGGCGAGACAACAGAAAACTCAATCACTCTGAACTTCTTGACTCTTTCTACTCCCTCTTTTTTTCTCTCCCTTTCTCCTTCCAGGAGAATGGGACTTGCCATTCTGCTTCTTAATGGTAGAAGTTACTGACTTTTTCCATCTTGCTGGTAGGCATATTGGTTCTCAAATAAAACTTTTCCATTAAGTGAGTCCAACATTTTCTAGAGGAGTGTGGCTTGAATTTGTATCTTAAGACTGACTCCAGCTTGCATTGTAGTAAAGAAAAGATCAAATAATTTCCCCATTTCCCAGCCATGCTTACCACGAGTATTGTTTTGTTGGCCCTCCTATGTGAGATATAGCACAAGCCAAAATTTGCAGCAACCCCTTTTTCTGCGTGTTCTATAAAAGGTATGTGCAATAGCCAGTGATGATCTGGTAAAATATAGTGGTGAGGGTGTCTGTGTTCCTTGTTTTTGTACCTTGTCCTTGTCCCCACTTTCTGTTCTTCATCATTCTGGTTTTTCCTTTTGTGTGCATTTATATACCTGTCTGGACATTTGGATTGTTTTAGGGAAATGATCCCTGTTGGCTCTACCTTACATGGTCTGATGGGACAGGGTATGTTGTATTCAGATACCTGATTTTACATGGCTTTGCTGTCTACTCTGGCCTCCTTAACATGTCAATATCAATTAATTTTGTTCTTCCAGGAGCTATTTGTCATTCTTTTTTTTCAAGGGGTCAGGAACTGGCATCTGTTCAAATGTACTAAATGCAGGACAAAGATTGATCTAACACAGAGATTTTGTAGCATTTATTGGAAGACATTATGTCAGGCCTCATACTTTCAGATAAGCACCTAATCTCTTCTCTTTAGTTGCTGGCATATAAAAGCAGTAGGATTGCTGTTGATGGCTGGCCTGCATGATGCACATAAAATTACAAAAATAAAGTAGCAGAGTTCAAACCTTGCATGCTTGCACGTTTCTTCAGGCAGATGGGGTAGTTGATCTCATGAGGACAATTAAAGAATAAAGTAATAAGGATAAATGTCAAGCAGAAGGGAAAAATATTATGCAGAATATTTCATGCAGTGATTCTGGTTACCCCAGCAGTAATAATCAACTATATAAACACATACCCACAAAATCCTTAAGCAGATTTGTATATTTATATTTTATAAACATGTATTTTCCTTGGACAGAAATCTACATAAGCCAAGATGAACATATCTTCTAATGTTTACAGTAAAAGATGCTGGACAAACCAAGTATAATAAATATTTTAGTTCCTTAATCTGGCTATTAACAAAGAACATGACTACCTACTGAATCTGTTTGGTCTTATACAGATTGTGGCACATAGATTTTTTGCATCATTTTCTTAAACATTTAAATGTTTAAAAGGATAGCAAAGCTGTTTGTTGCTATAGACTGGCAACATCTGGGACAAAATTTTGCTGAGTTGGCCATGTTAGTGTCACAGAGCTCATGAAACCTCCATAAAAGAAGGGTTTGCACTTCACTTTCCACAGGGACCAGCAGCAGACTCATTTAAAAGCAATAGGCACAGAGTATTTTCCTTAAAGTATGTGACTGAGTTGTTGTGTATGCTAAGTACAGCCACTAAAGAGTTCCAGGAAGAGCTGGACTGACCCTTAAATTTCAGCTGAAATAAACAAGAGTAAAGCTGGAGTGCCAAAGGATGCTTTAACAGAAGTAGATGGAAAATTTTTAACAGACTTCAATGAAAATGTATTAATGTGATAAAAAATTTTAAGTTGCTCAGACTTTAATCCAGAAATGCAAATTTTGATAACATCAGTAGGACCACTGGTGTGTTGAGAGGAGAGTTTAGGTACACTTAGGTACATTTGCTTGTCTGTAGCATGGGTATGATCTATGCTGCTATCAGGTGAAAAATATATATCTCTGTCTGTTAATGCCTTGAGCCAGATTAGTAACATATATAATATTTTTAGCAGGAATTTGCATGTGCTCTAACATTTTTATTATATTCTTCTTTCTTTTGGTTAATAGGTACTAGTGCGTTTCTCAGGGACACGGTGAATAAATAAGCACCTTCAGTGATTGTTTGTCAGGTTCTAATAGCCTGATTAGAGTTATCAACTCAGCTCCAGGAAAATGTGTGCTGCATCTTATATTCTATTGTTTGGGTACCCTGAGGACATGCTCTAGAGGAGCACACCATTCACACACGCTGAACCCTACTGCAGGGAATGGGTAGCATAAACAAGAAATAGGAAAGCAATTAACCACTGAAAATAAATTCACTTCTTAACTGGTGCCCTAACATGCCATATATTACACACTAAAAACCATAATGCTTGCCACTCAAGTCAGTATTTCTTAATCTTAAATGGTAATGAAAAATGCGATGGTTCTTGAAAAATAAATCCCTCTTATACTGCTAAGTTTAACCAAATTTCTTGATTTTTTTGGACAATTCCTACAAAATCTTTCATCAGAATTTAAATCAATTGAAATGTTAACCATCACTGCAGGGATCCTCTGTGAGACAGAGTCCACAGATGAAGTGGTGGAAGGATGATTTCTTTGTGATTGTGTGGCATTGCTTGGCTGTCATTTCCCAATTTCCACTCATTTTGCTGATCACCTCCTTCCTTCTTTTGCTTTCTATTCTAAAGCTTATTGTCCTTTCACAAAAGCATCTTTCTCTATTGTGATTGCTTACATTCACTTTCAAATTTACCATTGATCACTGTGTTGCCCTGGAAAGGATCACGTATACATGCTAGCCAGTAAATCCTGAGGGCTGGACTGCTTGTGTAAGTGCTGGACAGAGCTTGAAAGGAGCAAAGGGAAGAAATGGGTCCTGCTAGAGTAGTGATCATTCACCAAATCCTCAGCTCATCTGGTGTGTATTTGCATTAAGGTGGGACTGCATAAAGAAGAGAAAAGAGGGCTGCATTCTTCAATGAACTGCTGTGCACTTTGCTTACAGTAAAATCTCAAGGGGTAAAGAGAAATTTGATTTGAGGTTTTCTGTCTCACCTTCTCAAACAAACTTGCGCTACCAGGCTAAGGCATCCTGCCTTAGAATTGCTGTTGGTGCATTTAAGACATGACTTCTCATCAGCCTCAAGATGGCTGTGAGCAACAGTTAAAAGGGATAAATTGCTTGAAGCTGGAGTTCTTCTAGAGTTTCCTCCCACTGGGTATGCTCTCATCTTAATGTCAAACATCTTGTTTGTATGTTTTGCCCTTCTTTCAGCTAAAATAATTTTAAAAACCACTCATATTCAGCACTATAGAAGCAGCTGTCCGAGAATAAACAGGTGGCCTCTGCTTGGAGCTTTGAGGATGTGTGTAAGCTGTGTTAGAGCAGCACTGCTGACTTTTAAAGGCAGGGTGCCAATGTAAAGCAATGAAAAGCAACTCTGATTTTTTGCTAAAGATTTTATGGCACTTCCCTGCAGCAGCTTTACAAATCTGCAGTTCTTCCCAATTCTTCATAAGCACTCTTTGTACTGTTACATGTAAGAAATTTTGTCCTTCTTATTAGATGAAAATAATCTGATATTTGGAAAGACATAGAAGTAGTAAACCTTATGTTCTAGATACTTCAGAACTAATGCATACCTCATAAAAATACCAATCTTTGAAAAGTATAAGCAATAAGGAAAGTTCCATAGTAATCTTGTGTACCACAGCTTCAGAGCAGCTGTCTTACTCTGCCTTAGCTACTACAGCTAATGCCCTTGGGAATATGAGAATTTCACTGAAGTTTTTTTTTTAAATTGTATTCCTATCTTGTCAGTGTAAAACCATCTTGCATATAAGGATTGAATACTGATAAGTGATACAACAGGTGCTTTAAAATACTTCCTGGAGTTGGGGTAGGATAGTAGGAGCAGGAGAAAAAAACACACAAAATTTTCTGTTTGAGCTACTGTATGTATCTGTTTCATCCTCCTGGAAGACCCAGTGGGTGGGATGTGTGGTGTGGTTTCTCCTCACACATGGATGCAGTGCTGCAAATTCTCATTCTGAGACCATTTTTCCTTCAGGTGTTTTAGTGATGACCAAGTATGCATTAGCAGCTTTGGAAATGAGTTGTCCCTGGGGATTTTACTTAGGCTTCCATACAAATACAAAGTATTTCTCATAGCTAAGGCCATTATCTATCATGCGGTTGGAATTTTTAGAAGCCAGACTAATTATCAATTTATTCACAGAAAAAAAATCTCACATTTCCAGCATGGATGTTAGAATGCTGAACATCACAGAAGTGTTGCCAGGCTGTTTGCCAAGTCCTGTAGCTCTATTCTGTAGCTGTTTTCCAAAGGCTGTGATACAAATGCCTTCAACTCTTGCACAGTTGCCACCATTTTCATCAGATTGAACTGCTGTGGAAAACTAACAAAGGAGTATATTTCAATGAGACTCCAATTAAATACTCTTGTTTTGACATATTTGCTTGGATAATAACTACTGCTAAGCATTTCTCTTTTTTTGGTCAGAATGAAAGTAAAGTCACAGTCCAGAAAAACTAAACAAAGCTGGTTCAGAAGCCCACTCTATGGAATATTATGCAGTTGGGTATCTGTTTCAGAGAGGAGCCACAATTATTTCTTGCATAAATATTTAGATAGTTGCATGTGCTGAGAAACAAAGACTCTCCTAGATGTAAAATTGGGCAGTACGTCCCTCTAGAATATCACAGTCTGCATGGCTTAGTTTTTGTATATATCATAGCAATTATAAAACAGTACACAGTTTGTTCTATTAAAAACATTAATCTTGAACTTTACCCTTTCTGTTGGCATCTAATTTCCTGATGCTTTATGGGAAAAATATCTTCAGTTACTTCTGGGTTTCTTTTTATAAGTCTTCTGTCCAGATGTTATCTGTCTGCCTCTGCATCCCTGAATTGCTCTTTTTAGTGCACTGTAATTCAGAATGGGTTTTGTGAGCAACATTGCATTCACTGTCCAGGATGAACAATGAGTATAAATATCAAGAAAGAAATGTATTGGGTGCAGTTTTTACATGCCCTTTTCTAATGAATTTTTTTAATTACAGAGTAAAGAGATTTCATTTCAGCTTCATGAAGACTTAATGAAAGTACTTAACGAGCTTTACACAGTAAGTACAGTTACTTATTTAGCTTATCTTATACAAATTCCATATCAGACTACTTCGGTAAGCTTTAAGTAGTCTCTCATCAACTAAGTTACCCCCAGTGGAGTTATTTATTTTTGTCTTTTACACAAGGCTAAACTATAATTTTGAAAATACTACTTGCTTATTTAAAATACATATGCTAATGCTTTCAGGATTACTCTTTACTTTCAGCCCTTACTTTCCCCCCAGATTCTGGTAAGCCAATTTATTATAAGCTTTGTTGTTTATTAATGAGACATTTGTACTCAGAGTGTACCAGAGCAAACTTCTTCCTTTTCTGCGTTGTTTTTGTCCATGCTGCCATCTGCTTAGTTTGACTTGTGGACTGCCCCCAGTAAAAAATCATAGGTGTTTGCCAATCCAGTGTTGTGCTGTCTAAATGTTACTTATGTGCCCTTTCCCATCCCTGACTAGGATAAGTAAATAATGAAAAGAAAAACAGAGGATTTTGTAGACTTTCCATACCATTCAGAGAGATCAAGAAAAAAACCACTGTGAACATTCTGGCATGCTTCTGCTAATCTGTAGGACAATCTGAGAGAACTTAGGTCTGAAACTATTTTCTTGTTTGAAACCCATTTACACAACTTGTTACTGCAAAACAGTGTCTCGTTTACCTGATAACTATTTCCCCAGCTATTTTCTGAGGGGGTGTGTTGTGAAAAGAAAAGAAGCAATAATTACCCTTTTTTAAAAACACAGCTGTAGAATTAAGAAGAGTTGGTGATATGCATCTCTTATATAAAAGCCTGTTGATTCCTGCCCATTGAGGAAGTTTCACATTTAAATGCTCTTTTTTTGTCTGGAAGAACTGAAACATATATGCTCCAGTACTCTGCATAACAGTCTCTAGACAGCTCTGTTCCCCATCGTCAAGATTTGGAGGACCATAAAAAAACCTTACAATACTGATATCAAGAAACATTTGTGAAGTTTAGGAACCTGTCAGTGATCATGTCTCCACAGGCAGAGCTCAAACATTACTTTTGTGCATCTTGATGGTTTTTCTTTTGACCTAGGGAAAATTGTGCAGCCATCAGTGGATGGGCTGAAGAACATCTGAACTCAGGAACAACTTAGGTGGCAAAAAGGTGATCCAAAGAAAATTAGGCTTGTCTTCCTGCCCTGAGTTCTTTTGAATTGTTATGGACACAGATTCCCAAAGCCTTCCTTAAACTACCACCCCCCTTTTTCTTTTCATTCGGGATTGAATCATGACACTACGATTTTGTAGGGTGTGATACTGCAAAGCCTTCTTGGCTGAATCCTGTAGTCAGTGAAGTGTTCTGGGATCAGCTTCTGCAAAGTAGTGATAGCCACAGACAATTCACGCAGCTGCAGGGGCTCAGTGACTGCAGGAGCCGTGGCACAAGTGGGACTTGAGTGCTGAATAAGCCCTGAAGATACAGTCTTGTTTCAATTAAACAGTTGCATAACTCCAGTGTCTGGCAAGGCTTGGGATTACTGCCTGTGCTCCCAGGACAGGGAAACAGTGAAGCATGTGCTGAAATACGTTTCTGAAGTACCAGTGAAAATCTGCAGGAGTGGACTTGGATATTTTCACTCTTTTTCTTTACACTAGTGCTGTGTCTTCACACTGATAACAATTAGATTTAATCATATATTAACTTCCATACTATGGCTTCCAACGCATGCTAATTCCTTTCTCGGAATTCAAGATTTATTTTTTAAATGGGAATATATATATTTTTTATGTTATAATAATTCTGAATTTGTTCACAATTTGAGTCAGGCTGCCTGCTGCAAGATAGTTTCTTGGGATGGAATTTACTTCACATGATTTTCAGACATCTGCAGTGTATATACAAATATCTTAGCATGCTATCAGGGTTCCAGTTAAAGTCCCTGGAAATCTAATATGTGCAGATGAGACCACTTTAATCAGATGCAAGAATCTGCTTCAGATTAAGTGATCTGTACTGTTAACTTTATTGTCCAGCTTTTCATTGATTGCAAAGGGCAGCTGTACATGTCCACATTTAGCTAAATAAAGCCCACACATAATAAAGTGACAATATGGTGCAGAGTAGCATCTGTTTCACTGCTTGGATGTTTAGAATGGTCATCATCATATCTGTGTATTATGTCTGTTCTTGTACATAAAGAGAGAACAGTATCTAGACAGCTGGGGACCTCATGCACAGGTTTTTAATTCTTTATGATATTTCATGTGTAGAGAATAGGATCATACTTATCAGAACAAGTATTGACAGTTTTAATCTCTGGCAGCAATATTTCAGTCACGAAAAGGAGATGTCATCTTCTTGTTTGCCCCATGATTTTTAGAGGGTGGAAAGTTAAATAAAAACAAAAAACAAAACTACACATCATGTACAGGATTGTTGAAAAAATAAGAACAGAAGCAGGTGACCCAAAGCTTCAAAAGAGATTATTTTGCTGGAATAATCAGAATTTTGTAAGGGAAATGTTAGTTTCTAATTTTCCATCTCCTCTGTGTAAAAGTTTTTTTAAATGTTACATTACATAGATTTTCTACATGTTTTATGAAAAATAAGAAGGAATTTTAAAACTCTGTATTTTCAATTTTCAGTATTTTATGCATGGATTTTAAAATTAAGACTGAAAACATCATTCTAAAAATATTTGAATAGCTAAGCTTCATTTTGTATCTTTGCAAGTTCAGTAAATTATGACTGGCAAGTACTTATAACTATGCCTGGTTTCTCCATGGTTGTGCCAGACAATATTTTCAGGTCTGCAGCATCCCAGAAGCTGCACTCCTCTCTTAATCTTTAGATAAGAATATAAGCTATAGAAACTACAGTGAGGGGGGATAGGGAAAGGGAAGCTCAGTTACTTGTGTGGGGTCACAGATAGGAGTTCTTCCTGGACAGGAAGAAAAGTTGGTCAGATGGAAAGCTGTAAGATGTTTGGTTGTATTTTTTTGTGAACTGATTGATTTAGAAATCCTAGACATTGACTTAAAGAGACAAGATTATTGACTTTGCAATAAATCATCTTCGCAACACAGAAAACTTCCCAGTCGAGCTCTTCTTCTATTTCTCTAATCTAAAATACCTTGCCTTGTCAGATAAAGTACTGCATATATATATATATATGCATATAGCATTAGTATCTGAGTGATGGGGAGTGACAGGAAACAGAAGGTAGGCGGACTTTTGGCTTGTACTGGAGAGATGTCTTCGCTGGACTTATTTAGGGGTCAGGACATATTCAAAAGTGTCCTCTAAAGACATCAAGAAGGTCACAAGTTTGCTAAAAATACAGATCTGTTCCAGTAACAAGGCTGAGGGCAAGTGGTGGAGAAAAGTGATGTGCATCATAAAAGTTTATCTTCATGTCTCCCACTTGACTTTCCAAATTAATCCTACTGGCATCACACATTTCGCAAGCAATGCAAATGTAAAGCTCTCAGAAAAATAAAAAAGTAGGGACAGTCCGAAGCAGCTTGGATGTTAAAAAAGACAAGACTGCTATGCCACTTGCATTTTCCATTGATTTATTTTACTCTTTAAAAATCTTGGCTGTTTAATTTCTCAAGGTAGTTGCTGCCAGATTTTCTTTTTTTCTTTACTGAAATAACACAGAGTCTGAATTCTCTTTAAAAAGTTAAGTGCAGTTTACTGAGGCACATCAGAGATCTGAGAAGGTGGAATTGGTAATCCTGTACTGATTGTAATGTATAAGTAACAATACCTAAAACTGCATCAGAGTTTGGCTTGGAAGTGAGTGAACAGGATGCTGACAACAGCTTATACTGAGCCCATTTAACTGCTAGAGGCCACTGGTGTGGTAGAATTGGCATAAGATTTTACTTATTTCTTGTGCAGAGCACTAACTAACCCAATTCAATTAAATCCTTGCAAACTGCACCTTCTAAGAACTCACAGCTTTGCAGAGACAATTCTAAAACAGTTCAGACAGGATAAATGCACTGGGGATGAGCTACTGTTCCAGGAAATTCCTATTTCCTGACAAACACTATGAAAAAGCTCTTAATTATGCAGTTTTATTATAAAAACAAAGTACGTGTTAACACAGTAATTTCAATATATTTTAACTCTGTAGCTTTCAGTCTTGCCTTGGTTTGAGTTTCCTAGAAAAGAAGTAGAGAAGGAAAGCCAGTCCGCTGCTATGGGAACATTCTCCGTTTATAGCCTATAGTAGTACAGCACTAATTACTGTCTTGTTGATGGATTTGCCTAGATAACAACTGTGGCGTTAAATAAAATAATTATCTAAGGATGTACTCGAGTGTGCCCTTCCTTGTGATAAATATTATCTTCTGCCTTAAGCCTATTTGCTGAGCTCTTAGGAATGATGCTGAAACTTTGGCACACAAATTGAGATGTTTATACTACTGAGTGAACAGTCTGTCACCTACAAATGTGAGAGTACATAGTTAGGGTAGCATAATCTTTTTCATCTGCTTGTAGTCTGACACAGTCATCTTACATAAATATATCTTTTATATCACTGTATCAGCAGAATAAACCTGCTAAATTAATAGGAAATAAACTCAACATTTAATTTTAGAAAGGTACTGGTGTGCATTTAACAATGCTGGTTCACTATGGTGGAGAAATGCAGCAATATCATGGTAACAGTTCAGTACCTGCAAAATTACAACCTTGCTCTCTTTTTTCAGTGCATACTTGATGGCTGATCAATAAGCACTTTGGACTCTAACTAAAGTCAGTTCTGTGATGGATACTCTCACAGATGGTCTGTCAGTTCAGCAGTTTGGTGGACATTTGAGAAGCATTACTACTTGTTTCATTATATGATTCATAGTTTGAATTACAGATCTGTGAATCTCTTGCTTGTTCACAGATCAGAGGCCTACAAATCTCAGAATTTTTCATACAGTAAGTGTATTCAGGAAAGCCTAAGAGTGTTAGAGTGTTTAACAATATCTAACAGTCTTAAAAGCTCCAAGGCAAAAAGATGAGATAGTTTTAAGGGAAAGAATCATATATGCAACTTAGCCTGCAAGTTGTAAACTAATTTGTTGAGGAAGTATGCACTGAAATACTTGGAAGCCAACTCCCTAGCTTATTCCCATTTATTTTTCCATACGTGTCTCTCTAATGCTTTCTCAAATTAAGTTCAGCTGCTGCAATATCAGCTCTTAAAAAAGCATTGAAATGAAAAATCATGAAAAAGGCTGAAAAATCATGAGTTTTCCCTAAAGGCTTGCAAAATAATGATGTCACTAGTGCATGAGATAAGCAGTGTTATCAAGGTAACAAACTGGACAGGAGTCACGTGCATAGGCTGATCACTGCTCTTCATAAAGTATACATTGATTCCTAAGCCAGTGAGGCTTGGGTAGGACTGGTGTCCAGCCCTGTGAATACAGAGAAAGGGCTTCTTTTTAAATGTTAATTATTTGAAACCCTTTGTACCAAGAACTAGTGCAGAGTTTGTTGTGAGAACATGGATTTCAAGTAGACATCTTGGTTCTGCATGAGGGCTATGAGTTCCATGTAGTTCTCCCACAAAATTTGCCTGTCAATCATTGTAGAGGGAGACACTCTGGATTTGGTAGCATGTGCTGTATGCAAGCGGTGAGAAATACTCCTTTGTGATGTGGAGCTAGTGGAGTCTGTGGAGACATTGGTGAGAACAGTGATACATCTATTCTCCTTCAAGGAATGCTTCTTTGAACAAGGAGGCAAGCTGAAGTGTCAGCCACTGCAGAAGGACATTTATGCCTAGTCTGCTAGTCTGTTAAAAAACTTCAATGCTTACTGCTTTTGGCAAGCAGAACAAATCCTTGTTTCATCACTTGGGTGCTTTGAGATGCTGCTAGAAAACTCTGAGATGTATTTGTTACAGAAACACAGAATATGCTGAGTTGGACTGGACCCACAAGGATCATTGAGTCCAGCTCCTGGCCTTGCATAGGACCATCCCTAAGAGTGACATCATGTTCCCAAGAGTGTTGTCCAAACACTTCTTGAACGCGGGCAGGGCTTGGTGCTGTGACCACTTCCCTGGGAAGTCTGTTGCAGTGCCCAGCCACCCTCAGGGTGAAGAACCTTTTTCTAATATCCAGCTTAAACTTCCCTGACAACTTCGGGCCATTCCCTCAGGACCTGTCACTGGTCACCACAGAGAAGAAATCAGTGTTTGCCCCAAACGAGGGAGTTGCAGACTGCATTGAGCTCTCCCCTCAGTCTCTTGTTCTCCAGGCTGAACAGACCAAGTGACCACAGTGGCTCCTCATACAGCCTTAAGGCCCTTCACCATCTTTGTTGCCCTCCTATGGGCACTCTCCAATAGTTTTATATCTCTCTTCTATTGTGGCTCCCAAAACTGCACACAATACTCAAGGTGAGGCCGTCCCCTCCATTGCCTGGCTGGTGATGCTGTGCCTGATGCCTCCCAGGACATGGGTGGCCCACCTGACTGCCAGGGCACTGCTGACTCATATTCAACTTTCCCTTGACCAGGGCCCTCATATTCCTTTCCATGGCACTGGCCTCCAGCCTCTCATTCCCTAGTCTGTCCATCCAGGGTTGTCCCATCACAGGTGCAGAGTACCTGTACCTTTCCTGTGATGGATTTCATGAGGTCAGTGATTGCCCAGTTCTCTTAATTTGTCAAGGTCTCTCTGCAGGGCCTCTCTGCTTTGGAGATAGTCAGCAGCTCCTCCCAGTTTTGTATCACCTGTAAACTTGCTTAGTATCCCTTCTAGTCCTTCATCCAAGTCATTAATGAAGATGTTGAAGAGCACAGGACCTAAGATCGCCCTGCAGAACCCCACTAATGGCAGGTCACCAGTCTGATGCCACCCCCTTCACTATAACTGTGCCCAATGAATGGGCCAGTTTCTCACCTATCACATGATGTGTTTATCCAGCTGTGTGCTGGACACTTTATCAAGAAGGATACTCTGAGAGACAGTACTGAAAGATCTACTGCAATCCAAGATTACATCAACTGGCATCCCTTGGTCAGCTAGGTGGGTTACCTTGCCATAAAAGGAAAACAAGTTTGATCAAGAGGACGTCCCTCTCATGAAGCTTTGCTGGCTGTGACCAGTGGCTGTGGTGTCTTTCAGGTGTTACTCAATACTTCCCTGAATAATCTTCATAGCTTTACCAAGCACTGAAGTGAGATTGACAGACTTGTAGTTTCCAGGGTCCTCCTTTTTGCCCATCTTGAAAACTGGGGCAGCATTTGCCAGCTTCCAGTCAGTCCGGACTTCACTAATTCCCAAGACCACTCAAAAACTGAGAGAGAGGTTTTGTGATGTCACCAGCCAGCTCTTGGAGAATTCTTGGGTTAATTCCATCAGGGCCCATAGTTCCCTCCGCAGGCAGGGTACAAAATAAAACAACTTTTCTAGGTGGTAAGACACATGACTTGTCCCACCAACTAAAATGTCTCTAGAGATGATACAGAACAAAAGATAAAAAATAAAAGCAAACACCTCTAGCCTTATGTAAAGAAACACTTAAAAGATTTGAATAGAAAGGCCAAGAGAAAAGGGCACAGCCTTGCTTTTAATTTCCTTTCCGTGTCATTTTTAATAAGAGCCATATCACTTGCTGCGCTTCTCTGTTTTATTATATAAACCATTTCTTTAAAAAGTCTATTTCCTCTCTTTGCAGAAATTCTTTTGTTTCCATGTGGCTGTATGAGTTAAGCTCCCTGGGTACTGTTTATCAACAGCTTTAATAGTGCCTTTGGAGTAGTGCAGGATACAGGAGACTGAAAATGCTGCTTGGTTAAACTGGGAACCTTGCAGACCTCAGCCCTGTGGGCTTGCCTTCTCTTCCTAAACCAACTTTGTCCATCTCTGGCAGTTTTTTTTGCCTCATGTGTGCAGATGTGAACTGGTGGGGCAGCTTTTTAGTATTTATCTCCAACTGTTTACCTTACTGCAGGAAGCTGGTGAAGAGTTGCCTGTTTCATTTTTAATATCAGTGGCATCAGTCTTGAGTAATGGCATACACAGTTATGGTGTATAGCATACATTTTTATGCAAAATTGCATCTCTCTGAAAGTGTCTGTCTTTCTGCTGCACGGGACCTGAAATAAGCATCAGTTCAGCCACCCACTGGCATGGCATGCAGTTGGTTTTTGTCCGTCTGTGCTAAGATGTGCTGTAGTGAATTTGCGATATCTAGCTGTAGTGTTCCCTGTTTTGCCACTCCATGGATACTCCTTAGACTGTATCGAACCTAACCACTCAGTTACAAAAAGTACGCCCTTCCCAAGGGAATATTTCAAGGCAGCATCACAAAATTGTCAGTCTCCTCCATGGGTCACATAAGCAGCTGGTTTGATTCCTCCCTGACTGTGTGGCCTTTGAGATGTGAATGGTCTGCATGGCCTCCACCCAAAGATAATACCTGCTGGTGGGAGCTCTGGCACCCTTTAGAAGAAGAGAGGAGGCTTCTGGCTGCCTGAGGATGCCTTCCTGCTTTGTTCAGTGTTCTAAACTTAACAACAAAAAGAAACAAACAACAAAAGACTTGGGAAGGCAGAAAGATGCTTCCTTTGTTGGAAGTGGGCAGAGACAGCCCTACCCAGCAGAGGTGGGGAGTTTGTGATGATTGCTGTCCATTACACAGCATTCAGGCTGAGGTTTTTCTTGCTTGAAGAAGAAAGGGCATATGGGCTAAACCAGTCCCTTTCCTCTTGGTGGCCTGTGCAAGCAATGTATTTGCATACTGTCAACCCAAGCTCTCTCACCTGCAGACCCAGCATGTATGTTGAGGAGAGATGCCTTTGGGTCTGTGGGGAAAACATTTCACAGGTTCACAAGTTCATGTATCAGGCAGCTCCTTCTTCAGTTCTCATCTGGTTTTATGTTGGGATCAGTCTGCTGGCTGTGCAGTGGGCAGACACTTCTTTCCAGGCCATGGACAGCCATCCAGCAATCTGAGGATTTGCTCCCAGGCAAAAGCTTCCCATTCCCTCTCCTTCCTTCCCATTTCCTCGGTGCTGAAGGGATCCTTCTGCTTTCAAACAATCAGTGTCCACAGCCAAGCTGTTATTTAGCCCAAAAGATAGTTACATATCAGATAGATCTGGTGCTGACACAGATTTAGTTTTGTTGTTTGATATTTTAGATTTTTACTTGAAAACAAGAATACTAAAATTTAATAAGAATGGCTTTTGCTCTTTCCTATCAGAGAAATGAAAGAAAAAATCCCTATTTGGAATACTATTAAATGAATCAGAAAAGAAAAATTCAGCCAAAAGTCCTCAATCTTCACTGGCAAAGGAACTTACCTAAGATTCATGTTTATAAGTCAACATTTTGCTCAAAGATCCTGTGATTTTTCTGTAGACACCTTTATATTTTTATTTTCTCCAATTGTTCTCCTTTGACTCTTGCCTTTTGCAGGTCATGAAAACATACCACATGTATCATGCAGAGAGCATCAGTGCAGAAAGCAAACTGAAGGAGGCAGAGAAGCAAGAAGAAAAACAGATTGGGAGGTCAGGAGACCCTGTTTTTCATATTCGACTAGAAGAAAGGCACCAGAGACGGAGCTCTGTGAAAAAGATTGAAAAAATGAAGGAAAAAGTAAATAGTCCTTTTATTTAGCTTCATTTGAAATAAATTCAGTGCATTTCTGACATTCTTTGGCATGATACTAGACTAGAGAAATCCAGCTGGGAAATAAAATTAAGCAAGGTACACATAATTAACTAGCAGTGTGTTATAGATAACTTGACACAATTTCAGTTCATATAGGGGAATACTTCATTCCCAATATAATTATTGTTATAAAGTTTGTCACATTTGAAACAAAATACTAAGTTTTCACTTTGTATTGTATTTGTTGTATGTGTAACAGGCTGGAAATTAAGATTCTTTCTTGATACTAGGAATGTGTGCTTGAATTGTTACCATTTCTGCTGCATACCAAAAATGAAGTAATTAAAATACATTAATATGCAATGTCTTTCCTAGCGTCAAGCAAAATATTCTGAAAACAAGCTGAAATCCATTAAGGCCCGTAATGAATACCTGCTCACCCTTGAAGCAACTAATGCTTCTGTTTTCAAGTATTACATTCACGACCTTTCAGATTTAATCGATGTAAGTATTGGCATATTTGAATTTATGTTTATTCTGTTCTGAATTATACTTTTTTCCTTTTTAAAGGGAATATATTTGACATATGGATTGCCTACAGTACGCTTGCTGTTTACAGTATTGTATGATACAGTCAGAAGTTTTTCCCTTGTTTCCACAAAATAAAGTGCCAGTAAGATGCTCAACCCATTCCTTTAAAGTTCTAGCATTGTGTTTGCTCCTCATGTGTCAGTAGAAAATACAGCAGTTCCATTATGCACAATCTGTGGGATTTAAATATTTTTACAAGATAAACTTCTTTAGTGGTCATCTAATGGTATTTAATTCAAAAGAAGCAATTTCTTCTATGTTTTCAAAATTCTTCAGCTTCATTCGTTTAGTCATTGAATCATACATACATTGGCTTCTTACTCCTACTTCATGGAGTCTGAAGAGCAGACTTAGAATCAATCCTGTACTCTGTACTGTCAGCACACTTGTTACTTATTCTTAGTAAGGTGTTTGCATGAGAACATCCTAGAAGAACGAGGTTATACACTAATGTTGGCTTGTGCCAGTATTTTTAGTCTCCTGTATTACTGACATTTTTACATGATGCAGAGGGAGCATCCTGCACCCTTATCACATCCCACCCTCTTTGTAAGCTGACTTTATACGTGATAGGGAAAATACAGAGACAGCAAACACAAGCCCCAGAACATTCATTCACTTGCAATGTTGGGTTAAATAGCTTAGTGGGTCCACCTCTTTGGCCCATTTGAAATTCTAAATATTTGAATGTGCTTGCTACTGCAAC
The DNA here is from genome assembly GCF_030490865.1 of Poecile atricapillus. Lineage (NCBI taxonomy): Eukaryota > Metazoa > Chordata > Aves > Passeriformes > Paridae > Poecile > Poecile atricapillus. The sequence continues at coordinate 43,369,969 of NC_081289.1, read as the reverse complement.
AGTAACATATGTTGCATGCAATAGTAAACAACATTAATATAGAGTTCTGGTTTTTAATATGCAATAAGTTATTACAGAAATTGTCAAGAAGTGTCACTTTTCTACTGACTGAAGAAGCAAAGAAAGAGAAAGGGAAAAATACCTTCTTGAGATCGGTGGACTAAAATAGCTGCATATACCATGTTTTATTATATGTCATCTAAATACTGATAGAAAACAAAGTTTTCTTTGTCATTTCTAGTTTTTCTAGAATTTATAAAATCTTGCTTGATTTTGTTATAATTTTTCCCTTTCAAATGGTTTTGCTTCATTTCTTTCTTGCTTTCCTACAAAAGATGACAGTGAATCTTTTTTATCTTTTCAATATATTTTTCTGTCTCTATTTCAATATCTCTTTTATTCCTTTCCTAGTTGCTACTGCATGTTTACTCCTGATTTCTTCTGGTTTATTCTGTTGCCTGTCCTTGTCTAATCTGTATCCATCCACTTGCACAACTTGCTCCACTCTTCTAGGCTGCCTGGGCAATGAAAATATTTACCAGGACCAGATTTACCAGGTGGATGATTAGGGCAGAAAACAAAGGACAAGCTGTGTACCTTCTGGGGTACCCCCCAAGTGAGAAGCTGACCTTACCTAATGGATGATTTTCCTGCTACTGCTTGAAGGATGGCAGATTTTTGGTCACTAGTTAGGGCATGTTTCCTACATGTGAACTTCATTAATTCTTCTTCTGGGTTCTGGAAGGAAGGAAAAATCCCTTTTTGTTTCCATTCCCTTCACCCCTTCAGAAGCTGGATAGATGCTCATTTTGTCACCTCTCCTGCCTTCCCTTTCAGAGTTCACATTTCTCAGAGAACGTCTCCAGTATGTGTTTCTACTTGGTCAGAACCTTATCAATCTGGAAAATCCATGTGATTCTTACACACTTCAGTGATGTCCACAGAGGTTTCTGTAGCAGTGAAAACTGAGGGGAGGAACCACAGGCCTGGAGGTTTACAAAGAATTGTGAGGGGAAGAGAAATGAAGCTTTCTGTCCATACACACACAGAGCTAACACTCATTGGAGTTAGTGTATGTAAAGGTATTTAAACAACCATGTAGACTAGAGTTTCCTAACTGCTAGTTTTTAATAAAAATATACATTCCACAATATTTAGTAACACAGAAAAATAGTATCTACTCTGCCTGTCTTTTTGAAAGCCATGGACAAATGTACACAATAATATTCTTTTGGCAAAATGGCTTGAGAAATTACTCTTCCCTGAGGAATTTAAACGGAAAGTCTAGCTGCCCTTTGCATCACTCTTTTGTAAGAGTAGGCTGTAAACATGTGCAACCAGAATTTGCTTCGGAGCTAATTTAATCCAATTGTGAGCTTGTTTAAATGAAGTGTCTTTCAGACATTTGTATTTAATCAGAATATGCTGTGAAAGCATTGGTATTTAGACAGTGTTTGCCACTTGACAAAGGAAACTCTTTTTGTAAATGCAAGAGTCTTGGCAAGGTTTTGGAGTTGTATCATTGGAATGTACAACATGTTTCCCACTGGCCATATGTTGCAACAGTCCATACTACTTCATTCTGTAAATCTGGTAATGTCACGGTACAGTTTGCAGTTTTCAGAGCAGTGATGGCAATTTCATTCTTTGTCCTCTCTATTTTGTCACAATTTGCTTGCCTGACTTCCTGTGCTTCCCTGAACTCTCTCTCATTGCCTGTACAGGAGGGGATTGCCTCTCCTCTGTGTCTGAATTCCAGTTAACATGGAAGAATGTAGATCTTCCCAAGCTGTTGGTGTTGCCCATAAATGAAATGGAATGTTTTCCTATGTTAGTGAAAAATATATCTAATGAAAATGGGATAAATGCATGCAATAATGTAGTAAAGTGCTCCATAATTTTTTTTTCTAAGAAGGTTGAGGAGGATAGTAGAACTACTAATTTTTACAAAAAAAAAAATTAAAAAACTAACTACTTTCCATTTGGATTCCACTGCATTTTCCACATTTGAGACTTATATGGAAAATCCTAAATTGCTGTTCCCCATCTGAATTCAGTCTGAACTGTTCAACTCTGTCATTTCATTAACAGAGCTCAGGGCTTCTGACTTAAAATTATGATGTGTTGCTCATTTTAAGCTCTTGTGATAAAAGCAATATAAAAATATTGCTAGGGTCTTAGCTGGATGATTTAATGCATTTAGTGAGCTGATGGATAAGACCAACGTTTGCAAAGAAGCAGAGAGATAAACAGGATTTGATATGCACAGTGTATTTCTGTCCTCTGCGTATTGTACTAGAGGAATTTGAATTTTCTGTTAAATAGTTCTTCTCTGCTGACTAGAGTGGGATCTAGTTCAAGTGCAGGACAGAATTAGTTTTGTTTTTTTTAATTTGTACCTGTAAAAAACAATAAGGATTGGCTGAATTAAATAAGCTTTACCTAGTATGCCGAAATTTTTTAAGATTTTGAATTTCAGAGGAGCAACAGACTATACACTGCTGCCAGTCTGACTGTTGGTGCCAGCATCTGTCCATATGGCACATACTTTTACTCATTTACATTCATTAAATTTGTCTGAGTATAAGTGGAGAGTAAGGACTTTTTTTCAGACTTACTGTGCAATTTTATGATCTGAAGATAAATACTAGGAAATAGTGATCAAAACAACTTTACTGTAGTTCTGCTGCTGAAATAAATAAAATATTAATGTGGTGGTCTTTCTTAAAGTGGAGTTTCTGAATCTCTAATTGCTGTATGCATGTTTTGGATCATTAAGAAGTTAAGGAACATTTAGCTATTGTGAACTTAATTTATTCTGCAAAGGTTCTTTATTAATCATTCATAAAACCAAGTTTAAAACTAGGGTAAAGTGTGTGCAGCTCACAATCTATTACGTAAGTCCTCATAAATATGGTATGTATCCTTAGATCCCTTTGATTTGAATGTGGATGTCTGTGTACCAGAATACTTAGAAAGTGACTTATTCAGAGATTAGGGATTTTTTAATGAATTTCTCTCTCTGTTGACATTAGAATTTTATTACTATTCCTGAAACAAAATTAAATGAAATAAGAGCAGCTTGGTTTGGTTGAAGCTCTGTGCTAAGCACTGCAGTTTGTTTTGTTCAAGCCTAAATATACTCTGGGGTACAATAAAGGCAGTAAATGCCCTTGAGACTGCTTCAGATTTAATTTCAAATAAGAATAAAATGCAAATTAAAAAATTAGTTTTTCACACTTATCCCAAATGCATTCCTCATCTCCCTTCACTTTGCCCTACCAAAAATCTTTATGAATCCGGAAATGCAAAACTCATAGTCTCTGACTTCCTTCTGTTATTTTTCATCTTCATGTCTTACTGCACCAAGTGCAGTAAAAATCTCATCAAGTAAAATCTCATCTCTCTAGCCCACAGATGGACAGCAGATCCGTGGGTAGATAACCACCCTGGCTGTACCCTCAGCGTGCTGACTAGTGAACCTCTAAGACTCCTATTTATTTTGGCTAACACTGTGGTCACTCACTTGAACTGTGGAAGTCTTTCCACAAATCTACAGATTTTTCCTGAAAATCATGTAAATACATGTGCATGTGTGTGTGTATAGACAACTCTCTTTTCTAAACCATCCTTCCAGCAGATGAAATCAGTACATTTCTTTCTGGGTAACCAAGATACTGTGACATGGCTGTTTCCTTATTTATTTTCCTATGTCTCCAAATTTTGGGGGAAGTGGGCTATGGTGTGCCAGAATTAAGAGTTGTGATGTCTGAGTGTTTAATTTCACTTTTAAAAAATAACTTCCCTCATACAAATTGTATTTTTACATAAGTAATTGGAGCAAAATGCCAAATTCAGATGTTTTTAATTCCATTCAAAGAGATACTTGTGATAAGGCATTAGTTCAGCATCTGCATTTAATTTTTGTTTTCTCTGCTGGCATTGGCATTGCAAGAAAATGCCTTAGCCTGGCAGGATACTCTGCACCACTTGAAAAATGTCTTGTCTGAGGGGCCGTATTTGTTGCCTTGTTCAGCTGTCCTCACTTGCCAAAGATGATCGTGGTGATACTGACTGTGTAGATTAAGGGTTAAACAATGAAGTTGTGTCACAGCATAAAGGTTGCAATCTTATATTCTTGAAAAAAAGCTGCATCAGAAGCCCACATGGCTCTAAGTGTAAATCAATAAGCTTTCTAGTAATACTCGGATTAATTCACTAGAGCCAAAATTCAGGCTGTAGTTTTATAACACATGGGTAGTTGGCAATGCTAAACCTGGCATTGCCCTCTATTTCTAATTCCTCTTCAGTTTAATCTTCCATGAGGTCTCTCTGAAACTAATGCACATGAAATAAAACAGCTGTCCCAATTCACTTTCTTATCAGCACTTTTAGTCTGTCTTTTTCATCCAAGATAGTGAATTAAATATGAGATCTGATTTGACATAGAACAAGAGAAAAACACCAAGAGAGTTCCTTTTAGAAACAGTATTTTTCAGGCTGGTGTTCTTTGAAATATGGATGCACCTCAGTATAAAAGTTGAGTGTCTGTTTTAGTAAGTGTAACACAAATTTCCATTTTATAAATGCAAAAGAGAGAGGTTAACATATGTGTGTTTGATTGAACATGACATCTTTTTCTTTTTCTTTGAATGGTTCAGCATCATTTTTGGAGAGCCACTGTCCTATTTGCAGTCACTACCTGGAGTACTTGCCAGGAATGAAAACTTACTCTTTCTGGAAGCTTTGTTCTGGATAAAACGGTTCTCTGTTAGATTTCAGAAAGCAACTTCTTCGCTAGTCATTACCTTACCTAAGTCAAGGTGTGGAGTGTTTCATTCCCTTCTACACACAGGTTTTGGTATGGTAAATAGGTTGAAAGCTCTTTCCTTTAGTGTATACAGCTCTGTGTCGGTCTCCCTCTCTGTCTCTTTCTTTCCATGTAAGAGGAAAGGGAGGGGAATGTGGTCCCATGAATCCTGTGGGGTTTGTACTAGTTGTGAGGGAAGTACTTATAGAAACAGTGCATATATGCCTGTAGGGTACAGTGGACTGAATTCAAACCCAGCTCCATGGTTACACTGCAAGTCCTGCAGGGATGGATGACTTCAGGCTGTGGGAGGGCACCGAGGAGGAGTGGCTGGGGGCTGAGGGATGCCCTAAAGCAGAGCGCTCTGACTGCTCTGGCCAGGCCTTGGCCTCTGGTTGGGGAAGATCTCACCTGTGTGAGTAAAGAGCACTGCTTTGTATGCAGCTGTTAGCAAACTGATGTGCCACTGTTGAGGTGAGATCTCCCCTTACCTGGAGGCTCACTGAGCAGAAACTGAGGGTATTTACTCTACAATGTAGGGAGACAATCAGTTGATATGCTACTGCTGTGACATTTTTAAAATACATTCAGCTGTTCTCTAAAATATTAACGAAACATGAATAATGCAAACTGAGGATGTTTAAAATTCAAGAACAAACACATCTTTATGTTTTACCAATTAGGTTTCAATTACATTCCATTTTGTATTAAAAAAAAGACACAAATTATGACTTTCTGCATTTAGTAACATGATGTGCATTGCTGGCTCTGTATGAGCTTGGGAAATAAAGTGTTTACATTAAATATATTTTTGTCATCAGGGAAAGGTGTTAAACCCTGTTGTATCAAAAAGCATTTTAGATGGATTGCTTATGCTCAATGTATTTGTGGAGGTTTTTGTTTGGGCACAAGCATGGCAAGCAGGAATTGCTTCAAGTTCACTTTGCTGCTGTGACTAACTTAGATGACAGTTTAAATAGGTGATTCAGGGCTTACAGGTGCTATTGATACCGAAAAGCCCACTTGTGTGTGGAGTCCTAGGCTTTATTCATATAAATACAGTGCCTGCACTTCTGTATCTGATAAGCAAACTGTCACACATGTGCACTTGATCTCTTTTCTAAAACTATCCATTAATCTTTGCAACAGATTGAAGTTATTAAATACTTACTGTCTTGACCCCAGTAGTGTATTTTAATTAGAAGATATTTTGTTAAATACTTCAAAGATAGAAAAACTTCAGGGCAGAAAATTTTAGTGACAGTTTCAGGATTGTGATATTGGAATGGCATTCCTCCTTATGAATTTGTTTTCTTTTTCTTTTATTGTTTTTTTAGTGTTGTGATCTTGGATACCATGCTAGTCTCAACAGAGCCCTAAGAACATATCTTTCTGCAGAGTATAACCTTGAAACTTCCAGGCATGAGGGATTAGACATCATTGAAAATGCAGTTGACAGCCTGGAGCCACGCAGTGACAAGCAGAGATTCATGGAAATGTACCCCACTGCTTTTTGTCCACCAATGAAATTTGAGTTCCAATCTCATATGGGTGATGAGGTCTGTACACTGACAAGTATCCCCACAGTGACTGTTTCTGTATACCAGGATAGAGAATTTATCCTTTACCAAACCCTTTTACAAAGAGTTTGGTAAAAGCTACGCAAAAGTCAGTGGATCAGCAATAACATTTTGCAAAACTTGCAGCACTGTCTGTTGCTTCAAAGTTCTCATATAAAAATTGTTTAGTGTTACTATATTCTGTATCACTCATAATGACATTACTATAAATTTTCTGGCCAGCCCATGCTCAGCCCAACACCAGTGTAAGCAGTGACTTTATGTCTTTGCCACCTGCATCACTCAGAGTTTGTGACTGCTATTTGAGAGCTGTTACAGAGCCACTCCAAATTGTTCATGCTGCAATACAGCCTTTTCCTCTTCTTCTTCCCCCATTTTATCATCTGGAGATTTCAAGCATACTGGGTACCCCAGCTGTGCCCTGTTCTGCTACACCAAAGGCCAGTAGCAAAGCAGAATTCAAAATTACCTATATACATCTTTTTTTCTGAAGGTAACTCCAGGGTTTGCATGTCTGTGTGATACAAAAGCAACAAAAAGCAAAGAGCAGACATACAGAAAGGCTGCGCTCTTTGTTCATAAGCTGTAGTACATACTTCTACACCTTATAACACATAAATACTTCAAATTTAGATAGGCACATTTTATTGTCTGCTTTAACTTTTAATAGCTTTGGTAGGAATTCATCTAGTTTTAAGAAGAACAACAAAAGACTGTTGACTGCTTTTTTTAATTACTTGCATCTTACTGCTTTTTTTTTTTGATTCTTTGTTAGGTTTGCCAGGTCACTGCCCAGCAACCTGTGCAAGCAGAGCTTATGCTTAGGTATCAACAACTACAGTCACGATTGGCTACACTCAAAATTGAAAATGAGGAGGTAAGATCTGTGTCTACAAGGGCTGAGCATTGAACATAATTTTCAGGAAGGTGTGGTATTTTCTACCTTGCCAAAAGCATGTAAATGACCCTGAAGTGGCTCCAATCTGTAAAAGTGGTTTTCATTTTAAAAATCAAATACTGGCACATATGCTAGGATAGATCCTCACCTGCTTTACAGAGGTTTAGAAACTTTGTCTTTTACCTGTCCATACATTCACATTACCGAGTTCCACATTTTGCAGATGCTTCAGTGTAAACTTCTTAGAGCACATATTTTTAAATTCTTGTGACAGAAGGCTACTGAGAACAATTATTGTCTTCTGTGAGTGCCCTCTGTCCTGTCCTCAACTTGCTACTTCTGTAGTACAAAGGAATTGGAACTGTCTTTTGTGGTAACTGAGTCAAGATCTCTTATCCCCTCAGCTACAGTTATTTATAAACATGACTAATGAATGCCTGAGATGGGAACAGCTCACCTAGCAAAATAAAATGCACTTTTTTGTAAAATGTGGAAAAAACTATGCTCTTCTCTTTTCCCTGCTCTGGCAGTGGAAATAAAATGCACTTTTATCACAGTTAAGGCAATGTTGAAGTCCTTCAGTTTAAATGAGAATCTGTTCCTAAAGGAAAATATAGAAATAATTTGATTTCTTCATGTATTTTTTACTGATAAGTTTTCAGGATGCCAGTTTTTCTCATTCTAGTGTGTATGTTGAATGTCTAGAACAAAGTATTCATGTCCATGAAACATGTACAGTAGTCTTAAAAAAACCAAAACCGCTTGCATTCAGAAAGTTTCTCAAGGTAACAAAGATGTAAGAAGAAAGATTATTTATTTCATTGAAATGAAGTGCAAGGGCATAGGGGGAGAAATTATGTTGGACAAGCATGGAAGGGATATTTGCCTATATTGGAGTTGTGTGTAGAAATGTCCATGATTTGGTTGACCCACTAGAGAAGCAAAACTGGGAAGTTAATTACATCCTTGTGAATTTTACCAGTTACTTTATTGCACTGTGGAAACTGCATCCCTTGTCCACAGCAGCCATACCTGGGTTTCCACTATGAGCTCTAGTGCTTCATAGTTTATAGGAAGGGCTGGGAGTTTGGTGTAAATTGTTCTTTCTCAGGCCCTCTCTGTTAACGATGTATTCCACTTCTGCAGTCTAAACATCACTGTGCCACTCATCATAGCACTGCCACAGCAAGCGGTCACAGATACTTTTTCTTGGAAGATCTTGTTGATCTGGCCAGATCCAGATCCCTGGATGTACAGATTCAATGTAATACACTGACCACATTTAGGAGAGCTGACCCTCCAGAGTAGTGTATCGTCTTTATTGCCTCCCAGATTAGGGAACTTAATCAAATCGTCACATTTCAATTCCAATGGCAAACAAATGCTTGAGTGCATTACAAAGCCAACACAAGAGTACATCTGTGTTTGTGGGTTAAACCATGGTAAAGCAGAGAACTAGACATGATACCTGTTACATAGATGTCTGTTACAGCACACCTAAATTTTTACATTTGCACACCAGTTTGTTTGGGGAAGTGTGCCGGAGAGTTACTGTGAGTAATGAGCTTCCGTTCTACGCTGTTCCTATATATATTTATCTGGCATTTGGCAAACTCTGCTTTTTAATACCAGGTTAAGAAAACAACAGAGGCTACCCTGCAGACAATACAAGATATGGTCACCATTGAAGATTATGATGTGTCAGAGTGTTTCCAGCACAGTCGCTCAACAGAGTCTGTGAAGTCAACAGTCTCTGAGACATACTTGAGTAAGCCTAGCATTGCAAAAAGAAGAGCTAACCAGCAGGAAACAGAGCAATTCTATTTCATGGTATGTTGGTTGCTTCCTCATTCATGTGATGCAGACCAAGCACCTGAAGTAAACTTTATCCAGAAATTCCTGGAATTTATGTGTCATGCATAGTAATAGATTCATCTGCATCTCTACAGAAATTCAGAGAATATCTGGAAGGTAGCAACCTCATCACAAAACTTCAAGCAAAACATGATTTGCTGCAGAGGACACTTGGAGAAGGTAAATACCACACAATAAACTGAAGTGTTTCCAAACTATACAGTGAACCTACTGAAATGCCAAAGATATGCAGGGAAAAAAAAATTACAAAACTTAAAGCTTAATTGTCCAGTAAACATAGATTTGATTTTTACCAGTCACAGTTTTGGTGCAGTGGTAAGAGTACACACAATAAATTGATTTTATTTCTTCAGCACATACTTCCACTGCACAGACGTTTTGACAAATGACTCTATTTGGCAACAGAACTATTGAATGAAAAATCTCATGTCTGAAAGGAGAGCAACACAGTCAGTGCAGGTTGATTTATAAGAGCTGTGACAAATGTACTGTTTCTACAGCCTAACAATTTCTGTTGACTTGAGGTTTTTTTAAGACTTGGGGGAGAGTGATCTTTTTAAAGCATACAAAATTATACAGGATGCATCTTGTACAATGGACTCGCTAGTGCAGCATTTCTAGCACATGAACACTAATGTCCTTGCAGCCTAAGGACTCTATGGAGCATTTATCAAAGGTAAAAGGTGAAATCCTGACCTCACTATTGTCAGCAGTGAGTTTCTTACAGACTTAATTTAGTGTTGTTTTTTTTACAAAGTATTTGCATATTGTAAACTTCAGTGAAGGAAACATTAATTAATAGCTCTGTGTCTGTTGATTATCATTATTTCCCATAAAGTTAGTCCATTATTAATAACAATAGCAGAGAATTATCTGTTTTCCTGAACACTCTCCACGGTTTTTAAAAAGTACATCTTGAAATCTAAACCAAGTCAGCAGAAGTAAAGATCAAATGAAGTAAAGCTGAATTATGGCAGTAATGAATCACACACTATGCACAGCTCCAGCCTATCTCTTACCAGCCCTCCCAACAGATACTTCCTCATGCACCGAAGGGAAAAGGGGAATTGCAGTACAAACCTTGAGGACTAGACACACAGAGTGGAACAGACTTGAGAGGAAGTGAGATTATACCACAAAGAATAAAAATCCTCTCCTGGAGGTTAAAGACTGTGATTTAAAGTTTAGACTCAAGAAAGGAAACCTGTTTGCTAAAAGAATGACTCTAAAAGACCTGACAACTTTCTTTTTACTGCCAAGTATCTGTTGCTAATCACATCTCTTCTTGCTTTTAATACGAAAGCTCAGATCCCCAAATCCCAGGGAGATGCCTGAACAACTGTTAGCAGTTCAGTGGCTATAACCCACAAACAAAGCCCCTGTCCAGGGAGTGACTGAGGTTGGGGATAGGACATAAGCAGTGTTTTCATTCAAAACTGACCTGTAGAATATACTAGCTGTTTCTAGACAGCTACCTATGTTATCTTGTTTTTCATGGAAGTTTTCATTTAAAAGATTTTTGTTTTGAATGTGTGTGGTGAGCATTTATTCACACAAAACAGTGTGCAGCTGACTTTAGTCAAAAAAGAGGACGTTTTTTCTTCTGCAAGCTCATTGAAAATGTATTTGGAAAAATACAGTGAAAGAGGGAGATAAAAGGCAACAGAATCTGCTGCATAAACCATGTTGGAAAAGAGTAAGGAAAGAATTGTTCGAAAGGAAACCTAAAGAAAAACTCGGCAGGGTGACCAAAGTGATAGATTGCCATTAGGCTCTGGGCCTTTCTGCCATGCTGAGGCATGCTTGGACTATTCTGTTTGAAGAGTTCCCTGCTACACACCGTCTGTAACCCCCACAGTTAATCTGTGTTGCTCACAGTGGTTTTGCACATATTTGTTGACCCAGCACCGTAGCATGGCACGTACAAATAATACCTCAAACATACACATTTACATACAAAGCTGATATTTGGAGTGAAAGCTGTCGTTCTTACTGGTTAAAAAGTTCTAGTACTCGCTTCAGCTGAGGCTTGTCCTTCCTTAAAATGCCCGTGCCTGGGATGGAGGACCTAGATTCTGAAAGTTTCTTGACTGGGGAGGATTGAAAGGATCGAATTACAGTGGAATTATGAATGTTATTGCTGTAGCTAATATAGAAATGAATTTGTAGGATGTGAGCTGCTCCTCTGCTCCCCTCAAATGGCCTTTTCTGGAAATTTTCATGTCAGCAAGACTGTAGACAAATAACACAGTGTGCTGTGTTAAATAAAGCTAGGGAGAATGCGGGGAGAAGGAGAGGATTATCTCAACTGCAAGTTTTCCTTTGGCACCCTTTCTTGCTTTTATTCAAAACTCTGCAGTGTAAGGGTGTAGGCTGAATAGATCCAGGTTCCCATCTGGTGTCCACAATGTTGACAGCATTTGGCTTCTATTCTGGTTCATCACCTGCCTACTACAGTCTTGCTGTTTATGAACACAGCAGATACATATTTATGATCTGCACAGGGAAGGTAGATGAAGTGCTCTATGCTGAATCTGCAGGTACAGAATTGGAAAGTAGATAAGAAATGCTCAAATGAACTTGATACTAAACATAGGAAGCACACTGATGCTCATATTAGTCCTGATCCAAAGGTTCATCTATTGAAAGAAGAAATTAACAAAGTAAAGGGAAATGCAAGAAAGTAAACAAGGAGTTGTAGAAGAAATTTCCCCTAAGGCAAAAAGATACCTTTTGCCCTAAACTGTTAAATACCAAAGATGTGTTTAAAATCTCCCAGGCACAATGTTTGTAACATGTTCTGTTTTACTAACATTTATTACTGAGATTTTTAGTCTCAGTGAATTTCCCTTATTAACCTGAGTAGGTAGAAGTCCCTGGCTTACTCTTTTTCTGTCATAGGGTTATTTTTCATACTCTCCTTTGATCTCTCTTTTTCACCTATCTAAAATAGATGCCAACAAGATTCACATGTCTTACTGTCAGAGATTGTTCCCAGAGCTTTTTCTTTGTGCTGCTTTCAGGGAATCCACACTTCTAGTACTGTAAAATATGTTTTCAGACTAAGGTCTTCAGTACTGTGCAGTACTTTGCATTCATCTGAACACTGGCACATAATACTGTGTTTTTCATATCACTGTTATTCATTCTTCCTGGAGTCTGAAAAGCTGGTTTGGTTTTGAATTGAGAGGTGTACTTAGACGTAGCCCAAGTAAAACTCAGAATGATTTTCAGAGGTTGTATCCATGGTTCTGTTCACTGGCATAGGTGTTTAATTCTTCCCTAATACCTTACTTGAACCTGTTAATAGTGAATTTTGTTTGCACTGTGTGTCACTTAACCCCTTTAAAGGGCTTCATAGTTTTGTCAGGATTTGATACAAAAGTATTCCAGTCATCCGCACAGTGCTCTGCCTCCTTAGCTGCTGTGATCTCTCAAGATATTAATAAATACCTTATAGATTGCATAAATGGTCCTAATGGGAAGGCTTGAGTAAATGGCTGTTACATTTTTTGCCATGATGTAAAAAGAACATTATTAGTCCACTGGGTTTCCCTTTCCTTTGCTAGTTTTTGATCAGTCAGAATATTTTGCCACTCTGTCCATGGCTGTTTAGTTTCTTTAGTCACCTCCTGTGGAGAAAGTTACCAGTGGTTTTTGAAAGCTTCAGTAAATTAATTGAACTGATTCATTGCTGTCCAATATTTTTCTGACATGTTCAAAGATTTTTAATAAATTAATAGGGCACAATCTCCCTTTGGCAATGCTGGGCTCATTGGAACTTGCCATACCATGATCTTTGTCCTGTTTTATTATTTCACATTTCATTATGATGAGTCTGTCATGCCTGATTTGCTGGTCTGTAGATCTGCAAAGGAGCCCTTCTGGAATATGATATTTGCTTCTTTACAATTCCCTGCAGTTCTCTGTGTTGTTTTGCAGTGATAGTGTCATACTTTTTTCCTGCAATACACAGAGAAGACAGAGTAGGGAGTCTTTTAATAACTACTCATGTCTAGAGCCCTGCATTTTCAGCACTGAACAGGTTTAGGCACAAGGCGCAGGGGGAGATGTAATCTAATCTTGGCACAGCTCTATTTCCATACTGATTTAGCCACTGAAACATATGAGCACCAACAATAGACATTGTTTGGAATTTTACTTGAAATTATTTACGGTATCAAGTGACTCTGTATCTTTGGGCTTCTTAAACGTTGTTCCATAACATGGGTTGTGTTTGTATTTTAAGTGGAATTGTGGAGATAATAGGTAACTACAGTGCCCTGTTTGTTGTATGTTTGTCGTTGTTTGTCTTTTGCAGGTAGTGTGAAAGTTAGGGCTAAAAATAATTTGTTAAGTATAATTTAGATACAAAAATTTCAGTCTAAAACTTACAAATCGTTTCCTGTTTATTGAACTTTCTAGGTCACAGGGCTGAATACATGACAACAAGGTAAGATATTTTTATCTGACTTGGTTTAGAGTTAAAAAATAGGTAAAATCTTGGAAGTTGCAAATTTTAGAACAACTTTGTAAGGCTTGTTGCTGTTGTTATATAAATTATGTACAGACCGTGTGTGTAACATTCAGTATTTCTGTTTCAGCATGCTTGATGAGTAAAGGATCAGACCATTCATCTTTCTCATTTTTGTGAGCTGCTTTGGACAGTGTCAAGGGTGGGCCAAGCTGAGAGATCCTTAAAAATATTTGTGAATCACATATCAAATCTGGAAGTTGCGGGTGGCACTTTAGTGCTCGAAAAATAAATACTTTCCAGTTGCCAGAGATACCTTGCCTCTCATAGTTTGTAATTCTATGGTCAGACTACACAGTTTAAAAGAAGCTGGTAGGAAGATCAGTTTGGAAAATGGGCTGTGTCTTTGATGACCTAGCTCCAGACACAAATACCTGCCTCCCCCAGCATTTATGTGTTCCATACTTAAATGGCTTCATATATCCACAGAAGAGAAGGGATTCAGTGATTGATCTCCCAGCTTTGTGCTGCACGTACTTTTTCAGTTCTGTAATGCCACACCTTTGAAGCTGCCTCCAGATATAAACCTGGATAAGCTCTGCAGCCCCCAGAGACTAGGAGGGGGCAATAGCAACTGCTTGGATTTGCAGCTGCCACTTGTATGTATCACTGCTACAGGCAGTGTGCCCTGCTAAAACAGGAACATCCAGCCCATCTTGCTTGATCTCACTCTTCCCTTCCCTTTCCATGCAATACATCCTTGCCCAATGCCTTCAAGAACCATCTTGCAAGGTCCCAATGTTCCCAGGACATTTCTACAGACTTTATACCAGGTTTTCTCCCACCACTCCATGTTCTTTTCTAGCTCTGTAAAGTTGGACTTACTCAACTACTTTCCTTACATGACATCAGTGGAAAAGTGGTTACAAATCAGAGCATTCTTCCCAATTGCTGACATTAATTCTGACAACTGTACCTTTAACTCTGCCTCCAGGTGCTACCATTCTGGGAATGCATGGAAATCAACAAGTTTATGTCTAATGAGAAAACTCTCCTTTCTTGACTCCAATGCAGGCGACTCATCAGGCTCACATCATCCTAAGTTCCCTGCTGTGTAAACAACTGAAAGGAGATGGTGGATTCAAGCAATGATTTTACTGTAGTAAAGTGGGGGAGCAGTGAAGCCATATCTTATATCTTACCTCATATCTTCTTACAGCTGGTCACTTAGAGAAAGATACTCTAAGGAGTATCTTACCCATCTGTTCCTCAGCAACAGCTCCTGGGCTTTGGCTGGGCCCTGCCTGTTGCCTCAAGGTTCAGTTCTGTTTCCAGACTCTGAGACATGCAAAAAGAAATGTTCTTTAAGCTCAAAGTTAAATTGTAGAAAAGAAGAGGATATATTTAAAGATGATTTTAAAATAGCAGATAGTACTCAAGCAAACTAAAGTCCCACTGCTGAATGCTCTATGCCTTATTGTTTCTCACTGATCCCCAAAAAACATTTGATTTTTTTGCTAAGTCCAAAAAAAACCTATAGAAACTGCTGGTGCATGGGAACTAAGGAAGCTGTTGGCATGTAGCTATTGGCATGACATTCACAAAGCAATTTGTGACCAAGAGAACATTATTTATTTCCTGTAATCTCTTTCAGTTGTAGTCACCAAATGTGTAACACACTAGGTAAAATTTTGCAGACCAAAGTTTTGTGTTTCTTATCCTTTACTTCTTTATGTGTCATGCTGGTTTTATTTATTTGTTCAAGTTGATATACTTCTAATTTCATTAGCTAATTATCAAGTTGTTTCTTTTTGTGTGTGAAGTTATTGATGGTTGGATGTGCAAGGCTAAAGCTGTTTAACCTTCCTGGCTCTAGAAAATGCAGACAGTTTGGTTTTGAAGCATCTTAGGAGTGTGCTGAGCAGCTTTAATTTGCATTTGAAGTTTCTCCAGCATGAAGCAGCTTTTCTGCTTGATAAGAGGTGCTTTGAGTGGTCTGTGTTCTGCCCTGGCTGGCAGGATGAATACCAGTGGTTGCTGCACATTTTATGCATGAAGACAACAAAAAAAGGCGCCATTCCAATTGTGCAGTGTTTGGAATAAATGTATATGGTAAAACTGCAAAACAGGGATTCGTAAAGAATGACATTATTTATCCATAAGTAGTTTTCAATGGGGGAGTTCTCCATTCTTTAATGTGTTACACTTAAATTTGATGGAAAGTCTTTATTTGATAAGTACTGTGTTTATTGCTCCCTTTACAATGTTCTGTTGTTTTGCCATGAGCTTGCAGACATTTCATTTTATTGCATAACTTAATTCTACCTTGCTCAGTAATCATATTCCCTTCCCTTAGGCCTCCAAATCTTCCCCCTAAGCCCCAGAAACACAGGAAGCCCAGACCCCGATCACAGTATAGTGCTAAGTTGTTTAATGGTGATTTGGAGTCGTTCATCAAGGTACTGGCACCAGCCGCCCCAGTGGCTGATCTCAACACTTCTTACTATAATGGTCAGCGCCTCACAACAGCTGAGGTAGATCATTATGTTTAAGTCTGTGCTGGGGCTCTTCTTTCCCAGTTGATCAATATAATACTTCCTGAAGTCAAAGGGAAAGAGGGGGATTTGTTTCTCACATTAGCCTCCCTACAGTTTTGTTAATCAAGTACGAATAGTATTGTCAGCCTGCTTTTAATAGGAAACTTAAGTTCATGTAGAAAATAGGATGTAGTGGTGCATCCCACAACTTACCACAATTTCCTGCTTGCTATTTTCATAACACCCAGTGTTGAAAGTCTGTGGAGAAGCAGTATTTCCCTGGGGTTTGATATCCAGATTTTGATTTCCTATGACTTTAGGAATTTATTATATTGTGTGAAATTGTGATCACTGCTATTCTGGATCTTGTATCTTTGCTGTATTTACTATCTTCTTCTTTCTCATACTTTTATTTCTAATAATGCTTCTAGCCGAGGCCGAAGGAACTCTCACACGAGACATCAGGTATAGTTCTGGTGACAAGAGCTCAGCCTCGCTCTCGGGTTGCATTCCTGCCTGGCTCAAAATAAGTTATTTCAAAGACCTAGAGGGAGAAGTTTGCATTAAGAAATGAGTGTACAAATATAGCAGGCAAAACTAAACCAGAGCAGAACTCTGGAGGGATTGTAGTCTTAAATGATGGATATTTTCTTACTCACTTTCAAAGATCCGCCCATCACAGTTTGTGCCTCTGGATGCTAGCGGACACACCTACAGGAAGGAAATCCTTAAAAAATTGTAGAAATGCATTTATAAATGCAGTGAATAAAATTTTTGACTGCAAGCTCTGTGAATTTGGTTTGAATGTTACGGGGATTTTTTTTTCTTGTTCAGTATAGCTATTGGCAAACATTTTGCAGAACAAGTTCTGTGTTCAGTACAGTGCTGATTTAGCTGTCTTTGAATTAAACTTTCAGTCATCCTCAGTACAACTAAAGGGAAAACTATTATTTTTATTTTTATTATTATTGTTACACATGAGGTGCCATGAAATGCAAAGACTTTGAGAAATCGTCACATGATGATCATGATCATGATCACATCATGAGCAGTTTCTTGCTTACGTTTCTTTCTTGAAACTAAGCAAGGAAACAGAAATTCTCACAATGAGGGCCCCTGGACTTGGGAAGGACAAAGCAAATCAGGAGAAATGGTACCCCATGATTTTTCCTCACAGAGACAAGGGTTATTACACATGGCAGTGTGGCTGACTGGGCTTACTTGCAAGTGAGGAGTCCTACATAATTGATCTTTCAAAAGGAAAGAGATCAAAAAAGCTGGTAGCCTTATGACAGATTTGCCAGTATGGGAGCTACGTTAGAACAGCATCTCTGCCCAAAGACCATGTCATTCCTGGTAGGGATGAGGCATTTTGACAAGCACAGCTAGTGGAATGCAGTATCAAGCCAAACTGCTTTTTGTTAGAGTTTTGCATCATAAGAAATTGCAGCTAGTCACAAACATACATTCACTGACTACACATATTGGATTAAATTCACAGTAGCAGTAGGGTCACTGCTGTTGACACTCACCAACACAGATTGTTACTTCAAATTATTTTCCTTTGATTAGAGCCAAAAGGCCAAGCTGTTAGTTTAGATTATTTCAGGGTATTACTTAAGTACAAAGTTTTGTCTGGTTCTGAACAGATTCTCAAAACCAAGTGTGAAAGGGAATTGAGTTTTGGGGTTTTTTTGTAATTTCTTACTGCAAACACTGTCTTTTCCTAGGCTTTACACTCTTTGCATGAACCAGTGTACTAACAGGAGATATAGGTGCATGTTGTGCATTTTTTCTAATTGCTTTTCTGGAGAGCCATGCTGCTCAGCATTGGTGAAGATGATGGTGTTCCTGGGTTTAACAACTGAAGTGTTCCAAGGGGTTTTTTATTTAGCTGTTACTCAACCATGACACAAGTCAAAGAGGAAATGCTAATCCAGCCATTACTGGTTCTTGGCTAGCCAGTCTTTTCTAGGTTTTAAATTAAAAGACAAACAAGCCACAATTTAAATAGCATAGTTAGTGATAACAGTCTTTTGTAAGCCCCACTAAAACAGCACAGAGTACATGTAAGATTAGGGGGTTAGGTTACCTCAGGAAGTGCAGTGTTTCATTGCTTAACTGTGTGTTATTTTTCAAACTTTTCAGTTGTATTTTTCTACTTGAGCTTAATTCATAAACTTCCCATTAGTATAGTTTAGCATGAAAACGAAGTAGTAATTTGTAAGAGGAAATGTGTAAACTGAGTTACAAGGGGCTTTTGAATTAATGATTTTATACTAAACTTCCAAATAAATTAGTCAATTCTCTGAGCTCTTACATATTGGAAATTCATTTGGAAAGAAAAATTGGAACAGCTTCCAAGACAAGAAATTCTAAAATTATTTACGAAGCAGTAGTTTCTGCAGCATAAGCACCAACTTTACCAAATAATTTTTAATTACATCATTTATGTCTTTAATCTATATTTGATAACTTGTGGTCACTAGTGTGCTTGGGTTAAAATACCCATTTTTTAAAGTTCCAAAACAAAAGGTTTCCAGTGGTTCTTTTGGAAAATAAGCAGTTTAAAGGAAAAAGACAAGTAACTTGCTAAAAATTAGTGTATAGTCATCTTCTCCCCCTCCCATCACAAATGCTTTTTATCCCTTTTTAAAACACTTCCATGTAACACAAAACATAGCTACAAACCTAGTGCTGTATCATTGCTGAGCTGAAGAGCTGTGATTCCTGAGCTCTGCCAGTGGCAGGTGGAGAGATACAGGCTGTGACCTCCCTTTCCCAGTAACCTTGTGCATAGAGACGAAGCAGCTGAACCACATGCTCGGCTCAAAGTAGCTGCAGTTCACCACTTGGGGATTACCAGCCCTTTAGAGCAGCCAGAAACAACATGCCAGGCCATCATCTGCCCCGTGGCAGGGCACACAAAGCAGCAGAGCCCACAGCAGTGCTCTCAGGAGGGACACATTGTGGTACCCCATGCAATGTCGTTTGGTGGCTCTGCTCCAAGAATGTTTCTGATAGTCCAGAAAATCCAGAAAAGCCTTGTAAGTTGTTTGTAATAAACTTCTTTTTACAAAAATAAAAACCCCTACAAAACGACAACAAAAAAAATTCACATTGAGGAATTGGGTCCTGTGTAATTAGGTCCGTGTAGGATTTTCTTCACCAGGAAAAGAAAGGTCAGTTAAATGGATGCAGAGGAATCATCTTCATCATGAATTATTATTCTTAATAATAATATTTTTAAAAGGCAAATTCACTGCTTTAACTCATTTTGCTTCAAAAATCTAAAATGCATGCATGAGCTTAGATGTCACATACAGTGTTAGCCAGATATGGTGACAGAGGTAGAGAACTGAATTCCCCAATTAAATGATTTTGAGAACCATAATCCTTTTCTTCACCTGTTCCTTTTCCTCTCTCCCTAAACGGGAAGAGAACTCTGTTAGAAGTGGGGGTTTTTTTTTGGGTGATTTTTTTGCCAGCACTGTATGTTCATCTAGATTGACCAAGAAAGTGCATTTTCACATTGAGGCCCTAGCAGGGAGGTTTCCTCTTTCTGATCTGCAGCTCACTCATTTTGCTCTTTTTTTGGCAGGATTCAGGGCAAGTCATTCCTCTTATTGTGGAAAGCTGTATCAGATTTATAAATTTATATGGTAAGCTCTGAAAAAAACTGTCATTTCACTACTGGCCTCACTTTTTTGTATATCTTTTACATTACTCATTTAGCACTACAGCTTTGTTTTTAAAGTACAGATTTAAAGTATCTTAAAAAATAAATTAATTTTTAACTACTGTGTCCCATCTTTTCTGCAGGTCTTCAGCATCAGGGAATTTTTAGAGTGTCTGGTTCCCAGGTGGAAGTCAATGATATTAAAAATTCATTTGAGAGAGGTAATTGGATTTTCATTTATTTGAGCACCTTAATATCTGACATCTAAAAATCTTTTAAATTCTAATTATTTTCTTGGCTGTTTAGACAGATTGTCTGTACTGTGTTTATGTTTTCCCCCATTATGTGCTAGGAGCTTGACGATTTTTCTCATTTAGTTTAGACAGGATATATGACTCTTCAATCAACTGTAAGCATAAGTTTTTTGTTAATGGTAAACTCCAAATAATAGTTTTTGTATATTTTATTTTAAAGATCATCAGAAAAGAAAGGTTTAATTTGATTCAAGAGTCTACTTAAGGAAATTAGAAAGTCCTGTTGCTTGATGTTCTGGAATACAAGTGCTCGACTTTCTGATCCCTCTGCCAAAGTTGCATGACAGTCCAGGAAAATGGGGGGTAAAAAAAATCGTCATTCCGTTTTTCATTCCCAAAGGAAACTTCAGCCCCAGAGGAGGAATTACATGAAAAATGCCAGGAAGTAAAACCAGCTTTTTCGATATCAGTGGCTTGCAACACCCAGCCTAGGATTGCTCTGCTAGGGAAACCAGGATCCAGCCGTCCTTCGACTGTATTAAAGCAGTACTTGTTACAATTTTTTTTAAACCTTGCATTCTTTTTTTCTTGAGTCTTAAAAGCTGGGTTATTTTAATTTCTAGGGAAAATTAAAATCTCTGCAGATCATCTGCTAATGACAAATACCTTGGAGCAAGAAGTCTTGTGACTAAAAGCATGAAAAAATACTTGCAGTATTTTACTCCCCAGTATTCGTTATATATATCTTGTTAAACCTGATCTTTTTTTTGACAAGACACGTGAAGCAGCTGTTTTCACTTGCTAAGTGAAGCCACATCCCTCTATTCTACAACTTTAAATCTGTTTATTCTTAACTCCTCCTCCTAGGTAGTGTTATCCTTGAAGATTCGTATATTTTAAAGTGTTTCAAAATAAAGATGAAGCCTTTAAAATGACATAAATAAAATATTGCAGTCATGGCTGAAGTTTCAGTTGGGTTTTCAACAAAATAGTTGCACATACTCCTGATGTTTTAACTTTTGAGAATGAAGACACATTTTCAGTTCAATGAATGATCTCTGTTTTAGTAGGGCTCCAAATAAAAGTCTGCAAAACCCTGTTCAATTGAGAGCATTTGGCTTTTTTATTTTGCTAACTGTAAATCACAGCATGTCCATAAATACCTAGCTGGAAGTTCAGGACCTAAGAGATCACTAGGTTATGTAATTTTAAGGAAGCTTTATTTAGGCTGCCCTTTTTTAGTTTAATCATAGCCTGGGATTTCTAAATCAGTGTTTATTATCTTACTTGAATGCTTGCATTGCCACCTCCCACACACTAAAAATAAAAACCCACCCAGAATGTCACTCACTTATAAAAATGTTCCATGCAAGAATGCTTCTGCATGTGTGCTTCATTCACTTTATTTACTTTTTAAGGTGAAAATCCTTTGGCAGATGACCAAAGTAACCATGACATTAACTCAGTTGCTGGAGTACTGAAGCTCTATTTCCGAGGGCTGGAAAATCCTGTCTTTCCTAAGGAAAGATTTAATGATCTTATTTCTTGTATCAGTAAGTAGAAATTTCTGTTTTTTTCTCAATAGAATTTTACTTTCAGATACACAGTATTAGCCTGAAAAAAAAGAGCTTACTTCACAGATTTTCCTGAGATTGTTTGCCCTGTGTAGCAGTTTGGCTCAGTTGTTAGTCATACTCACAGCTGTGGTTGTTCCCTTTTTCCACTGGGATTAATGTACAATTCATTGTTTAATAGGGCAGGAAGAATACCTTTTGGTATACAAGGGATGGTTAAATTTAAATGCATTATTTTCCTCTGTGCAGTGAGGCAGACAGAAGTACATGAAGTCATGAACATGCAAACAGATTGTGTTCCTTTCCAAGGGTTTCATGCCCCACAGCTTGGGGTCAGCACTGGTGAATAAGTAACAAACTGCTTAACGTTGTGTGATTCTGGACCTTTATTGTGCTCAGCTGAAAACCACTGTTCCAACCCAGAAAGCTCTTGGGTGCAGGGATGGAGGGGGACAGCTGAGTGTTGTCTGCTGGAGAGCCTGGTCTGCCTTCCTACACACAAGTTGTAATGCCTTGGAGGAGCGTCACCCGATCTGGGTGCTGCTGGTGCTCACAGCCAGCACACAGTGGGGCTGTAGTAATTTGGAAAGTTGCCTGTGGATGAGTGAATTGCTCTGACATGCACAAAACCTCTTCCAGTTCACTGACCCCTGCAGGTGTTGAGGGGTGAGGCCAAGCCAACCATCAGTAGACTTGCTGTTCCCTGTGGGCACAATGGTCAGAGGAGCTAGCTTTGAGGAAGAATTCCCTTTCTACCTTTCCTTTATAACTTGCCTCCTTCAACCAAATGGAGAAAGAGGCAGTTTCACAAGCAATGAGAGCCAGTCCTTTGGGATATTAATTAGATCAGGCTCTCTAAACAGTTATTTTGGCAGAGGTCTCAGCCCAGCAGGCAGGACCAGTTGATGGGTGCACAATGTCCCAGGCTGGCAATTAGATGTAGATTTTGGTTCCCTATCTGGGGGACACAGTGTGTGTGGTTTGCTTCCCACATAGGGAGGATTGCAGTAATTTCTCCTGGAGGTTACAAATATGTGGAACACTGTGACCACATCTGCGTGCAGTGTTTTGTGTTTAATTTTTTTTACAGAAAATGTTTGTAACATTTTTTATTTATTTAACATAAACTGTAACACAGTTTAGCAGTCTGATCCCTGATGCTGAGGGGAACGCTGTCATTTTTAAGAAGCATAATCCTGGTTCTGCTTCAGTTCAGCTTTAAATGACTGGGGTGCTACAGCCCAGAAAATCTCTGCAAGTCATAGAAATTGAAATCTAGAAAAGGATCATTTTGACTGAGTGATTTTCTGCATGACAGAGATGATAGAACTTTACCTAATAATCCTGTACCAGTTTCCATAACTTCTGGATGAATTAAAGCATATCTGCTGGAAAAAAATATTGATTTAGTGGCTTTGGTTGATAGAAAATCTTCCACATTCTTGGATAAGCTGTTCAAATGAAAAACCACTTTCATCATTAAACATTTGTACCAGATCTCTTTCTTAAAGTTTCTGCTGTCAGATTCTGCCCATTTGATCTCTTTATGTCTTCCTTATTTTGACTAAGCAGTAAGAAAAATCTAAACAGTGGTTCTTACATGTGAAGACATTACTGTAGTCTGCTGTGTTGAAGAGCTTTAAATACAATTGTAAACTAAATTGTAAAATGCCATGAAGGAGCGTTCAGTTTACAGAGATTATACAAGTGAATGCTCAGGAGATGCAAAGATACTTGCTCAAAAAAGCCTTTTAAATGTGTTCCAAGAAGAGGAACCTGGATGATTTCAAAGTTCTCATTCACTGTTGAGGGTGCTAAAGAGGGAATGTTTGGAAAGGAGGGGGTAGAAGTTCAGGGGACTGAGCAGATAGATGTATGTGGCAACTGCACAGGCCAGAGAGATTCAACAACTTTTCAGAGCATCACTGCCTGAGAGGGTTCCAGTTCAGGTATCCTGAAAAAAGTATTTATTTTGTTGTTAAGAACTTCAAGAAAAATATCTGTGAATACTAGATCCCTAGTGCTAGATCTTGTATTCCATAGAGAATGTTCCTAGTAGGCAATGAATTATTTTCTTGTGAAAGGGTTGGCAACCTTTTATTTAAATAATAGTGTCATCCAGAAGAATTGAAATCAGTAACAGCAATAGCCTAGAACAAAGTCACTGCTTTTCACAACATTTTAAAATGTTTATTGAGAAAGAGATGTTCCCATCTGATCTGGTTTAGACTGAGTATTCTCTGAGGGTGTCATAAATCTGGATTGTCATCTTTATGACAGTTTGTCAAAATAAGGTGTAATGACTGAGTAGTTCTGCAAGATTTGACTTCTGCTATTGCTGTTGTACAAGAAAGCAGAGGATTTTAGTCTGATAGTATGTTGTAACAGTCCGAGATCTGTTTTCTTACAGGTTTTGAGAGAAGCATGGGGGGACTGATTTTGTTGCTGGGTTTGGTTTTCATGAGATTATCATTTGGGGAATGCTGAAATGGCATATCAATGCCATTCAGCACAGGGAGGAGAGTTAAGTGTGGAGCAAGATGGGACAAAGGGGGTTTTCTCTTTGAGCACACCAGGGTCAATTTACTTTGTGTTGTCACAGTGAGGGGAGTTTGAATGAAGTATGAGGAAAGAAACAGCTCTTGTGCCTTGCACCCAGAGCCAACCCCAGAACTATATGCTGAGAACAAGGGGCCATGTGGCTGCATCTTCTGGTTATCTGAAAAGCCTGAGGTGGAGTATTTTTACAGCTGTGTACTATTCTGTGTGTTTTGTTGAATGATGCACCACTTCCAAGGAATAAGAACGCTTTGTTGGGAAAAAAAACAAAGCAAACATTTTGAAATACACTATGTAGCACCTACATGGTACATACTGTCACAAACTGCGAGTCTAAAGCAACATTTCCATTGCTGTATTTTAATGTTAACACTGTATATCTTGTAGAAAATAAAATCTTCCAGGCAAGATTTTTCCTTCATTTCAGACTTTGTATCAGTCATAGTTGCATTAGGTTTTTTTCTGTGCTTATATGGCCTCACGTATTATGTATCTTGGTCTTTCTGCTAATGGGAGCAGGGCCAGACTCCCTTTTTATGTGAGAACTTAGGTTACTGTAACTTCTTTAGATCACAATTACACAGATACAAAGAGTCCAGAAAACTTTAACATGTTTAATTAAGCTGTTTAAATACTCTTAATTTATATTGCATTCATGATCTGAAAAACAGTGAGGAAGGGAATAAACATTCTTTTCAAATTGTTTTTCAAAATAGATGACAATGTGTTTTTTTAATCGTTGGCAGAAATTGTTACAGAAGGGGAGAGGGAGAAAGCAAATTTTTAAAGTTAATGTTCACATAAAACTGTAACAGGGCAAGATGTCACACATTTTATATGGAAATGTAATGCTGCCAGTGAAAAACCCCTTGAAACTGAAGTACTTAGTTATGGATGTCGGGCATATTTGAGGCTACAGCTGCAAAATGAACCTTTCCTCAGTACAGCCACTGAGAAATTCCTTTACATTTATGCATATATTTCCAAATGAAATAGAGCATTGTGAGTTAATGCTTTCCATTTTGTAAATACAGTGGAAACAATGTGAAATTACTGTGATTTTTGGGGCAATTTGTATTAATTACACTCATGAGAACAGTGTTACTCTGTTTGGGCTTATGATCTAATTTAGATAAAATTTGGGCCAAGTTATATGCACTGGCCCAGAGCAAGCATGAAAGGTAGAACTGAGCATAAAGAATCCATCTGATTATAGGCCATAATTGTTTATTCTCATTGTAAAGAGTGGCTACTCTTGGTCCCAGCAGCATTCTGTAATCCAGAGGACAATCCACGGTTGGGGTGGGAAGGTGGGAAGAAGGAGAGTCGCAGTGTACTTCTTTCTGCCCCTTTGTAGAAACAGATTGGGCCAAAGACAAGAAAAGTGTTGGTAGCAGGGGCTACATGGAGGCAAAAGGTGCAGAAGCTGAGCTCAGTAGGGCTGGCTGTAATTCACTTCACTTCTGGGGGACTGCAGTTTCTCTCCTTGTGTGAGCTCTTACACAGATGGCTTACTGAAGCCCACATTTACATAGATAGCTGTGCCATGTAGCAGCAGACACACCTCAGCTATTCAGACTGCTTAACATCCACACAGAGCATTACAGTTCTTCATTGTTTTATCTCCCTTGCTTTTAATTTCATGGACAAAAATGGCAAGATGAATGAAGACTTAGATCTTTTTTCCTTCTGATTTTTGTCATTTTAGTCCCTTGCTACCAGCAGTGCCTCTTTACCTAAAGAAATAAATGTTATGAAAGAAAATTATTTTACTGCTTTTCCAGACTATTGCCCATTACTTAAAAAGTAAAAAACTATTCTGAATCGTCAACTCTTCATGAAAAGGTTTCAACAAAATAGGAAGTATTTTCTTCCCTGAGTGACAGTGGAGACTGCTGGGTTTGTCCTCCTGTAATGCCTCCTTAAATAGATCTGAAAGAGCTATAAGAGGCATTGCTGAGTTAATATATACGGATCTTTGAGCTGGATTGGACTCATCTACCAAAATGAAAAGAGGCACA
This sequence comes from Poecile atricapillus, assembly GCF_030490865.1. Taxonomy (NCBI): domain Eukaryota; kingdom Metazoa; phylum Chordata; class Aves; order Passeriformes; family Paridae; genus Poecile; species Poecile atricapillus. The sequence goes on along the minus strand of NC_081289.1, from coordinate 43,343,708 downwards.
AATTGTTAACTTCAGCACTACTACATATTCATGTAGATAACTTGTCAGCTGCAAATTGACCATAAAAATTACATCTGCAAGTGTAACTCAGTCCCATTTGACATTCACAGGGTGTGTAAAATATGCATTAGGCATTCACTCTGTTAGTAGTCGGCACCACACCAAGTGGAAATAGCAAGTAACCCCCACAAAGAGATACTAGATTGGATTTTATCCTTCAAAGCCGTGATCCTAAAGTAGAAAGACATCTTACATTGCCATTGTTTGCTTCCTCCTTTGTGCTGCTGTTGCTTGTGAAATATGCTTACCTTCCACAGCGCCAGGTGTTAGTTGTAACACAATTCATTAGTTGCTGACACCAGGTTTCTCCTTCCATATGTTTTGATCAATAGTATCTTCCCTTTGCCAAATGTTTGCAGTCCTGTTGTTCATACTGAGATTGGCCCATGGAGGCTGGCTGTTAAGAGAAGCTGGTCAAACATTTGCAATCCAGAACTGATATTTCTGAGCTCTGCCTGCTCCCTGGCTGTACCTTCTCAGTTAGAAAACCGTGTCTCACCTCCAGTGCAGGAGAGGCCATGTGCATGACCAAGTACAGTGCTTCCTTCCCTTCTGCAGATTAAAAAAACAGAGTAGTAAGCAGCTGTCCAGTTGGCCCAAAATTCTTTAGAAACCACCAGCAATTACTGTCTTGCAAAAGACTTGTATTCTGCATCACTGCATCTATATATTTGAGTATATTGTCTATTATGTGCTCCACTACCTCAGAGTTATTGTTTAATTAAACGTTAATTTACATTTCCCTGATGTTATTTGGGATGAATATACTCCTATTTTCATTTCTTATTTAGTTTTTGTTTATGTTTGGGGGCTTTTGTTAGTAGTTGTGTTTTCTCCCTTCTCAGGTTTCCTTGACTTTTCTGTGGTAGATTGTTCACTTCTGATCTGTTTCACTTTAGTTACCTTTGCAAAAACCTCATCATGAGTTACCAGGTGGTTAAAACTGTTATTTATGCTGGAAAAGTAGAGTCTCATTGTTTCTGTATGTCTCTACAGTAAGTGAAGGTGCCTCTCCAGAAGAGGTTCCAATGTTCTTGGAGAATGAAGATCACACTTTTCAAGGCTTGAGTGCCTACGATTTATGTCTATCTCATGCAATTGAGAACCAGTCCTTACCATGTGGCTGACAGGGAGGCAGCTAGCTGATAAATATATGCAATGACATTAATCTCATCTGGATTCATTCATCCAGATCAAGGACAAGGAGGGTTTGCAGAGTAAGTCCATGTGAGATCAGTAAATAAAATCTTTTCCAAGAGCAATGCAGGATTGCACCTCAACAGATTTTCTTGTGGAGCTTGTGATCTGCCTTTTTGGGGGATTTTATGAACAAGTTGAACAGACATCTCTCAGAGGGGATTAAAGTGAAGTTAGAGGCTAAGATTGTAGACTTAAATGAACTACAAGTTCTCTGTTTTTCATTTTTTGTAGTAACTGGTGGAGACTTCTTAGAACCAAAACACCTCAGAAACTTAAATGCCTAGATAATGTTATGGATACACAGAAAATCAAATTCCTTATATTATTAGGATACTTTGTTCCACTCTTGTCTGATGAAAATACATTAATAGTTGTGGGCTCAGGTGTCTGGCTCTTCCACAAAGTGCTATAGTCATGAAACTCCAGAAGCTGGCTCCTTCCCCTCTTGTTTCACCCTAGGAAATCTCCTGTGCTCTGCTTTGACAGAAACTCAGTGTCCCCACAACAAACAGCTTCTCATGAAGCAAACTCTCCTGCTTGTGGGTTTGACCCCATGGCAGAGATGGGTCTGGAAGGCAGATGTGTCAGACCAGAGCTCCAAAAGTTTTGCTTTGATCTGAGAACTGGGAACTAGAAAATAATAACCATTTCACTGTGTGATATTTGCTTGACATTAGTCTTGATTTGTAGTTGATATTCCTGTGTCCTTCATAGAGATCTCTCTTCCCTGTCTCTCTGAACAGTCAGAAAAAATACATTCATTCTCAGTGTGTTTGGCCTTGCCAGAGGCTTGTCCTCTTGCTTGTCTTTGGGAATATGAGTCTCATCATATCATTAGAGTAATGAACCAGTTTTCAAATCCCCTGATTTCTGTTTCAGCTTGGCAGTTAAATTGCCTTACCAGGACAAATCATGTAATATCAAGCATTTCTGTTTTCTTAGCTGAGAAATGGGTAATACCTCACCAGGCAGTCAGGTAAAAAAATCAGACTAATGAAAAGAGTGTCTCCAACAAAAGTGCTGTGAGAGGGGAGATGTGTTCTTTTTCTCCAGTGCTTTCTCCAGCATTGATCTCGCCAGTATTTCTGTGCAGCAGCGAGCTTCTAGTTCGGATGGCCCTTCTGCCCTGAGGCTCTCTTTTGCAAAGCCAGTGGAGGCAAAGCATTGCCTTAGCTTTCCTATGCATGGGAAGCAGCAGAGCTGCAAATTCTTTCTCCCTGCATGTAAAAAGATTGCTCTGTATTCATTCCATCTTTCCTAAGTACCCAAACACTAGTGTACTGCATACACTCAAGCAACGATGAAACTCAGCTCCACATTTAAAAGCAGCATGCAAATACATTACATCGTTACCTAGCTCCTTTAAAGCAAATCAGTGCTGGAAAATAAAAGCCTCTTGAAATTATGTGGAAAGCACATAAATTTGCCACTTGACAGTAGTTTGGATTTTCAATAAAGGGACTTTCATGGAAACTGGGTCTGGGTTACCAGGAAAGTACTGGAAGCACATCTCATTCAAGCACGTATGGCTTGTAACAGCTTCAGCATGGAGTTCAGGTCACTTCTAGTACCTAGTACTGATCATGCTCCTGGTAGGACAGCTGGGATAGTTCAACACATGACTACACAGCCAGAATCTCTGTACCTACTCTGCCATCTCTGCGCTGCCTACTGGGACTGGTTACTAACTCATGCATCCTGTCAAACTTGTCTAGGAATTGCTTGGAAGAATTGTAGTTGGCAGGGACCACAAGCACACTGGAGAGTGTGATAGCTACTGAGTAGTACTTGCCTGCCTGGATGTCCTATCCTGGTTTAGCTCGCTAGTTTAGACAGAGCTATTGCAGCCATACGGGCACCACACTGCTGGAAGGAGCTGCTGAACCCAAGCTGGGGTCCCAGCCCGGTGCATTTCTCAGGTCTGATTTGAATTCAGCAATGACTGAACCTGGCCCAGGGCCAGTCTCCAGAGTTGTCTGGAGGAGGCAGGACTGTTGCACAAGACATTAGCCACAGGCTGTAGTGCAGAAAGCAAGTCCTGATGTTGCATCAAAAGTCCCCTCCAGCTTCCCACATGCAGCACAGTGCTGCTGAAGCAGGAGCATTGAAGGATGCACTGGAATGAGAAAGGAGAGTTGTGGTTGCTCTGTGGATCCTCTCTGTGTAGGCAGTGCCCGGACTTAGCATGTCTCTGCCATGGACACCAGTTCTTAACCAGTAACCAGAAATACTTCTTAACTCATGCAGTCCGTGTTTACAAGAAACATAAAAATAATTTTCAGGTCCCATGCTCCACTTGAGACGTCTTGAACTGATTTCCAGCTAGTGTTTGGGTTCAGAATGACTCATTAGATTATAAATTATACAGCTTGTCAGCAGTCCTTTTTTCTACCAGCCCTGCAGCAGCTCACCAGGGACACTGTCCAACCTTCAGGGTCTCTGCTGGTGAATAGGTTTTTACTTCTTGCCAGAGTTTTGCTATTCTGCTCCTGCAGTAGATACCATAATACAAATGGACTTCCTTCATGGCAGCAGTGCTAGGCTGTTGTCCTTCTGCAGAAACTCTGGTGGAATCCAGTTTGACCCCATTCCAGAATCCTTTGTTCCCAGCACACTAGTGGTGCTGACCCAGTGGAATCTCCTGTGAATGCTGATGTGGGAGCAGATCTCACACCCTTTTACTGCACTGGCATTTCCTAATGAACTATAACCCTGCTAGGTTGCAAACAAAGGTCTTGCTGCCAGCATGCTCTTCTAATGCTTAGTTTTTAATACCAAAATAACAATTGCTAGATACCAGTTTTCTTCTAAGAAATGTAAGTCAACACAGATTTTGCATCTACAAATAAATACTGAAATAGCCATACCAAAGAGCACATAAGTAATACACACCAGTAATTCTGTTTACACTTAACCACATTTTTACTTAAGTAATTATTCTAATTGTGGACTCCTAAATACCACATTTTGTGGTACAATTGGCTTTTCAGCTATTGGAATTAGCTCCTGTTTCTGATTTTCGAATTTTTTAATATCCACTTCAGTGCCACTGGACAGGATTTCTCATCTTAGTCTGCTAAGATTTCCCCTAGATGTTGTTAATTGCAGCATACTTTCTTGGCTCATAGCAAGCTCAAGCATCACTGAAATTTGAGGTTGTTTCCAAGTGTTATTTATTGTGGACTTGGAAAACACACTGAATTAAAAACCAGGATACTGTTTATTCTGAAAAAAAGCTCATTTTATCCCAGCATTGCCCCACATGCAGCCACATAGCCTTTCTGACCAACATAGAAGGTAGTGCATCCTACAAGACATATTACTAATGAAGCTTTTATCAGATGATTTTTCCCACTTCAGAAGAATTTCCATGGATTGCTATAAAATCATTTGAGAAGAATGCAGTCTTTGTGTTTCTTGGCTCCATACCAAAAAAAAATAAGGCCTTTCTCCTATTTTGCCACTAAGAGACTTAGAGGTGGATATTTGATTAAGAAAACTTGCTAGAGTCACCAAATCGGTGATTGGATTATATATCTGATATGAACATTTAAATAAAGAGAATGCATCTGTATTTAAAAGGAATGGGCAGCATCGTTCTTTGGTTCCTTCAGGTTATTTATGTACTGGTTTTGTGGTTTTGTGAGCTGTCAAGCTCAGCAAGTGGCCAGTGTTTGACTTAGACAGATTTTATCTTTAAAAACTGTTACTTCTAAGCTGTGTGGTTTTAATGAGAGGGGGAAGAACTTCTAGATCTCATTTTTCTAATAGGCCAAAATTAGACAATACTGACTTAGAGGCATGTGATGATAAAGAGTCAAAGTAAATTGAGCAAATTGATTGAATGCTCTTTTGGACAATCATATACAAGGGAACATAAAATACTTTTTTCTGTTTGCAGGAATAGACAATCTCTATGAGAGGGCTCTTCACATCCGCAAACTCCTCCTTACTTTGCCCAGGTCGGTCCTTATAGTGATGAGATACCTCTTCGCCTTCCTCAATCAGTAAGTATTTACCCCAGGTGCTGCATCTTTATCTGCCTTCCTTTGCTACTGTGAAAGTTCTTTGGGTTTACTCATACCCTATGTAGATTTCACATTTAAGCTCCATTTAACACAAAAGATGATCTTCTACTTGGCAGTGAAAATAGAATGAAAATGCTGGAGTCCATTGAAATTAAAATTCCATTTGTCCAAAACTGAAGACAGATTAAGGTGTTGTCTGAAATGGGGAGTGCAGTCTACAGCATTAAAGCTGGCAACAAAATAGGCCAATAAGAAAAATAACAAATACAAACTGTAGCTACATTGAAACTAGTTTTTGCAATTTAAAAATGCATTTCTTTTCCTTATCAAGCTGATTTCTCCTGATAGGAAAAAAAACCCAGTATATTCAAGCAACACAGGCCCTACAAGCTACCTGTTTGATGCTAGGCACTGCCAGGGTGAGACTTTGTCTCGCTGCTTCTGTTTTCTGATAACAGGAGTATGAGTATAGAGAACACACATCCCCTGTGTATCCTTTGATGTAGAGCAGCTTGGTTCTCACATTGCAAAACACAGCCTGGAAGGAAGATTGTGTGAGGGGGAAAATGGTGTTCATGTCTTCATCATCCCAAAAAAAACCAACTTCTTTCTGTAAGAGAAAATAAAATGCAGGTTGGGCAATGAACTCTGTTTCTCCTTCCAGTCCTTCATGGCCCTCTCTGGTTTTGCTGACCCCAGTGGTTTCACAGAAAATTTTGGTTGTGTGCACTTTGCCCTGATTCTAACTTTTCTCTTTCTACTTTCAAGTTGTCTGTTTCCTGTTATATCTGTTTTCATATCACCTTTTTCCTCTTTTTTCCTACATTTGCCCTTTGCTGATTCATTCTGTCTTTGTGACCTTCCCCATTTAATCCAGCCTGTCTGTTCCTATAGAAACAGGGTATATTGCAGCCAGGTTATTTGTTCATGCCTGTAGTCACAGCTGTTCCTGTTTCCTTTCTTCTAGCAATTTCTGAACCACTTTCAAGCAGTATATAAGAGAGGGGCAGAGATCTAAAGTTTTATGAAAGCAGCCATTCATTTGAAACCGAATCCATCCCCCAAAAATGACACCATGTAAATGTCTTAAAAGCTTACATCACAGCTTCTCCTCTGCAGAGGACATACAGATCAACCAGAGCTATATGGGTTGTACTTGTTATGTGGTCATGTTAGCTACATCTGTGCTCTCCACAGGAATGCAGTTTGGAAAGCAGATTGAATACCTTACTGCCTCCAAATTGGTCCTGGTGCATCCACAGGAAAAATATTCCCATTATTTGACTTTCTGCAAATCCCATTCTGCTTTTTGCATACGCAGTTATTCCTGTTTGGCCACATGAAGTCATCAGGTCTCATGGCAGACCTAATCTGGTGTAGCCTCCTGCTCAAAGCTCCAAAGTCAGATCAAGTTGCTCAAGGCTTTGGCCAGTCAAGAACCTCAAATGGCAGCAACTCCACAGACTCTCCAAGCAGTCAGTCCCAGTACTTGGTCACTCTTAAAAAATAAAGTAAAATAAAAGTAAAGAATTTTTTTCCTACTTTCATTGGAATATCCCTTGCTGTGTCTATTGCCTCTCATCTCTTTGCACCTGTGTCTGTCTTGCTCTTGTTTATAATCTTATATATAGTAGATTGAAGCTAAATTCTCCAGTAACCTCATCTAAAGGCTGAACAAACCCAGTTCTCTCTGCTTTAGATTAAAATTCATAATGCTTTAGCTCGCCATCTATCTCCGTAGTTGTTCTTTTCTGGGCTTGTACCAGTTTGATAGTCTCTCAAAACTAGCCACAGAACCTCATGTGCAACTTCACAAGCATCAGCTGAAAAAGGAATAATAAATTCCTGTAACCTGCTGGCTTTTCTCTTCCTAATATAACCACAAATGCTGTGGAACAACTTCCATCCCATGGGCAGGACTTTGTATTCATCCTTGTTGAATTCCCATTTCTCTGTTCCTCCATCTTATCAAGGTCCTTCTAAATGGTAGCCCTGTGTCTGACCTTTGGCACATTTCCTACCCCCTTCCCAGCATGGCATAATCTGTAAGTTGGCTGAATGTGCGCTCCATCTGGAGATGCCAAACAGTACCAGCCTTGCTATTGAGCCCTGAGGAGCACTGCACATTTACTGCCATCAGCAGAACTTCACTCTATCACATGATAGTTACAATCTTTCTTTTACAGTTTCACATGTATAAAGTCTGAACCACCTGATAAATCAGAAGAACAAGATGTCTCCAATTAACGCACGGGACAAGATAGTAAAATCATGGCATAAGAAAGGGGCAGACATGATTCATTTTAATAGCTAGTTATGAGGGTAGTCATTTTGAAGGTTTGCCTCATGCATACATATTGTTTATACATGGGAAGCTCTCTAAAATTCCCTTTCTAGAGGGAGCATGGTGTTGTATTTGAGCACAACCAGACATCAGAATTCCTAGGCTGCTTCAGAGTGAGTGCGGAACAACATAGTATAGGGCATCCAGCACTTCCGGTTCTGCTTGACTGGCCCCGCACAGAGCCATTCAAAAGCCAGCTTTTCCACTAAAAATGCTAATGCTTTTAAACAAGGGAATAGATTTCAACTTCTCATTCAAAATTGAAAACTAGTAACATTGCATTTTCTGAAAGAAAGGAGAGCTTGCAAAAGTTGATTAATAAGAACAATGAAAGCCTTTTGTTTGGACACTTCCATGATGAAACTATTGTGGAAGTTTGTGGGCAGAAGGTGCTTAGGAATTGTAGGCTGTATGATAAAAACAGAAACCAAAAGTCACAAGAGCCCTTGCAAGATCCAGGAACTTAGTTGCCTTCAGGAAACAATTCAGTGTGCCTAAGTTGTGTAGCCAGCTATTGAAAGAGATGCACTGAGGTCCAATGAGAAATATATACCCACTATGCATCCAGTTCACTTGGAGCACTGATGAGATAGAAGCAGCAGCAGTTGATGCTAGCCCATTAAGTCAGCGTACATTCAACGTGGTAGCATGGAACATGTACATATGCATAAATATATATGTGGTAGAAACTCACTTTATAGTGTATATAACCCATTATAACGAAAACGAAAAAACGAAATCTCGTTTTTTTTGTTCCGTTACTTTATGTGATTGTCAATGACAACAGGAAATCTCTAAGTTGTGATTAAAAAAAGTTTTCTACAGTTTTTAGAATAAGGTTAGTCACAGTGGAAAAGTCAATTTTTACTGATTTTTCTGTTATAACAGCCTTTCACAGTACAGTGATGAAAACATGATGGATCCATACAACTTGGCCATTTGTTTTGGGCCAACCCTGATGCCTGTTCCAGACATACAAGACCAGGTGTCTTGTCAGGCACATGTGAATGAGATAATCAAAACCATCATCATCCATCATGAGGCTATTTTTCCAGATGTCAAGGAACTTGATGGACCAGTGTATGAAAAATGCATGGCTGGAGATGACTATTGGTAAGTCAGAATCCTGTCTCCTAAACAAAATCATTAGGCTGGTTATCTGGATAACTCCCGTGGTACAGAATTCCTTTTGCACACAATATAAGTATGAAAATAAATGAGAAGAGCATTTAGGTCCACACAATAAAGTGTTAGGTATAAAAAAGTGAAGCAAAGGCAATTATGATGAGGTTTCCTACAACATTTTGTGGAGGGAGCTGCTTTGTGTTCAGCCAGACAGAAGTAGAATTCCGGGTGTACAGAGCATGCAGGCAGGTAGGAAATTGTTTCTTTGGCTGTGAACTACCTTATCAAATTTCAGCCTGTGATACCTGCTCCTTTTCTTTGTTGTGCTCTAACTGGGCAGGTAGCTGAACACCACACAGCCACTCACTCACTTTCCCCACAATGGGATAGGGGAGACAGTTGGGAAAAAAAAAGTAAAATTCATGTGTTGAAATGCAGACAGTTTAATAGGACACAAAAGAAAGGCCAAATAACAATAATTAAGATATGCAAAACAAGGGATGCACAGTGCAGTTGCTCACCATCATTGACAGGTGCCCAGTCAGTGCCCAAGCAGCAGCCCCTGACCAGCTTTGTCCCCGGTTTTTATACTGAGCATAACACCACATGATCTGGAATATCCATTTGGGGTCAGATGGCCTGGCTGTGTCTCCTTCCAGCTTCTTGTGTCCCCCAGTCTACTTGCAAGTGGGGTGAGGTGTTCAGTGTAAACACTGCTCAGAAGCACCTTAAACATCAGTGTGTTATCAACATTATTCTCATCCTAAATACAAAACACAGCACTGTACCAGCTACTTGGATGAAAATTTACTCTATCCCAGCCAAAACCAGGACACACCCTTGACAACAAATGCACAGTCATTTTAAGGAATCAAATGTTCTGAGAGCTTCTTAATGTCTGAATTTTGTTTCAAGGAAACATATAGGCTTCTTTATTAATTATGTATTCATAGCATGCTAGGATAATTATGTTGCACATAACTTTGTAACATTTTAAGAATAATTTTAAATAATCTCATGGAAGTGATGTATTTTTGATGTATGTGGTTCCTCTCTCTGCTCAACCTTCTTCTTGCCTGCAGTGACAGCCCATACAGTGAACATGGTACATTAGAGGAAGTGGACCAGGATGCCAGCACAGAGCCCCACACCAGTGAAGATGGTGAGTCTGTTACTTTACTGTGCCTTTGATGGGGGTAAGTTCTACAGGTGTTCCAGGCAGGAGATCTTCTTCCTTTCTTAATTATGTCTTATTTGAAAGAAGGAAATTTCAGTCCTGGTGTTCTGTAGCAAATCTTTAATCTCTATTTGTGTGCTTTTGCACTTTTGATTCATCTGTGTTTGACCAGCTGTTTCCTTGTTCTCTCCTGATTTGCCCAGTCACAGGAAGGGCAAGAGAGAAACTATTTCAGTCAGCACATAATATTTTCTGAAATAATATTACATATTTAGTGACTCTTTCATCTACAAAAACTAAACTTTTCAAAAGTGTGCCCTTAAATATTGCAGCTAGAGGATATTTGCCAATTAGGCTCTATTTTTAAATGAATTTAAAAGCTGCTCTCTCCAAAGTATTTATAACAACTGAAAATCATGTGTGTACCCCTCACAGTGAAACTTTTGAACACTAGTAACTTTCTCTAAATATCAATCACATATACTTCTGGGTATGAGACATATCCATTAAAAACTTGAAGCAACGCTGTTATATTAATTCTTTTTATCCATGTCATAAATGTGTATTCGACACATTTATGTCTTGGGTAAAATTCACTACGTGACAGTTTGACCATCCCTCAGATGTCCCTCACAGTAACTTTTGCCAAGTTTCAAGCGAAGTTAACAGATAGAAAAGGATTCTCAAAATTGTTATATAACTACTATTTTTGTGAGAATTAGTAGCCCATTAGAGGCGAAGGATTCAGAATAACTCCCAATGTAGAGAAGAGTAGCAGGCATTCCAGACAAAGCAACCAGTGCACTTAGCAGCAGTAGAAACAAAAGCTTCCCCTTGTCCCTTTCAGAGGATGTGTGGAGGAAGGAAGAGGAAAAGACAGAGCAGAGGAAAGGGGAGGAAAAGAGCTACAGCAGAAAAGGATTTTTTTTTTTTTTTTTTTTTTATAATGTCATAGGGGATACTGTTTAGGAGCTGGGACAATTGCTGTAGGGAAGGGAAACCGGAAGGTCTATGTATAGGAAACCTGGCTACACTGCTTCCATTGCACACAGAGCAAAGTAAACAATAGTTCCACTCTAGCTGTACCCGTCTGCTTTGTCACGTACGCAAGCTGTCAGTGACAGATTGTCTGTCTCTTCCCCTTTGCCAAGGTGAAGAGGGGCAGGCAGAGTCTGTCAGTGCAGCTGTTTGGAGAGGAGGGACATTTGGGTGGGCAGACATTACAGAAGGGGGGAAAACAGAGTAGGAGAAAAATTTTGGTCTTCTGCCTGGGTGTATAGCCATGCCTGTGCAGCAGGGAGTACAACAGCTCTACGAGAGAGGCTGTGCATGGGCTCCTCTTGACCAGCTCTGTACAACTAAACCCACCATCTTTCAACAACACATCTCTTCTAAGCAGTGTGAACAAACTCATAATTGCACCTTATTTTTCCAAGACAGTATAGCTATACTTTAGAAGAACTCCTTCTTCCATTGGAGGTATGAAGCAAGAGTGGAAGCTGAGGAAGTCTGCCTGTCTCTCATTTAGAACACAAGTGAATTGTAGATGACACGCCAGTTCAATATATTGGGGCCAACTTCAGGGTTCCATTACCAAACTGAGAGACAAAGGCATGAGTGGACATGGAGAAGAGGTGCAGCTTTTCAGCAGTCATCAAAAGCACTTACTTCAAAGCCATGCCTAGGAAAGATGAAAACATCAGCAGGATCCAGAGGAGCAGGACTGTGGCATTGCATGATGCGTCATTTGTGCCTCGATCATCATGGGCTTTATCCCACCACTTCGCTGTTACACCAGTTTTACATTCCTGTCTAGTATTACTTGTGTTATGACTGTGTCACTTGGGAAGACAAACCTTGAAGAGAATACTTGTCAACAGGACAAAGTTCTGTTAAAGGATTTAACCGCTCAAGATTTGTTTTTGTTCATCAGATCACCCAGTAGTTTAATTCTAGTTGCTTTGTCACACCTTTTAATTAATTCAGTGCCAAAAGGAAGCAGACATTTGTGTTTACAGAGAAATAATTGTTAGCACAAAAATATTTGTAAGCCAGGTAAAAACTGCTGCAAAATTGAAGATTATTAAGCCTGGATTGCATACAAAACCTTTTGGTCTTCAATTTCCAACCTGCAAGGTCTAAACCATTTTTTTCCATTAATATGGCTTTCTGTTGTAATAGCACATTTTTCTAATGTAGGTTACAGACTAAATTAAATGCACTCACTCTCTCTTTGCGCACACATTCATGTGTTTGTTCTCTGGTCAATTCCTTTTAAAAAACATTATTTACACCAGATACAAGGTGAAAATTTTTCAGTTTGCTTATTGAACTCTATGAGAGTCACTGATTGACACATGGTGGATTTTAAAAACCTTCTATTAAAGGATCTGGAGTATTTTGGGGGTTTGATGTGATTGATTCATTGGTTGTAAGCTGGATACATCACTGCCAGCTGCATGTGGAGAGAGAGAAAGGGAGGTACCGCTTTGCTTCTGTATTGATTGGACACGTGGTACTTACATGGTTCCCTCTGTTAGGACATAGAAGAAGCAGATATTGTAAATGCTAAGGGTTTTTTCTCATGTTGGAAATCTGATTAGTTCTATGCTAAAATGTTGTATGCATACATAAGACCGAGCAGCCTACCCCACAGGAATTACAGGGTCATTGAAATATAATCCAGAGGTTATGATCAAAACCAGAAGGATTTATTTTACTTGCTGTTGCTATAAAGTTAAACTGCAAGTGACTCTCTCTGTGCCTACCAGAAAAACGCCATCTGTAGGAACTGTGTCAGTAGTGCTAGAAATGTTCATTACAATTCAGAAAACAACAAAACTTTAAAAACTGAACATTAAATTATGTCCGCAGAAGTAAAATGAAGTAGACTGGGAGGAAGAAAGACTAGCACATCTAAATAATTGTTTTGGGTTTTTTCCCCTTAGTTTACTGGTATTCATGTATTTCAGTTTATCACTGGAAAGGGAAGCAGGAAAGAAAAGGAATTGCATTTTACTTTGGTGTTTTCAGGCTTTTTTAGATATGCAGAAAGTATACTGATGAAGAAAACATAAGTTTTTCCTTTCTCCTAAATCTGGAAATGAAATTTAATTTGTGAAGTTCAGAACATTTATACTCAAGATGAGAGACAAAAAAAAAAATCGGTAATTTTGTTGCAGACAAACCTTTACCTGAAAATGTCTCTGCAGTAAAGATTCAAAGGACATTGTTCATGTTTTACTGAAACAGCTGTTAGCATATTTCCTTTACCTTCAAATCAATGGAGATTTTTTATTCTTGTTGTAGTCATATAGTAAAGAGTGACGAGATCTGCCTGCAAAGGAAGTAAACATTTCCTGAGGAAGTTAGGCAGATGGAGTTTTCCTAGGAAAACATACATAAAATTAATACCATACTCTTCATAGATATCTCGTAAACTTAGGATAAAACTTCAGATGGTATTTCTGCTGAAAACAAAATTTACAGGTCCATGTTAAACTGTAAGTTGTTGTTGTGTTCCCAACACATAATCATTTTCTTGCTCTTCAGTAGTGCATGCTGTGATCGACACTTTGCCAAAATCTGTTTTGTCAACACCTTGCAACACTTCTTTGCTTTTGCTCTTCCCAGTCAGACAACTGCTGTCCTGAGGACAGGACTTTGAAATTGCAAAACCACTCTATTCTTCGATGGGATGCAGAAGAAGATACAGAAATAGGGAGATAGCATCTTCCTGGGGAGCTCAAGGACATAATTTATTCCAAACAGACAGGGTACACCTGGGAAAACTGAGGAAGTACAGAGCAGAGGGACAGCAACTCTCCTAGAAAAAGTGCAGGGGATGGTGTCCCCTCCTTTCCTTAATTCCTTGTGCCCTGAGGCATAGAGGGCAGCCCAGGGCCGGTTCAGTGCCATCACCTCTGTAGGGAGGTTAGGTCTACATCTGGCACTCTAATCCCAAAACTAAAACTAACACTTACATTTCTTTTGCCCTATCTGCTCTCCCAAGCAGCAGAAGTTTTTCCCACAGTTCTTCAGTTTGTCCTAATTTTTCACTTCCATAGCATTGCCTGATTCACTAGAGATGATAGCCGGTGAGGTCCTGTATGTCGTCAAATACTTCTTGCTATTTTAGGTGAATGCCCGCAGGTGTGGACAGAGCAGTGCAATTACACTTCCCTCCAAACTGTCAATTTTACTGTTAGATATTCAGTATCACACAGAATTTGAGTTACAGATCCCAAATTTAGCTTTCATTGCCTTAGTTTTCTGGAAATACTCATCTGTCATTCAGTAACCTTGATATTAAATGGCATAACTTTCCAAAATGCATTTATGTCTAGGAGTAATTGTCATTGTACTTTGGTTTTCACTATTAAAGCTTGACCTGTAACAAGGCGAATTATTATTTAAGTGCAGTCTTAGTACTGTTTGCTGTAGGAAAATTATCTCTGTGTATAGGGAAATGAAAACACCCCTTTCAGAGTAGGAAAACCTGTCTGAATTCATTTTTTGTCCTCTTCATGGAATCTGTGTGAAATCTACCTGAGGAGGTGGAATTTGTTACCCAGGCAATCTGATGTACATGTTTCAAAAGTCACATCCATTATGGGTACATTAACCATTCATACAGCTGGTTCCAGTGGGACAACATCATTCAGACCTCTGAGAAAGTACATGAATTTTGCAGGTGGTAGAAGGACACAATAAACAGGATTACCATTGCACACCGCACTTAGATGAGCATAATTCCACTGAGCAAGACAGAGCTGTTTCTAGTTTAGTCCACTAATTTGTAAATAACAATACCTGTATACTCAGTTGTGGGATACTGTATGGTCTGTTGAAATTAGCAGAGAAACAGGAAATTCCATAGCTAAACAGTGTAGCTGTTTGTCCATCAATCCAGTACTCATGCGCATTACCAGTTAACTGTGGAGAATGTCTAAGGAAAATATGTGAAGGAAATTTGAGATTTATGACTTATTGTACAACTCTTTTGTTTGTTTGACTGTTTTGGTTTTTTACATTTTGAAGTATTTGCCTGTTAGTGAGTGACTGGCTCTCCAAAGCCTGAGAGGTTTTATTTCTGAATTCTTGACCAACTTTACCATAACCCATAAATTAGCTGTAATCTGAGAACAGTGTGTTCATACAAGTGTCTGTTCATTTTCAATCCTACCTGATTCCAGTTATTTCCTTCTTAAAACAAATTCCATGAGCAAGGTACATGATAGAAGAGGAACTGTATTCTTTTGTCAGTGTTACATTATTGCCATTTCATATTACCTTTTCATATATAAACAGGCATGTTTGGTTTTACCTCTTTTCATTTTCTGTGCCTTACAGTTGCTTTGTGGCATCTGCATTTTCTGTTAGACTGTAGGAATGACAACAGGGTAGCATATTACCATAACCACCATTAGAGGTTTCCCAGTTTTCCAGAATGTTTCTTTCTATGTCAACTTCATATTTCCTTTGCTTAATTACATAAAACCAAGAACCCGTTCAGCCCTGCCCACCAGGAAATGCTGGTGAGCGAGACATTCGTAGGGGCCGTGATGTTTGTTACAAATTCTCATCCATCAGGCTGAACAAAGACATTGGACTTGTATCGGGGTACTCTTATGTTTTATTGTACAGTCACCATAACAGAATCACAGAATCACTAGGTTGAGAGAGACCTTCAAGATCATCGAGTCCAACTGATATTGGCTAACACACCCTTAGATTTCTTACAACAGACTTCCACAAGAGTGGAGGTGAACAAGCCCTTAGTTTTGTACAGTACACTTCAGCAAGTTCACAACTCCCACAACTCAACCAAAGATGCTGACTCACAAGCTCTTCCCTCCCACATCAAACTTCAAAGCAGAGTATAGGGTGGAATATGATAGTTGTGCTTTGCCCAGGCAAGGCAAGAAAACAAGAAATAACACCAGTGATTAGATCCTGCATTGTTGCTGCTGTGTCAGTGGTCCAGAGCAGGGGCTGCTAGACAAAGAAAGCAAAAGGGAGAAAGAGAGAAAAAAGACAAAGAACAAAAAAGATAATATGGTCCTCTATAGACATCCAGTAGGGATGAATTTTCAGGAATGAATACTGTTATTGCTAGGTTCTTATTTCTATTTATATAATAAAGTAATTTCTGCCACCATACATTACTTTTATGTTTGTAACAGTGAATTCCGCATATCACTGTATTCCATCTCTGTAAAGTTTCTGAGTTAGTAACTTCTAAACACTGCAGTTTGTCACTGACAGGAACGCTTAATGTGACTGCAGAAGCAGCAAACCAAAAGACAGTCTTCTGCAGGCTGGGCAAGTTATTAAAAAATGAGCTGCAAACTATAACCTCAATAAAGGTGCTGTCATTATGTTTTCACACTGTAGAACAAAGTTAATTTTAAAAAGACATTCCTGTGCAAAATGTTGTCATAAAGGGACAGTGGCATTCATTACCAGCCTGGTTCTTTGGGGAATTACAACCTCAGCAGTTTTAATTTTCACCAGACAGAAAGTTGCTATGCTAGTCATTAGCCCAGATGTTAATTTCCATCTAAATATTACTCTAATTATGTAAAGAAATTAGTCATTTCAGGGACTCTTGAGTTACTGGAATCATCAGAGTATGTGATTTTTAGACCTGTATTTTGCAGTTTTTTCTTTATGTTTTCAGACTTTGATGACAAAATTTAATCTGTTAGAGCTCAGGTGCCTTTGGTTTTATGCAGACAAAATGAGAGCTTGTAAAAATCACAGCTGTTTGTTGGATGCCTGGGCACAGCTCTGGCCATACCTGCAGGGCCCCTTTGCTGACATCGGTAGGTCTCCAGCCTGGCGCAGGTTACAGGATGAGCCCGTTGCCAGACTAAGGCTGAATTTATGAACATTCTAACAGAGGATTAGCCAGGACTGCTGGAGCCAGTGTTTGGCTTCAGAAAACATCAGCCTCCCCTGCAGAAACCAGGGCAGCTCAGGATTTTGGAGCAGGCAGAGCTGCTTTAAGCAACTTGAGGCCACACAGGGACTGTCCCTGTGGTGTGAAGCCGTCTTGTCTCGCTCCAAAAGGGCTTTAAGGAAGTGGATTAAAGCACGAGGCTCTGGTGCTGTGTAAAAGGTTTCAGTAGGTCTGTATGCTTGTCACGTAAAAGACAGAGATTCCATGGCCCAGTTAGGCAGGGTATCCCTACTCGTGCACAGACTAACCTTGTCTTCCTTCCTTTGCCACTGCAGATGGTAAAAGCACTCCTATTTACTTTTCCCTTATCATGCGGGTTCCTTGGGCTTTTGATTATTCATCTGAGTCTGTTCTTTTTATTTTCAGAAGTCTTTGTTTCCTGGCCTCCATCCCACTCTCCAGCCATGCAGGAGCCCTTCCAGCAGGAGGCAGAGGCCTCTCTCATAAAGGCAGTTGTAACATTTGAGTACGCTGTTGTTTTCTGCAGCTGCTGAAGCAGCCCAGATGTTTTACACCTGGGACACCGATTATGCTTCTTTGTAAGGGGCACATTGTAACCACTGCCTGTTGTCTGCCTGCCTTCAGCTGATCTCTGTCAGAATGAGCGCTGAGAAAAAGCAAAAAAATGGGGTTTATGAAGCCAAAATGAGCGATATGGAATCTGATACTTGTTGTTCTTCCCACCCAGAGTGCGAGCCCATAGAAGCTATTGCCAAGTTTGACTATGTTGGAAGATCTGCACGAGAACTCTCTTTCAAGAAAGGAGCTTCCCTTCTGCTGTATCACCGAGCATCTGAAGACTGGTGGGAAGGAAGGCACAACGGAATTGATGGCCTTGTCCCTCACCAGTACATAGTGGTGCAGGATATGTAAGCAGTATCTGGTGTGACTGGGTTCTTGGGGGCTGTAAAGTCTAAAGTGCTTAGCAATATTTTCCAGATGGGTCAGTGGTTTGAAGGGTCAGATAGATTAAACATTTGCCTTCTATGAAGGATACCTGTCTTTACTGCCCTGAATTGAAAGCTCTGTCAAAAACTACTGCTAGGCTAAGCTGCTTCTATGGCTACGTTCCCAGTACGTTAAGAGAAAGATACTGCTGCACCTATTTTAATTTGATTATCCTTTTGTAGCAGTTGCTGACTTTTAACTTCAGAATAGCAAGAGCTGGGGAAATGCAGCCCTGAACTCTTGTTTCGCAGTATTAGGCATGTGCTTTGCCAAGGATAACAAAGTTCTTTATGGAAAGGTTACATCCACTCAAAGTGTAAAGAGCTCAGTAAACAGAAGGATTATAAACAATTTTGGGAGATGTGCAAGGGCTGCAGTGCATTTATAACATGCCTGCTTTTCTTAAGGGGATTAAAATTTGAGAGTGCCAAGGTGTTCTGTCACGCTTCACTCACTCACTTCTCATGTTGCCACCTGTGTTCTGTTCAGGGATGATACCTTCTCAGATACACTGAGCCAAAAAGCAGACAGTGAGGCCAGCAGCGGACCCATAACTGAGGACAAGTCATCATCAAAGGATATGAACTCCCCCACTGACCGTCACTCAGATGTGTATTTAGGAAGGTAAGCTTCAGCATAACATGTTCTCAGTTCCTGCTCACAGCTCAGTGTTTACACAGTAATTACTCTTCCACGTGCTTATGCTGGGTCACTACAACTTGTTCTACCACCACTTATCCACTGGTGCAGGCAAAGAAAGAGATCAGAACCTCCACCTCCCCTACGACGCCCAGGCAGGAGCAGTGATGGCCACTGCCCAGTACACCCACCTCACCCTCTCTCCAACTCGGCCATGGAGCTGGGCTCCCCCAACCTGGCAACTCACTGCAGTCCCAGAGCCCTCCTTCAGAATCGCAACCTCAACGCCGACAGCCCTGAGCGGCGGCGCAGGCCTGGCCACGGCAGCCTCACCAACATCAGCAGACACGATTCGCTGAAGAAGATTGATAGCCCTCCCATTAGAAGGTCTACATCTTCTGGTCAGTACACAGGTTTCAATGACCATAAACCACTGGACCCAGAGTCAATAGCTCAGGTTTGTGTCTTTTTTATTTATGGGACTGTCTGATTTTCTGAGCAGCAAATCTCATTGAATAGCACGGCACAGAGCACGTGCACTGGTGGGAAGGTGTGTGCGGGGAATATCCTGTTTGGCTTTCCAAACAGGGTTTGTGTGAAAGAAGATGCATTGAGCAATCATGAATAGAAGAAACACAAAAGAGAGTAAATATTGCAGAAGCAATAGAAAGAAATTATTTCCCATTACACTGTAATGAAATTGCCTCTGCCATACAGAACACTAGGACAGTATTACAACAGCTACGTAGATCGCTGTGCTCTGTTGAAGGCTGGCCTATTCTGACTTGCATGTAATTAGTGTTCAGTTATGTCTCAGTATTGTGGTAAGCAGAAAAGTGCTCTGACTGGCTAGTAGTGACCATTGCCATTCAAAGCAGGTTTACGGTCCACAGTCTTGTGTATTTTATGGTTTTCATACAGTTCATGTTATGTTTTGATTTGATGCATGTAGTAGAACCTGATGTGCAAGACGTTGCAGCTGCATAAATTGTGGGCCATCTTACACCTGTGTGAACAGTCACCAGTATCATTCCTGGCAGTGAAGAGGTGAAAAGAATGGAGTAGGAAGCACCCTGATCATCAAATTGGTCTGTTGTACTGAGCTGGTAACAGCTCTTGAGCAAATAGATACTTCTGTCTTCAGAACTCACATTTTGTCTAGGTAGGATAACGTGATTACTAGGAGCACCCTGAGGGTGCTCTATGATTGCAAACACATCTTACAATAACACCAGCACTCATGTTTTAAAATTTAATGCACTGATACTGCTTGCTTTCAAACTCTACTTCCAGTAAGGAATAGAAGTGACTGGCATACTTAGGTCAGAACCTATGTACTAGGGTTAGAAAGTGCAAGTGTTTCACTGTTTTATTTTATTCTAAGTTATTCATTTACTTTCCTGGAACAGTGCTGTTTGGCTTAAGATACCTCTTATTTTATGCATAGACTTGTGATCATTTGGCAGTGGGAGAACCCAAACTTTGATTAAACTACATGAAAGTCCATGTGAGCAGGCAGGGAACACAAGACATTTTAAGCTTAGCTGTATCTCAGTATCACTCAAAAGCAGTAAACTAGTATCTTGGTGCATTCTTTTAGCCTTCAGGCCTGAAATAGTTTTTCTTAGGTATGCATACTGACCAGTATCTTACAGGATTTTTCTGTTTAAAGTTTAACTCGGTGAAATAAGAGGAGAGAAGAGCTGATAGCCACACAAACTTTATTTCCTTAGAAAATTAGGTTTTGTAATCCATGTGAGGGAATACAGACCTTGAACACTTGAGGCTTTAGATGAGCAGAGCAGTTAGATGAGCAAATGGAAGAGAGTGAGTAAACAAGACTAAAATCTTTGCAGTTGCCAGTACCCAAGAGATGACAGAAATCTTCACCACTAAAATACTGCTTAAGCAAACATCAATTGTGCTGACAATCACTTCATAAATGGCTTGCAGATTTTGGTGTAACACCTTTTTTTTTAATCTGTCATATGAACAAGGTTAAACGCTTGTAATGTCCACCCAAAGCTGACATGTTGTCAATCGTAATGTCTTTCAAATAAATCTGGTGGAAACTGATTTTAGTACCATCATAACTGTTAGAGGATGGTTGGTGAATTAATTAATGCACTTCCTCCCCCCTCCCCTTGCTCCTCTGGCATTTGGTAGCAACGTGAATGACATGCTGCTCTCTCTTGTGCTCTGACCCAGGACATCGAGGAGACGATGAACACAGCACTGAACGAGCTCCGTGAGCTGGAGCGGCAGAGCTCAGCCAAACACGCCCCTGATGTTGTGCTGGACACCTTGGAGCAAATGAAAAACACCCCCACCCCTGCCACCTCCACAGAGTCGCTCAGCCCTCTCCACAGCGTTGTTTTAAGGAGCTCTGAGCCTCAGATCCGCCGTAGCACTAGTTCTTCCAGTGACACCATGAGTACTTTCAAGCCCATGGTGGCCCCTAGAATGGGAGTGCAGCTGAAACCTCCTGCTCTTAGGCCAAAACCTATTGTTCTTCCAAAAACAAATCCTAGCATAGGGCCTTCTCCTCCTTCCCAGGGTCCAGCTGACAAATCTTGCACAATGTAGGCAGCTCAGCCACCCACAGTGCCCAGCTGGGGTGTGCTAGGGAAAGGGATGGATTAACAATAGAAGTCAGGGCTCCGTAACATCATTTGTTCATGTTTGTAACTGGAGAGGCTTTGTTTTTCAGTGTTTTTGAATGTATTGTCTGAAAGTAGCTACATTAACATGGGCATTTGTATTTTGTATGGTTTCGATTAAATGAAAAACTGGACAATTGTGCATAGTTTTAAAAAACAAACATAGACTTACTTGAAAACTTGATGCTGCACCATTTGTAATAAAACCAACACAGATCACAAACAGCTTGCCACATTGTACCATACTCCACAGTCTTACTGTAGCTATATAATAACAGATCCTGCACAAAACTAAGGGGCGGGAGGGGGTTCAGGGGACATGGAGCCTCTCATTTCTGGGTCACCAAACCAAATCTCAAGCAGGTTAGTAAGAACTGAAATTTAGCATGTGAGGATTAAGTGTCTGTGTGGAATGTCTAAGTCATCTCAGGCCACATTTCTTATTTAAGACACAAAAAAATATCACCAAACCCTCACAACTCATAATTGGCACCAAGTTTTAGCTTTCTTGTTGGCAGTCTCACTAGAGGCAAGTGCTGGATGGAGCTGGAGATCACATTGCTCTCACTGATACAAAGCAGCATTCCAGGACACAGCTAAAGCACATCTCCAGGATAGTACCTAGAAACTCTTTTTGCTGCCCTCTGTAATAGTGTACCTTTTCCCATGAAGCTAGACCTTCATTCCGTGGTAGCACATTTTTTACAAAAGCTAAATTTGTTTGAAGTTCACAGAAGCCAGGCTCTGAGGAGTGTGTGAACCTGTTGGTCCTTTAGGGAGCATGAGGGGCTATTAAAGGGATCAACTAGTCAGTAATTCAGAAAAGTATCCCATTGACTTTATTGCTCAGTGTCCAACTAAGGAGGCGATTTGGGTTGCAACAGTGCAAGTTTCGAGCTGACCCAGCCGTGCTGACTGCCTTGCACGGCGCAAACGCTCAGTTGTGCTGACGGCAGCAAGACAGGGACTCTGCAGAGGGACTACCCCCTGCCACTGGTGCAGGGGTCATTCACAGGACAGGCAGCTTAGTTTCACTGCCTAGATTTAAGCTGACTAAAGTTTTCCGTAACCCCTTTCCCCTCCACTTCCCCTTTTTTTAATGGCAGAAATCAGTACCTTTCTTATGTCTGTGAGAGTGGCGACTGTCAACTTTGCTTAGTGTTCTGTTTTAAACTTCGTTAGGCATGAGCTAAACCTTCAGCTTGTTGCACGCTGCAACAGTAAGCCATAATATTATTTCTGTGAACATGTTTTCAAACATCTAATCCATAAAAGCAGTTTCATTGAATAAAAAGGGGGGAAAAAAATCACTTGTGGGCCACCTACAAAAGTATGACTGGCTGTAATTAAAGTCTGTCTTTCCACGTACTCTGTAAAATCTCACTTTTGGAAAGCTTGAAATTTTGTAACTCAGTATACATGAGCAACTGAGTTTGGGAGGAGAAGAGTAGTGACAAAATTTGATAGACATAATTGCTGAGATGACAGGAGTAATTTCCTGTTGTTATTTGGGAGCAATTTATTCCTGCTCTGGTTTACAGCTTCTAGACAGGTGATGCAATATGAAGCACCAGGTTTCACAGGTGAGAAGTACCCCGTGAGCTGTCTCAGAGCCCCAAACTACTGCTGGTATTTGAAAACACTTTTCAATCCAGTCACAGACTTCACACCTAGGTTAGAGGCAAAGTCATAATCCACCACAGTGGGCTGTGCAGCATGGGTCAGCAAACCTCCATCCTTGTCAACTGTTCCGCCTGGTCCTAACACCAGGGCCAGAGCCTAAGCTAGATCAGCCCCAGCTGCAGACCAGTGCTGGACTGTAGGGTCTGCTCACTTGTTTGGGACCAGAGATACTTTCAAGTAGTTCCCCAATTTACTAGACTCAGTGGAACAAAACTGGAATTTCAGCTTTCATTTGCATACAGTTTTTGTCTAGCATTTTTAAATTAACCCACCTGGCACAATTGAGATGGATACCTGTATCTTTAAATTGCATAGGGAATTTTGTATGTTTAAATAACTGTACTGGACTCCATAATGCTTATATTAGAAATTGTTTAGCAAAAGAAAATATTAGAAACAGTGCATTTAGTGAATGCATCCACTTTGTGCATTCACACAGTTAATGTGTAGTTTGATGGTTATTATAGATACTTTAAAGCATAGTAAGTGGATATGTAACAGGAAAGACTGCTACATCTACAGGCGTACTAAAGGGTAACTCCTGCACACCTAATCCAATCAGTATTGTCCTTTACTGTCAAGTTTGATGAATTGCAGTACTGGTAGCTTCCTGCTTGTTGACTGTTACCTACTTGTGTCAATGTACATCTGTAGTATGTACATGTGAAAGTGCCTTTAAATTTTAGAGGAGCTTTAGCTTTGCTCTTGTACTGTTGCATTTCCATTGCATCCTTTCCTGTTTGTGTATGGCTGCATTCCCATTGCATTCCTTCCACTCTTGAAGATCAAATAAAAACATGGAAAATCCACAGTTCTGGAAGAGAAATGTACTGTTAATCTGTTGTGACAATGCACTTTTATGTATAGTACTGTACATTTTTGGCATGTACCATTACAAGCTTCAGTATACATTCAAGTTTGTTCCTCATAGTGTATCTTTATAATAAAGAAGATAGTTCTGTCTGTTTGTGTAGTTTTCCTGGGGAAACCACTGTATTTTCCAACATGGATTGATGATCTACTTCCACACCCCACACTGCATCAAGAGCTATCACCCTCTTGGTCTGAAAGAGCGCTTGTTCCTGGAAAGTTCCTGCTTAACTTAAAAGCTCCTCTGTACCCCTCAGAAAGAGCCACCAACTTCACATAGTTCTGCATGAGCACCCATCAAGAGTAGTCAGTCGTGCTCACACTGGCTGAGGAAACCCCCCACCACTCACTTGGCCAAACACCCTGCTACCACATCTCCTGCTCCCCACAGGAAAACCAGGGTGAAGAAAACACTCCAGGTTACATATTTTAAAAATAGAGTGAAAATAATTTTAAAATGGACATTTCTTAAAATGGGGATATTTCTTGGAACAAAAGAAGAGATGCTGTCAGGCTGGGAGAGGGTGGGGGGAGTGCCACAGTTAAGGGTTATCTTCAGTGACCTCATGTCTGATAAGTGGTGGCAATAGACACTCTCCCAGCTGGCTTCAGGAACCAGGGGGTCTCTGATTGTCAGGCTGATAGCTGCAGAGATGTTCTGCCATATGTGGATCAGATGCTATCAAGGACAGTTCCTGGGCTCGGACTACAGCTGCCCAAATAGGCTCGCCATGCTGCCCAGCTTAGATGCTTAGGGGCAGAAGAGCTATTTGGAAATGCATTCCCAATCCTTGCTAAAAACATCCCAAACCAGTCATCCCTGGTTGTTGCCGAGGACCACCATGTGCCTGAAGAAGACAAATACTCCATTCCTGGAAGCGTTCCAGGCCAGGCTGGATGGAGCTTTAAGTAATCTGGTCTTAAACTGGAAGGTGTGGCAGCCTATGGCGGGGCCTGGAACTGGATGATCTTTGAGGCACCTTCCAACCCAGCCCACGCTATGATTGTGTGTCAGGCAGTGTGGGGGAAGGGGCAGAGCGGCCACCCCGGCTCAGAGCAGGGCCGTCACTCCTCGCTGAGAAAGCTGCCGTGATGCGACTGCTCATCGATCAGACCCCGCGGCAGCCTCTGCACCGCAGCGTCCAGCGACCTACTTCAGGCATTTCTTCTTGTCCCCTACTGCACAAAAGCTGACTAAGACACACAGGAGGGGACAGCAAAGGTCATTCCTCATTCAAGGTCCTACGCAGCCCAGAGGATGCATAACCCAATTTCCACAGTCAGATCATTCACTGGTGAGGGGAGAGGCTTATGTGGTGGCTTTTAATCTGTTTTAAAATAAGTAAGAAAACACAAGAAGGGGAGTCTCCTCCTGTTTCATAATATGAAGTTTCAGTGTTGCACGGTGCTGACTTCCTAACTTCCTTCCAGTTTTTGTAGTGGAAAGAAGCCCAGCTCTCACTGAGACAGACAAAGCTTTTGGCAGGTGGCAGAGGAACTTGCTGACTCTACTGATGCTCGAAAAGCAAAATGGTGATGAGATGTTTTGCTGGGAAAAGTGTATTGGTGGAACAGAAAAAGAGTAGCAGTGGCAGCAGGGTGTTTAGCTGTCAGGCCACTGCTGCAAATTATGGTTTCAAGCCACATGCAGGTCCAGGATGTGGCACTGCCCCAGCCTGCACGGACACCTCCTCGGACAGCATAACCATGGAGGATCCACCCAGGTTTTAAGTTCTCCTTGGCAGAGACACACAGTTTGTTTCTTACTCTTCCATGGCTCATGTGGACTTACCCTGACCAGAAGAATCCACAGTTGCTCTGTTCAGCCACTGCTACCCCATGGAACAAACCTTGGCATTAGTCTGGGTGGAACTGATACATGGGGAGCAGCTGAAACGGGAAAAGTATTACCTAGAGATGGTATAAGATGAAGGTACCGTTCTCATACACAGGAATATTGCTTTTTCCATGAACTTGCCTCTTGAGGGAAAAAAACCTCCCACTACAATATGTGAAAGCCTAAACAGATCAACAATTTAGCATCCTAAAACCCTGTTAGCTGAACCAGCTCAATTATTGCTTAAAAAACAAGCAGACCAACCAGCCACTCATTCAGACATGCCACTGTTAACTGCAGCTACTCCCTGTCTCTGCATCTTCCACAGGGGCATTTGCAGGTCACACAGCACCAGTCTCTGCCAGCACTCTGGCTCCAGCAGATGCAGCCAGAGCAAGTTTTTCCTGCCAGGGAGCCCTTATGGCTCAGAGGTGTCACTCACTCCCCACCGCAGTGCTGCAGCTCACCTGGACTGCAGCAGCCTTGGCCTCAACCATGTCCTGCCACCCCTTTCCTGGCAGTCAGCCCCACTGGATACCCACCTCTCCCTGGCCCCAGCAGGGCTGTAGCCCTAGCACTGTGTTTTGGCTCCTCTCATCCAGCCATCCCACTGATCAGCAAGGCTAATACCACTGAAAAGGAAAACAGGAAATTTTACCTTCTTGCACAGTGCATACAAGTGAGAGCTGGCAGGCCCAGGGGCTAGAAGGAGACATGCACAATTTGAGGCTGACTGAGAGATTAAATAGAGTTAAATGACATGATCTGCTCAGCAGGCTTTCTCTTACCTTTCTCAATATATATATGCGCAAATTAAAAATGAGGAATATACCTCTTACCGTAGCTGCAGTCAGCTGAGCCTCTGCCCCATGGCTGCACAAGTAGTGTGCCCCATGTCTGTCTCTTCTCCTGAGTAACAAGTGATAAACCAAGAGGAAATGGCCTCAGGTTGAATCACAGGAGGTTTAGATTGGATGTTAGGAAAAATTTCTTCACTGAAAAGGTTGGCAAGCACAGGAAAAGGCTGCCCAGGGAAGTGGCTGAGTCACCATCCCTGGAGGTACTTAAAAGCTGTGTAAATGTGGCACTTGGAGACATGGGTTTGGGACATGGCAGTGCTGGATTGATAATTGGACTCAATCATCTGAAAGGTCTTTTCCAACCTAAACAGTTCTATGATTCTATGATCCCCAGCTGTGTCACTGCCATCTACCAGCAGGGTCAGGCCACACTGGTCACACATGAGAGCAGCTTAGTGATTCAGGGCTGGAGGTTGAGGATTTCACTTTTTTAATTAACAAACTGCATTGATTTATTTTTTTCAAATAGCATACTAATGGAATATGAAGTACAAAGAAAAAAAATCAGCTGTAAAATATAAACAAGTTGTGCTGTACAAAGGAGGTCAAACATTTGCGGGATCAAAATCAATAATAGCTGCACTGCGTGTAGCACCGTGGATAAACCAAAACCAAACCCTGCCTGTTCTCATCTCTGTGAAGCTCATTGATTCCTCCCTTAATATCTAACATGTGCCTTTTCAGTAGTGTACAGTGACATCTATAAACCCTGACCAAACAACATAAAATAGTGATTTACATTTATTTGAATGAGTTACACTCCGGGAGGGACAAATCACTGAGACCAGCACTCCTCTGGAGGTGAATGAGACACTCATTTAAATGGTCAGGCTTCTGGCAGTGAGTTTTTGATTGAAAGAAATGGCATTATCATGGATGTTGATATCAGAGTCATGAATAGAGAATTTACATGTGTTAAAGGAAAATGCCTAAAATCCTTGATTACTTCAACCCAGAACTGCTGAGTACCGTAAAACAACTCACTGCAACACATATTTTAAGTGGGTTTTTACCTGCCTACAGTATTTTCTGAGACAGACATTACAGTAGCACCCCAGCACCCCCAGCAAACATCATCAAGGCAAATACAACAGGGTTATCCATATATATTCACTCACAGGTTTAGGCTGAATTTCACCTGGGCAGTTTTCTCAGCTATTTAATTTTTTTTCCCTGAAAGCTCCTACAAAAATATGTCAAAAATTCATTTCAGACCTAGTGTGAAGACCATTTTTGAATGTGTCATACACATCACAAGGCTTATTTTGCGATTTAGTCAAAGTTATTCTGAACATAATCAGTTTACATACAATGTTACAATCAGAGATAGAGATGTGGCTAATCTGGGGCTGCTAAATCACATAGTAATTCTGAACTCTCCTCTGTACCCCTCCCAAAATTACAAATTAAAAACAAATAAATATATATGTGTGCATGTATCATTTCTTGAAAGCATGGGACCAGGTAGTTTGCAAAATTCCTGATGCATGTTTTATTTCTGGTTAAGAAAACATGGTCACGTGGTCTGTTTTGGAGGGGGAAAGCCCTCCATCCCTGACTGGAGGGACCCCCATTTTCACACTCCCTTCTTCTTCACCCACCAGCCTTCTCCTGCACTCCAGGCAGCACAGCAGGTTCTGCCCAGCCTTCTCCAACCACACCCTGGGCAATGCTGTCACTACACCTCAGGCCTTCAAAATTCAAAAAGTTTTAAATTTTTTTTTGTCAAACCATGGAAGTTCAGAACTAATATAATTTCTTACGTACTGTAGGCTTAAATGCCATTTGTAATCAGGTACATCCATGAGTTGTGCACGTGAAAATGTGTATGTTCAGTGAAGCAGAAGCTGATTTACAAGCTTTTATGTAAAAACTTGAGTTTCTTCTGTACCTATATTGTCATATTGTGTCTCTGGTTTGGCCTCTGTAGAAATAACTTGATATTCTGTTAACATGCCATCAGTTTTGTGTGTTTTTCAATTCACTTCTTTAACTTTCTTCCTGCTTTATAAGCATACCAGCAGGCTCCAGCATTTTGAAGCAATTTCTGTGTGCACTACAGTTCCATTTCCAGCACCAGGTACAATTATTATTACCTCAAAGCAAACTCAATTTTTTTAGAGATCTATTAGTAACAGTAGTCATAGAATAATTCAGTTATGCTTAATGTGCTTTTCATGATTAGTTAATAAAATGGATGGGAAGGCAGTTCCTGAAGATAATTTTACTTTCCCCAGTGTTTCCTTTTCTTGGTGAAAATAAACAAGAGTTTTGCTCAGGCCTTACAAACTGAGCAG
Organism: Poecile atricapillus; assembly: GCF_030490865.1. NCBI lineage: Eukaryota > Metazoa > Chordata > Aves > Passeriformes > Paridae > Poecile > Poecile atricapillus. The sequence continues at coordinate 43,315,016 of NC_081289.1, read as the reverse complement.
CATCTGCCTCAGATATCAGCTGTGGAAGGGGTCCTGTTTGAGGGTGCCTGTGCAGGGTGGCAGCACCACCCTGCTCCCTGCACTGGGACCTCCAGGGCTCATCACTGTGACACCCTGGGCATCACAACGTCTGGGGGACACTTTCCCCTCTGCTAACCTGACTGAGCATGAGAGCATTCACATCCATACAACTCCTCTAATACTCCCTGGATCCCATGTGTCATGGTCAAAGGAAAGCAGCGCTCAAATGCAGCGGGAGACAGTCCACACCTTGGTTCCCTGGGGGAAGACTGGAGGTAAATGTGTCACCTGTGCCATCCCTACAGGCTGCTGAGTGTCACACATCATCCCGAGGCTCTTTGCCCTCTTTGCTAAAGCCAACACAAACACCTCCAGCGCCTGCAGTGGCTCAGTTTCCCCTCTGCATCCACTTTTCAAAGCACTGGCAGCAACCATGTCTCATCTGACCAAAGGAAGGATTCCAGTATTAAATAAAACACATCAAGCAGGGGGAAAAAACCCCATTTGTATGTGGCAGAAATGCTTGTAGAATTAGGGGCTGCAGTTCTGCGAAAGGAAATACAAATCACTTTGAGGTTATGTTTATGTGTAGGAATATTTTCCAGTCTTGCCTGCAGTAGTGTGAGTGAGGGATAATCAGGTTTGTCCATAACTTCTGTTGAGATAGTGCTGAAGTGGGACCGGTTCTTCTCTCCAGTGCTTTTGTAATTCACTCCTGTCTCTGGGAAATGCTGCCCAGCGCTTCTGGTGTCCCTCTCCACTGGGGGCAGTTTGACAGGGGAAGGACCTGAAGATGATTCTGTGTTTGGCAAAAATCTGGGCCAAAAGATTCAGGCAAAGAGGGAATGAGCTGGGTCCAGGTTACTCTCACTTGCCCAAGTTCCGGGAGATATTTTGCTGCAGGGTATCCTCGCTGCCAGGACAGGGTGTGCAGGGAAAGGAAGCAGCAGAGCCTGGGGGAAGTTGCAGCTGTTTCAACACTTAGAGGACCGGGGAGGAAAAAAAATGGTCACTGTAATTCAGGTGAAAAGTGACGCTTGAATTCCTGTCAAACTCCCTATCCCCCACAGGTGATGCTGTGTGCTGTGTCCTGCTGTTGGAGGCAGGAGTGGCAGCCCTGGGCACGCTGAGGCTGTGCAAGGAGCCTGGATTATGCAGGGGGTGAGACAGTGGGCACAGGCAGGCAATGAAAGGCACCACCAGATTTTGTGCCAGATCTGTCTGCAGGATTCTGTCTCCAGAATGATTGCTTGTAAAACTGTCCTGTTTAACCCAAAGCAGAGAGTCCTTTGGAAACTTCATTTCCCTTCATGTACTGTTGCATGCACTATTCAGAGTATGAAATATAAAACAATTTATTTTAAGCTCTAGCTTGTACCTCAGGGTAACTGAATATTAAAAATTCATGGTTCAGTTCATAACAGTTTCTCATAATCTGTGTGGGTTTTCCATGGGGTTTACCTTTTAAGGGGAGCTGAATGCACATTTCATGGTGGGAGCACTGGCATTTGGCCTCGAGCAAAATCCCAGTCCCCAGCAAGTTAACCTATACAGGAGCATAAGATTTATTCTATTGCCTTGTACTACAAAATGTAATGTCTGAATTTTTTAAAAGAAAAATCCTCCAAAAAGCCTAAACCAAACTATCCAACAGCCTTTGAGTAGCTTCTGTTTAAATCTGATTATTTTACAAGTGACATGCTCTCTTCCAGATTCAAACACCAAACCAGAGAGTCCTGCCACCTTTTAAGAAACTCAGGAGTTAAATTCAACTGCATCTCTCATTCCATATATAGGATATTAACTCTACATTGCATCATTGTGAAGTATTGTATACCTAAGTTATAAATTACAAAAGCTTGGGCTGTAAAGATATTATACAGCAAATAAGTTTACGCAATCAAAAAGTCAACCACAAACTGAGAAAAAACATTATTTCTTGCACAGCTGAACACCTCATTAATACAAGACATAAAACCAAAGCAAAGCAGCACAGAGAGAAAACAAAGCTGGCTTTAATAGGATTTCCCCTTTCGCAGCAAATTCTGCAAGCTTAAATATATTTTCAATAATAAAAATGGACAAAAGAACCTCTGTAACTTGCTCCTAAAGAAATATTCTCTTGAAATGCTTTGCTGCATTTTTCATGTTTATAGGATAAATGCATTTCATTGTAAAATCTTATAGAAAACAGCTCTGCTTTAACATAAGAAAAATGCTTTTTTGTTTGTTTGTTTTGCTCTTTCAGGAATGAAACATTGCTGTGAAGTATGTCTTCAAGAAACATCCTGAGCTTCACAAAGTGGCATTTCCTGATGGCACGATGACTTACTGGAAAATTACAGGTCATTTCTGGCAATCAGCTTTGGGATGTCTCAGCAGAGACATCCCAAAGCAGAGAAAGCCCCCAGGGCACACAGAAAAAACCCAAAGTACAAGTCAGGGCGCTGGGGACCAAATATTGCTATTAAAATAGTAATACTTAAGAATGCAAAGGAAAAGCTGTCAGACTAAGAACTTCTATTTGAGAGAGACAGATGAAAAATTTAGCAGCCTTGTGTTTTATTTAAGGAGTTCAGCTCAGCAATCTGAGGACACTGAAACCCTCCTGCTCTTCCCCCCGCCAGCACTGCGTGCTGCCTATGGCTTAGCAGGACCCCAAGGAGGAGGTCAGGTATATTTATAAGTCATATAATTTGAGGTTTTCCTTACACTCTTCTAAGTGGCAAGTCTTTGCCCATACTCACGAGCTCTTACCTACCTAAAGATCCTTCCTATGTGTTTCCTTCTGTTGTGAGCACCACAGGAAGGGATGGAACTTGCCACCTTTTAAACTACATCTGTTACTCATTTATGACTTGCAAATGTCCTGCAGCCACTGACTTTTCAGAAACATTATCTTTTTGAGAATTCTTCCTTTAAAATGTATTTGATAACATCAAGTTACCAAGTCCCTTGGTGAGATCTTAGAGTGTTTTATAGGGAAATAACCCCCATATTTATTTTTTTTAGAAGCCACTTGATTAAACTGCTACAACATTTATTGTGCAACCAACTACTTCTGGATCTCTGCAAGGACAAAATTAATATCTCTTGGTTTCTGTTTTCAGTCTCCATTACATGCACATATGAACACACACATGCAAACAGGCTTCACACCCCTACTCCAAATCTGGAGGACAGGTGTTTCCCACTCCCAAGGCTTTTGCAAATTTCCCTGATATCTTTCCTAAGCCAACAGACCCACCAAAGAGGGATAATATTCCTCAAGTGTTTTATGAATAAACACGTATTTTCATATTTAGGAAGATTAAAAGGGACAATATCCCATGCTGAAATCATCTTTGATGCAGTGCATGTGTTTTGCACCACCAAAATCCATTCATGAGTATCCTTGTTTCCTTCGTGTGGATACCAACTTCTCCTTCCTCCTGGACTTTGCATTTTAACAAGCAGTGTTCTGCAGTCCATTCATGGCAGAGTATCGAGAGCCTGTCATCTCCTGCTTGACTTTGCTCACAGAAGGAAAAACGGTGGGCCATGCTGGACAAATTTATTTTGGTAGTTCCTTGTAGCATGCTGCAGCATCTCATTAACACTCCTTGCCATGTTAAGAAGCAGTTGATGTACATATCAGAGGAGTTTCACTGCTGTTTAAAATTGTCTCTACTAACTTACTAACTGCAATAGTTTGTTGAACATCTTGGAAAAATCTCTAGGACAAATATTCCCTTGTCAGAACTTCCTATTAAAATATTTGCAGCAACATTCCTTCTAGCAAGAGAATGAATTTCGGAACCAATGCTGTCCCTGTAAATAGACACTTTCCCCAAAGACAAGGGCTTTAGCAGTATCTAGAAGAGTTAGTTTAACATCACTGAAGTTTCCTCAGAGCTCATATAACCCAAATTTACTCATTAGTGGCTTTGCATGTCCTCTAATCTTCTGAGCAGCCTCTGTTGTAAGAAGTTAGTCGTGTGACTTCCAACAGTGTCCTTCATCTCATCGAGCTTCAAAGTGTTTCAGCAGCTCAATTAAATTACAATTAAATCCACCTCTTTCAAAATACAGTGACAGAAACTGTGTCTTTTACTCGGAAGGAAGAGGGGTGGGAGCACTTGACAAGTCTGGGCACAAATCTTCTAATCTGTACCAGTGTAATGCAAGAGTAATTCATGATTTCAAAAGCCAGTTTTCTTTTATCATCAGAAAGACTGATAAGGTAGAAAAAAAAAATCGCCTCGGTATTAAATTTCTTGAGGTCACTCGCCAAAAATCATGTACAATATTATACCTGCAGAACAATAGCACAGTTTACAAATCTTTATGCACTGACGTCACCGGATCTGGGACACAGCTGCACTGACATCACAGTTTATGCCTGACTAGATATCCAAATAAAGATCCTATGAAGCCTTTCATACTTCATTTATTTATAATTGCTCCATGACCACAGACTTGCATTAACCCAAACAAAAGTAAACTGAGCAGATCCCGGCAGAGAGCAGGGACTATCTGAAGAGGCTTTGAAAGGCTTCCAGGGCTGATGCAACATCAGAAGAATAAGATGGGCACTGCACAAGCCCCCCACGTTGTGATTATTTTTTAATATCAGTGGGACAACCCAAGGACACGATGGATTTAAGTCCAGCACTTGAAAGATTCAAGCAAGCAAAAGCTTGGAATATTTTGTATGATAAGCAAACAAATGGCTGTACAATGAGATGATACAACAGAGCACGCTTGCCAGATCTTTAATGAGATGGAACAACATTTTTCCAATATTTTATTCAGCCCCTTGTAAAACTAATGGCTCTGAGAAGCCTAAGAAGTCCATCAAGGAGGGCTGCACCAGGTTTGAGCACAGGTCCATGTAGCTCTGTACCTAATCACCAAGAGGGACTCTTGGATACATCCAGGGTATTTTGGAAAACCAGAACCAGCAAGCAGTGGTAGTTCAGTAACCTGTACTTTGGAGTTTAGCTCACCCAGATGCTTCACTTTCTTTTTCTTTTTTTTTTTCCCTTAAATTAGTACATGGAAACCACACGGCTCAGCGAATTTCTGAAAACTGTTGTTTGGGTTTAGGAGTTTAACCTCATTTACTGGAGTAACTATAAAGATCCAAACAAGGGGAAAAGTAAAAGGAAAAAAAACCAAACCAACCCCTTGCTTCTGTAGATATCAATTGGGGTGCTGTAAGAGCTGGACTTTGCTTAGAGGAACTAGAACAAGTACTCTAGGACATGTATCCAGGGGTGCTCCTCATGTCAGTAGAATGCTGAAGCACACAGTAATCAGAGCTTTTTAAAGAAAAAAGGACTTAAAACATATCTGTGATTACTTTCCTAAATCCAAAGTGACACAGCCTCTAGCATAGCCTAGATTCCTACTCAGCACTGTACAGGTCCAAATCCCAAGACACTTCTGAGCCAATATTGTTCCTATGCTCCCTGAGTTCTGCTGGCACACCCAAAACTTACCTGCAAAAATGCACAGGACAAAATTAAATTGGAGACACTTATGAAATATTGGTGCTGTTAGGCTGTACACCCCAAATTCAGATTTTCCTTTTCCTGGACTTCCTGGTGCCTGCAAATCAGTGTTTATGAAAGCAATGTGTAAGCCCTGATGTGAAACATCACTACTGCCATTTATCAGGCTTCATTCTGAAGTGTATGGTTTAGCACAGGAACTTGAAAGTGGTGAAGGGTTTAGGGATTTTTAAAAGTAGCTGATCAACAGAACATTATGTTCTTTTAAAATCACCCTGAGTCAAGTTGAATGCATTTTTATCCCTACAAACCAAATTGCTGGATGTGCTCTGCAGTCCAGGAGGTTGCTTTCTTGCACAACTGCAGAAACATAGCCAATAAGTATGCTCTTGGTTCCTACAGGGTAAAACGGGCGTTACACCCCATCTCCTAAAGAACCATTGAAAGCAATATTATTTACAGTGCACTGGCCCTTTTATCACCTGAAAGAAAAAGGCCCTGACAAGGAGGAATTCATGCCTAGCTCATGAGTAAGGGAAAAAGACAGTGTATTGCTTTCAAAGCCCAAGGAGTAAGAGCAAGCAAAGGCAATTTAAATAAAACCGAAAAAAAGATGCATTTCCAAGGCAGAATATGCTTTTTTTTTTCTATGTTAAATGGGACTATTTGAAGCAGATCAGCTTAAAATTACTTTTTTCAAATGGGCACCTAATGCCCCACAGAGTTGTGTCATTGGCAGATTCAGAGGCGAAAAGCACACAGAAAGTGTTTGGGAACAGCCCCTGTGCCAGAAGCATGTTTTATTAACACACCTTGTATAGTAATAGTGCACATCATTTGGTTTGGCTTAGCAATTTATGACTTATCAGAGTGCTCTTAACTTCATAAATGTGAAAGAAAAATTTAGCATCAGGACATGGAAAACCAGGTAATGAGACTGGAAGGGCAGGTTCACTGACTGCAGCAGGCACAAGTGTTTCTGTACATATGAGGTGAATGGTTCAGAGCCTCCCAGAATGGCATCCATCAACCTCCTGAAGGAACGTGACGAAAAATTCTGCTCCATCACCATGACAACTCGTGCCACACCATTGCTATAGTAACTGGCTGAACATTATTCGTTTTTAACCATACACTCAATGGTCAGTGTGCAAATGAGGAGCCACCAGGGCACTTAGATCTGCCCTGCTGCTGCTCCCACCCCAACCTGTTTTATTGGATTGTAATCCAACCTCCTTCCATGTTCCCCCAGCCCCACACCATCAGCCAAGTTCCCCACCACCACCAGTTCTCCAAACCCAAGTCTGTCTCATCATCGGAGCTCTAATTGCATGTATTTTACTGTTGGATTTGTGGGTTTTCCCCCCTCAAGTCATTTATCAGGCTAAGATTAAATGCAAGTAGAAAATTTCATCTTCCCAATGATTCATTGCAAATCTGTTCTATTAATCCAGTGCACCACAGGGTGGCTTTGCATGCTGTGTTTGCATCCTACGCATGCAGTCACAATATCAGTTCAAAGGCACTGTCCTGTCCCCTGAAGAGCCAGGATTTCAACATTGTCATGGTGCAGGAATGCATTTACTGCACCACCAAACCCCATGTGATCATCATTTTAATGCTCCAGCTCAGGCTGCAGCGCTGCCCCCCGGCAGTGTAGTCGTCCAGGGAAGTAAAACAGCAGCAGGGAAACTCACACTAATGACTCCCAGATCACATCAAAGCCCAAGAGGCTGTGGCTAGATAAAGTCTTACATCCAGCTACCTTCCAACACCAAAGAAGGAAAAATAAATACAATTATTCCTGGGATTTGATCCAGTCTGGGGGCAGAGGGTGAAGCACAAGCTTAGCTGTAATCACAAAAAGTTGTGTCAGCAACAGGTAGGGTGGAGTTTGTCACTCTCTGAGGACACCATCCCCACCTGACCCCTGAGCACAGCAAGCCCACAGCCCCAGGTGCTACAGGTGTATCAATCATGCTGAAAGTGCCATGAAATTGGCTTGCTCTCCTCTTGGAAGACAGATGGGAGAAGAGAAGGTCCTGCCAGCTTCTCCTTTGACCCTTGTGTTCCTTCCACTTTCCCTCCTCCTCTGCGTCCTGCAGGTTCTCTTTGGGGCTGGTGCAGGCTGTAGCACTGGCAAAGCTCCTCCACCTCCACGCCAAGGGCAGCAGTGGGATGGCACAGGCACCTGCCTGCAGCCCTCGTGCCCAAACACAAACCCAGCAGCATCTTGTGGGGCTTGTGAAAGGTGTCTCTGCCCATGGAAGGGGGTTGGAAATGGATGATCTTTAATGTCCCTCCCAGCCCAAAATCCCAAACCATTCTGTGATGCTACAACAACCCAAAGCAGCACAAGGACATTGGGGCCTGAGCCCCTGCACTGCCCTGTCCCTGCCCCTCAGCCTCCCCTGCCCCGTGCTCTGGCTGTACTTGGCTGGTACAGCACAACATTTATCAGACAAATATGGTGATAACATACCCATCCATATGATGATACCACACTCCATACACACACACATGTACACACACTGTTATGCTATATATATTTATACTTATATACTGCAGTAGCTCTTCCCACAGAAGACTACCAAAATCCTATTACTTTGTATTAGGCTTAAACCCTAGCCTGATGCTCCCTATGAGGCCTTTAACAGGTTATACTGCACAGCCTTGGTTAACAATATTTATTTTTTTTTCATTTTCTCACTGTTCAAGAAGAAAAAACAAAAGGAAAGAAAAAAACCCACTCCATCTTTTCTAAGCTGAAATAAAAGTTTAAGTGAATGGGCAGTATTCAAGAGGAAAAAAAACATAAAAGCTCTTTTACAGATTTCTCTGGCAATCAATAAAAAAGTTTCTTGCAGAGAAGATGAAACAACATCATTTTAGTATTCATATATACATTAAGGTATGAAACTAGATACCTGCTATTGCTGTTTACAGCTTAAACAGAACTACAAATCACTCTATGGGGAAAAAAGCCAGCAAGACTCAAACAAATCTGACCAGAACAGTAAAATCTATCCCATGTTTATAAATGTGTAGGAGGAGAGTATAAATTATTTTATTCTGGAAAGAGATTCCTAATTACTTTTTTCTTTTTGTAATAATACCACCCTCTAGTGGCACCTTTTCTGCTTTACTGAAACAAAAATGTGGTTTACCATATCAGTCATATGCATTGAGATATGGTACAAAAATTGCAAATTGTAATCTGTTGACCTGGACTGAATTTCAAGCCCACACTCTGCCGTCTCTGAATCTCTGCAGCTTTGGAAAAATCTGTATCTGACTCATTTCAAACACAAATTATAAAAATAAAATATGAAAAGCATAAAATAATAAAGTCCTTTTAATGCACATTTGCAGAATAACATTCCAGATAGATTAATTCCTCAGTGTTTAGTGAGTAAATTACACTCCGAAGTATGAGCCTTATAGTTTCAACATACGATCTTAGCCCCCTGAAGATATTTTCTTTGACAGCTTTAAAGGTAGATTTAGCAAGAGCTTGTGATTGCTCCATCAATTTGATTTCCTTAACACACTAAAAATTCATCAACAAGGCGGTGATGGGATTTGTTAACCATTCTCTGACAATTTCAGATAGAAACAACTAGAACAAGCCATTCCTAACTTAGAAGCCATTATTTTAACAAATCAGTCCCAAGCAGAGGTGAACCTGAGGCACCCCCAGCATATTTAGATATTGAGAGCCTGACATTTTCTGGGATAAAGATTTGGGGTATCATATCAGGTATAGCAAGAATAATTAGACAGTGCCACAGGCACAGGGTTGGAGCAAGATTTATACCCACTTATTTTTATACTTGATAGAGAGTGAGTAACACACAGCTTCGGAAATTTGCCTCCTGCTTTTCTTGCTGCAAGGTACAGTCAGCAGGTCAGCCAGCTTGAGGTAATTCCTATGCTGGGAAAATTCAGCATACAAAATTTTGAAGTCCTCCAAGCAAAGCCAGCCTGAGCACACACTGTAACTTCTTTGTGAAGATAGCTGATTGGCTACATCCAATTCTATTGAATTTACAGGAAAAATTGTAGGTAAATTGCATAGGAGGGTGAGGTGGAGACCTGATTCATTGCACTAGTTCCCTGCTTCTGTAACAATAAATGAGGATCAGGTTTTTCCCAAAAAGTTATTATCCAATGACACTTGAAAATAACTTGCTCTTGCTCTTTGCAGACAGGGATGCATGACAAGAAAGGAAAGGAATCTCTAATTTGGCTTACACATCATGCTTTCAGCAGAGCTCCAGGCACTTTACTCAGAGACAAGCTCTACACCTAGAATGGGACTTAATCTGTCAATTTTCAGAATAGTTTGGGCAGATTTGCATCATGGGATTAAAAGCAGGAAGCTAAACCTGTTAGTACTCTCAATCTCTCACCCCAGCCCCCTGACAAGTGCTGGCATATCTCAGGCTGAGGACAGGAGCCAGCTGTACTGCTGGAGGTAAAAGCAGCCTCAGCTCTCCCACTACAAGTCTAATGCAGAGCCCTCACATGAAAGGCATGGTATTATAACCCAAGTTTTCACCCTTCAAGTGTTGTCTTCCTAGAGTTCTACCTCTAGGTGTTACGGAGGTCTCAGGCAGCAGTAGGCAGTCCTTGGTGAAGCATCACCCCCAGTCCCTGAAGAACCAGACCCAGCAACTGCTGGGAGAACCTGTAGCTTCAGGCTGCAGCAGCCACCACTGATCTGCTGGAAGCAGGGTGGCCCTTTGGCTGCTGTTCACTGTTCACAGTGATGACTGTGAACCAGTTCTGGGCTGCACCCACCCAGAAAGCAGATGAGCTTTCCCCCATTTACCAAGAGAATTATCCAGGACCAGGGAGAGGAAGCTTATTCCTCACCAGAGAAAGCAGAGGAAATACCTGAAGGCTCTGCTGAGTATCTACCTAACCATAGGAGAGGGAGAGATTGACTTGGATTCCCTTGGTCAAAGACAACATTGATATGACGTTTTACTAAATAAATGTTTAAGAGACCATCAGGCTATTCCATACTGTGGGAGGCAATTCCCTCTGCCTGGGTTCCCTGAGAGAACCAACTCCAAGACAAAATCAAAGACTGGGAATTCACTTTAATAGGGACACCCCCAGCCTAACCTCAGCATCTCCCAGTGGCCCTCATTTTGCCACAAATCACATCATCCTTCCCACAGGAACATTGCAATTCTTGGTTCAAGGTTGTGCATCCCAGTACAGGACCATGGTGACGCTGGCTCCTTATGGCTCTGATCTGAGGAATTCAACTTGCACACACTAAAAAGCCTCTCAATACCTTTACAGCAAATGATGCATACATCCTAGCCAAAAACTTAGTGCCACTAAGTATTTTATCTTGCCTGCAGTGAGCTGCACAAACGAAGCACAGCATTTCACTCCTCTGAAGCCTCAGATGTTAGCTTGTAGTATTGTAGCAGCATATCCCAGCTAATAACAGGATACCACAAACCTCGTCTTAATCATCTGCCCAAAACCAGCTGCTTTGCCAAGACTGCTGGTACCTAAAGATGGAACACCACCCTCCTAGAATGGGTACAGTTATTTTAAAGTAGTCATATAAAAGTAGCAGCTGCAACTACAGGTGGGGTCTAGCTTTTTCAGCACATAAAATTTATATAGATTCCTGTCAAATGAGGCCAGCAACGCAGAGGCCAACAAAAATCTTCTGCTCATGGTCCATCTGCAATGCAGCCCTTCTGTGCCTTTCTCCCGCCTGTCTTTCCCAGAGCTGTCATCTGCCCAAGCCCACCTTGTCTCTCCTTCTACATTTTGCTCCTCTTGCCACTGCCCTGTGCAGTCCCTTGCAGGTCCCAGCTGCAAGATGGAGAACTCTGTTACCCTACCACAAACCCAGTGGCTGCGACACCAGGTTGAAAGTTAAGACAGAACTGTACTCAAACAGGCAAACTCCCCCAGAAAAGCTCCAGAGGAATGACCAAAATAAATTAGAGTGTTGAGTGCGTGCATGCACCACAGAGAGAAAGAAGCAGTTCCTGGAGAAAATGATTGAGTACTTACAGCAATTTCATGGCAAAAAACTGTTACCTCTATCCTCCAAAGGAGACTTCATGTTTAAATCAGTCCTTTGCTAACATGAAATCACAGTCCAGTTCCATCTTGCATTTGACTTGTATATTGTTTTTGCCAAGTGTGCAAAGCATTATACTATCACTGTACTTTGTCAGCATCCTCCTTTCCAGAGCCTCTTTGCTTTTCCCAATAAACGGGTCCCACCTTTGCAGAATTGCAGCCCAAAGGCCATCCCTGCTGGGCCACTCACTAGCTGTTCCTGTGGGCACAACACTGACCTACTGCTCTTGAGGCTCAGGCAGAGCCCAAGCAAACAACAGTGCTTGGTCACCTCTGCATCCACCTGGACACGCCTGGCTCACATCTCCCAGAGTCTGAAAACAGGACTTCTGGAGCAAACAGGGCAGAAACACCAAACTTTTCAGCCAGCTAAGTCAGCTTAGTGCCAGCACTTCTGGAAGCAACCACAGAGCTCACCAGAACCAGCCACACTATGTGACGTCCTGCCTTCTACAAGATGAGGGGCCAAAAAACAGGACTTGAGCAATGAAGTATAGCACACCGCTGATTTTTTCAAACAAAGCTTGGTTATGAGAAGACTGGGACCCAGTGCAAAGGCAGCAGCAGGCTGACCTGAAGCACATACACAAAGAAGCCTCAGATAAATGATGTCAAAGAACTACCACTAGAATGATCACAAATGTCTCAAAAGGCTCGTATATGAAGAAGAGTGGACCAGAGCAGTGATTAACTGTATGAGTGCTATAAAATTACTTTCTGCTATAGTGCAAATATTTTTTTTTAAAAGTGGAAAAACACTAGGTGTTAGCATTCAGATACCAGGAGCTTCCATTACTTTTAGATCATTGAAGCCTGAATATTATGTGCATTATGCCTACGTGGCAGTCCTTCACAGCACTATACAAAATATATTAGTTTCCATTCCCTGCACTGTCTTTATGCAAATGGAGAAGAAATAAAATAATATCTTATTCAAAAAAAACCAACAAAAACAAACCTGAATACCACATGCAAAAGGAAACAGCTTACAAGACATAAATATAAAATATCTAAGACTTCTTAGAATACATTTGCTGTCAAAATCACACTGCAGGCAAACGATACTAAATTAAATATTCCCCCAGTATCCTCATGAACTCAAGCAAGTGATGAGGTACATGAAATTTGCTGCAAGATAAGCTTCAACACTGCTATTCTAAGCAATCTGAATGGCACTGGGAATATCAAATCTCAGTACCTGATCTAAAAATGTTTAAGTAAGTCTGGAAGCAATGGCTTTCAGTATGCTATCATAAATATCTTTACCTCTTGCATTTATAGCAGTCATTTATACATTACTTTCAAAGTACATTAGCACATTTAATCTTAATTAGTACAGAGGAAAAGCTGGCAGATGGGGTACCACTCAGTTCAGCAGAAGTCTATTTGTTTTCCAGTTCTTATAATAAAGACACTGATCAATCTTTCTAGTACTGGAGTTAGTAACGAATATATTTTTTTCCAGTTACTGAGTTTCTGGCCACCTTCATTTACTTCACAGATACGTTCCCCCGCTTTAATTATGCAGGTTTTCATTTCTGGCCTAGCCAGTTTTACATCACAGATACAGAATCACAGAATGGTTGGGGCTGACAGGGATCTTAAAGACCATCTACATTCAAGCCCCTGCCATGGCTGGAAACACATTCCACTAGACCAGGATGCTCCAATCCCCATCCAACCTGGCCAGGGATGGGGCAACCACAGCTTCTCCAGACAGTCTGTTCCAATCTCTCATCATGCTCGTAGCAAAGAACTTCTTCCACATATCAAATCTTGCAGTTTGAACCCAACACAGTCTCCCCATTACCTCATTTGCAATTTAAAACATAAACTCTGTAAAGCATCAAATAAGAAACTATGCCATGAGTGTTCACGGATCTGACAAATCTGTAAACATTCATTCCACATGCTCACACTCCCCACACTTTGTTTTTGGTCACAGCATACCTCAACTCTGTAACACTCTTTCATACTGATTGTATGTCACCTCTCTCCAGCTTCATCTGTCTTCATCCAAGCCACTTCCTATGGCCCAAGTTTTCTTCTCCCCATGTTCTATTAATTTAATGCTGAGATCTTACAAGGAGAGCCACAGGGACAGGACTCATAGACAGTCCCACAAATTTCGCCAGCACTCAATTCTTTCTACCATTTCCCTGAAAATCTCTCCCATTCCCTCCCTTCACACACCACAAGAGTAATGGTTATGGCTCCCTTTGGTTCTTCATCAATTGAAATATTCAGAAATTATTACCTGAGTTACAAAGCTCTTGTGATTGCTTCCCCAAGATCCTCTGAAGAAAAACCTTGAGCAAATCACCTCCTCCTGCACAGAAACATCACCCAGCATTCCTTCCCTTCTGAGACATTGTTTGCCAAGAACAATGACCCTTGTGTGATGTGAACTACCAAGTCTGCTGAACAGTCACCTCCTTTTCCTCTCCCCATAAAAACCACTGGGAACAGCCTCTAGCCATTTCAGCAGCTGGTAAAAGCTACTGGTCTGCTTCAAAGGGCAGCAGTTTTCCCTTCCACCTCTTCCAGCTCCTCCCCTGCAACTCAAAAATGAACATGTCTGTACCACACACAGTTTCCTCCTCCAGTTTTCTCTCCCCTTTCCCACAGATACTATGACAGGGAAGTACTCTACAGACAGACAAATTTTGTACAACACTTTATTTACGCTGCTGAAGATTGGGAATGAGTTCTGGCGACAGTTCCTTTTGTGTTACTCAGGCTGAGGAAGTCAAAACTACACGTTATTACAAGGTCACTGTCCCACAGAAGGAAGCACACAAACTCTCTGTAGTACTATCACTTTGTCCTGTTAAAATGCAATTCAAACTGCAAAGAGCAACACTCTTAAAAAACCAGGTGCCCTCCAGCTGCTGGTATATTTGCAACCCCTGTTATTTTCTAGTGGCAAAGAGCAGACAGCTTTTTCAAGTGGTGCTGCAGTCAGACCAAGACTTCAGGTAAAAGGCAGTAGCACAGATATTCAAAACAGGCTACACACAGTTAGAGCAAAGCATGTCAAGTTCCATTTGGCACAGAGTGGAAAGTCAGAGCTTGTACTTCAAGAACAGAACACAATTATATGATTGTAAAAAGTCAGCATTTGCAGAGAGGCAATACAAGTTACCACAACCTTCTGTGGGAGAGGAAGGGAATCGTTACAGACACATTCGCTAAAGTATCTTTTATAGTTCGATCTTAACAGAAACCAACATTTTTACTTAAACTCCCTTTTAAAAACAACTTGATGATGTTATTATACATTACAGTGTCAACTAATGACCTTACTTTACTACACTTATATACACATCAGTTGTCCTGAACCCCCGTGAAAGTGCGTGCACAACTGCATAGCTAACAGTCAGAAGAATCCTGCAATGTAAGGCTAGAGGCACAGCCAAATGGACCCCTTTATTGTATTTGGAAACCCTGATTTCCAAATTAAAGCACTTTCAGGGTAACTAGAAAACATACTTTTTCCAACCCTGCAGCCTTGGAGTGGTGAAAGAATGAGGTAAACATACTGCATAGGCTATATATTTAAATCCAAATCCCCAAAGTGTTTTGGCTTAATTATGAAATTATTGAAAACTGAACAGAGAGAAAAAATAGTAATAAAAACCTGAAAACAAATCTAGGCTGACACTAACAGCATATTAGACAAGAAATCATTTAGAAAGGGCATTTTCTACTGGTTTTTTTTATTTGTTTTTTAAGTTAACCAAACAAAAGCTAACAAATCAAATACAGCCTTGGTGCTTTTTCCATGGAGCTGCTTCTTCTAGAACTGCTCAAATTCAATTTGTCTGCTTCAGTTAGTCCGAGCCAAGACTGGGCCCACACGGTCACAGCACTCCAGAGAATATCAGCCCTCCAGGCCATGCTGCAGCTTTTCTTGCCCAGCCCAAGTCCTGGAGCAATGACCAAACTTTAAAATACAGGGCCTTTAGAACAGATAACCAGCACTTAACAGAGTGCCAGAGACCTCAACTGTCATTTTAAACCACTTGGAAACTAAATTATAATTAACAATAGTGACTTTTCTGATTATCATATTTTTATTTAAAATGTGTCTTTTGCAGGTTCACTTTTTTTAATATTCCCTTGCGTCAGTGTTTAGTTCCCAGAAATCATTCCTGTCAGGCAATGCAGTTTTCTGAAAAGATAGTATCTTCCATCCTCACCACATTTTCAATAAACTCTGTAGAAGACAGTCAATGATCAGACTATGATAAAGTGCATATATTCCTTTCTGATACAGGCAACAAAACTGTGGACTAAAAAAATAAATCATACTAGAAATTGAAAACCACACCAAAAAAAACCCACAGTGGCCCTTTACCACCCCACAATTAAGTTCCTCACTGAGTACTGCCCAAAAATACTTTTCTTCAAGTGTCTGTTAGCTTAAAAAAAAAAAAAAAAAGGAACTTACAACGTTTAAAAAAATGGTTCCTTTTCAATTAGACTCTGAGAATCACTAATTTATGTAACTTTGAAAGCTACAGCTCCCTCAAGGCTGCCATAGCGCCTTGACAACTTTTAAGTAGTTTGTACTTCACCCTTTGGACCCAGGTTTCAAGCTTGCAAAAGCTTTGGAGTTCTTAAGGGAATGTGAAATTTCATTGAGAAAAGAAATAAAATGATAGTCCCTTTCTGACTTCTTGGACTCAAAAATAACTACAATGGTAAAGTGAGGTTCAGGGCGAGTCAGAAAGTAGGTGCTTTGGACTTTGTCATCATAGAAGTGAACAACCTTCTCCAAACTGTTGAGGTCAGAGGTTCTGTCAGTCATAATCATGATCACATTGGGCCAGTGCATAACAGGCCTGTCACTGGGCAGAGACACCACTGCAGGGTACTGATCCACTCCTTTGGGGGCTTCCCTGTATGAATGGGGATGATGATAACCATGTCCCTGAAAACTTTCTGATCCACGATTGTCAAAAATTAAGGAAACATTGACAGCATCATACTTCCGGATGAAGCTGGAAATTTTCCCAAAGTAATCAGGATTTGTTTTAGCAGTCAAAGTTTTCATTTCAGATGCTGTTGTCTGTCGACTGAGGGCCTCATGAAAGTAAAAACTAAACTTGGCAAGGAGAATGTTTTTGAGCTTCATCAGCCAGAGGAAGAGGTGTGGAGGCTGCACAGCCTTCTGAGACTGCCCTCCAAACAGGTGCTTCTTGGTCTCCCGCTGTTTCTCAAAAATTTGGCCCCAAGTCTGTAGCTTTGTGTGAGCACTGTGCAAGTTGACCAGGGATGGAAGGAATTTCCACTCTGAGATCTGAGCCTGAGCCTTTAAGAGGTGTGCAAGCACATCTACCTCCAGCTGGAAACTGCTTTCAAGAGGACTGAGGATTGGATGATGAAACCTAGAAAACATAACATTAGTCAAGACATGAGAACTGCTGTACGCAATGGTGAAATAATCAGATAGTATTTGCCAGTTAACAGACAAAAGATCAAATATCAAAGCAGAGCAAAGTGTAAACAAAAAATAATATTCTTAAAGAACAACTCTTTTTACATAATTAGGGTAAATATTTTCATGAACAAACAACGCTTCACATTTGACAAAAAAACCACCAGTCAGACATTTCTCTATCAAAGTAAGGGAGTTATTTTTCATCAGTTCAAGAACAATCACGGTTTATCTTAATCCATTAACTACTTTAACACCATTTCTTTTTAAATTCAGGTGATCTTGCTCCAATTTAAAATCTCTGGCAGTAATATATGTCTTGATGGTTCTAGAATAGCAGTAAGACATTAAGTTAAAGGAATTATGTTATAAATTTATTGTTCACATAGGGGAGCTAGGAGGAAGCCAAGATGAGCTTGGTTTTGCTTACTGGAACCACAATTAACTCCTTCTCACTTCCTCTTCCTGATGTTGAGAAAAAATACCTCTCTTCCCATGATACTCAAATTATTTGCAAATTTATAACGTCATCAATGACATACTTAATTGAAACAGTGAAAAAGTGTAATGTAAAATATGTAACTTTAGAAAGAGGTCGCCTTTTCAGTAAATGTGTTCCCTCATTGGCATTTAGGATTCAGAGAGGTCTCTAATAAAGAACAATGAACAGTTCAAATACAAGATTTGATGAGGTTTCCGTTTAAGTAAAGACACATTTATCTTCTCACTTCAGAAAAATACCTTGGGTCTTATTATTGGTTTAAAACAAGAAAGTTTATACAGAATTTTTCCAACTTTTAAAACTAAAGCAGTGTCATTATTCCTGTTAGTTTCTAGATCACAACAAATACCATCTGTTTTGTCCAAGACCAAACACTTCATTTTGTTGTAGACCAGAAGAGAGAATGAAAATGTCAGGCTTTTCATTCCCTCTCCACTACTCTTCCTTTGGCCTGTGAGAAATGTCTCTTTTATGACTGATCTGTAAGCAACTCTTTTTTTTTTTTGAAGCCACAATTTGTATCTTGCAAGGATTTGTTATTAAGATGCAAGTCCAAATTTATTTGAAGAAAATTAAGAATTAAGAATATCATAAACCAGCTGATGCACCACATGGGGCAAACCAGCCTGGCTGGGTGACCAGGCATCTCCTGCACACAGCATATGTCAGCAACCCTAAGGTCGACCTGTTGTAGCAGAGATCCAGTGTTCACTGATCACTTTGGTGGGCTGAGAAGTCCACAGCATATTTACATTGCCTTGAACAAACAAGAGTACAAACAAGAGTCAACAAAAAGTAATTTCTAACAGTCAAAATGAAATCTCTCCAATGGTTTTGGTATTCACCAGAAAAAGTTCTGTTGCTGTGTATTTTAAGAGGGTACTAAAAGCATTATGCAACATTATTTGTTGCAGTCCCATCAAATGACACACAGCACAGTGGTTTAAACACATTTGCAGTCAGATCAAGAAAGTTTTCTTCCATAATCGTAAAAAACCTTATTAATGCAGCACTGCCAAAATCTCCTGGATTAACATTCTGATGTACAGCTTCCACTTCGACTTTGCTTCACAGCTTTCCTAATGTCTCACTGTGCAGCAGGCTTTGCTAAACTGTTTTAATCAAAAAATACACACCTCAGCTACAGCTGAGAAGCTTGATATGGCTGCCGAGCAAACTGACGAGTTATGTACTAAGTATAACTGCTGTAATTGAGTTTTATATTACAGAAACATCCAAATGAGCTCAGTGTCATGTACAACAGACAAGTTTTTACAGTATTTCATAAGCCAGAGTGTTAAAAACTTAAAAGCATATGGGAAATTTGATTTTTTCCTCCTAATCATTCCTGAAAGCAGAGGGATGGTAGTTTTGTTTTGCAGACTGTGAAGAAGCCACATTTTCCTTTTATTTGCTTCCAGAGATCACAAATTCATGCACATATTACACAATGCTTACTAGATAAAAAAACATTAAACATTTAAAAATCATTACATCAAAATAGGTGTTATAGTTATCCATTTTATACTAAGCTTTTAAAGGATCCTGCTTCTGAGGCTGCTTTAAGTATTTAAGATCTCACTCAAACCACGAATTAAAAATTTCAGGAGAAATTACTTCACCAGATGTATTGTAGAGAAAAATGGAAAAGAAAATGTTGAGTACTGGCCATGCACAAGTCAGCAGTAAGTAGCAATAAAATAGTAACAAAATAGCCTTAAACTGTTCAAGAATTAATGATATTTCAGATACAAACAATATGTCGTGTTAACTGTCAATTCTGCTATTCCTTTACCAGCAACCAGGTATTTCCTCTATGTTATCTGACCAGATGTTTTCACACATAAAGGAAAGAAACCAAGGCCAGAACCTCTCTAGAAAATGCACATCCTGTCCAGCCTTAGCACAGCTGGCTGAAATGATGGCACACATCCTCAGCTACCAGTGAGGAACATATTGACAGAGGGAAGAGGCTGGGTAAGGATGACTTTATTTAATCTTTCACCTGTAAAGCAGAAATGCCTTGCAGCCAGTACATATCAACATAACACACCCCAGAAACTGATCTGAGATATAAAGAAAGGAAGGACTAAAGAAATAGATCATTATACCTACTTTTTTCACAAATATTCTGTACATCACTCAGGAGGAGCACACTGCAGCTACTGAATTAGCTCTGACAGCATCTTAGATTGTCTCTGTCATAAAGACTGCTTGTTAACCCAAAGCAAGATCATCAGTATTTTTTTCCACGGAGATATTACTTTTTTTTTTTTTTAAGATGCTATAATGTAGTTATATAACATATATTATATAAACATATTATATAACATATAATGCCATAGAAATACAAATGTGTACCTGTGAAATTTATTTAAGTAGCATAGTAAAACCTTTTGTATGCAGGTATAGTCTCCAATCACTTCATCAAAGTAAGAATTTCAGTTCTCAGATTTTTACAGTGCTGTTGATTCAGCACATGCTCAGAACAGATGGCAGTTGTTAGTACAAGAGAAATCAAGTTTTCAAAAAAAAAACAAACCACAAACAAAAAATGCCAACAACAAAAACACCCAAAACATTAAACTTACTTCCATTTATTCCTTAAAGTTCTTAAAAGTTCCTTAAAATTCTTTAAGGTTTACCAAGGAAAATATATCTCAGTTTCAGGTTTTTATTGGACTAACAGCCCATTTTAAGTGATCACAAGCCAAGAACTACAAAACATCACTACTAAGATTATACAGACTAGTTTTGATTTTCAAATTGCAGAATTACATAGCAATTTGCCAAAGGTATCCCTAAAAAAAATTAGTGAATCAGCTGCAGTGCTTCAATTTGGAATATCAAAAAGCAGCACTGAATTATTTTCATTTTTCCTAGGTGAACACTATAAAAATCATAACTGAAAAAAGCAAACACTATATGAATACTCTCCCCAAAAGTCTTCTTAGACACTATTTCACTAACAAGGATTTAAAGAAATTCAACCACATTTGACAGTCAACTCCCTACAATGGCTACCTTTTTGGTTTAAAATGAAGAGGCAGAATTCAAGTGTGTTGACAAGCATTCAAAAATTCTCTTTTAAACTGCCATCACTTTCAAGGCACAGAAGCTGGATGTGAAATACCCAACCTACCCTCATATAGAAACATCCCAGGATTTTTGTAACAGTAACTATTAAATCTTAACTTCAAGAAACCATATTGGCAAGGACCAAGGTCTCAGAGGTGCTCCTTCTACAGGCTCCAAGACCTCTGGAGAAAAGTGGTAACAAATCACCATAAAGCCCTGCCAGCTAGGCCAGATAGTTGTGGTGTACCTTTTAGATCTAAGCAGACATATATATTCTAGCCTAAAAAATAAGATCATCACACATGTATTTGCTTTATTTACATCACCTTTACTGAAGTCCACTTGAAATTATGGCTTGTTTCCTCTCCCCTGCCAAAGAAAAAGTTCAAGAAGCCTTGCATCTTATAAAAGGAAAATCACTCTTCCTCTCTCCTGAAAATGAACATGCTGAGCATTAAGGCATAGGGAGGAAGGCTCCTAGTACACCACGAGCAGACTCTCTTTGTTATTTTTCTTCTTTTGAAGAAACTTCATGCATCTCATGCTGCTGGCCAACACAGACTTCACACATGAATTCGTGAAGGGACTGTGCTGTTCAGCAGTCAAAGGACAGCAAAGTCTTTAGGTTTGCTTTGAATTCCAGCATCAGGTATTACAGATCACATGTCTGAGTATGTACTGCCAGCAAAGAAGCACTGACCTTGAACTGTATTTCTTTAAGATGGATTCCAAAATGTTTACCAGTTCCTCAGAGTTAATGAACTTTTGGGTGCTGAGCGTGTACATTTTTTCATAGAAGTCAGCAATTTCCATCCGAGCCTGAACAAAAAAACAGAGCTGTTCAGACAGGTGAGAAAGCAGCTCTTCCAAGTGAGGAGCTGTTCCTCCTAGTGCATTGTGACCCGTCGCCACCACCTTCTTCAGCTCATTATGCAGAGATGTGTAGATGGTTCGGATGGAGTCCTTTCGGCTGAAGAATGACTGACCACCTGTTCAGATAAATATGGAGGTATTACCAAAATCCAGGGATAGCAAAGATAGACAGCAACACTGTCTAAAATTCTTGTAATTATATATCTAGTTATTTCTAAGTATTGTTTAATTACAGTACTAGTTTTAACAAAGAAACAGAATTCAGTGTTTTATTCTGCAAGTTACTGAATTACTGCATATGCTCTGAAGAGCTTTATGTAATTACATGCAAGCTACACTTGTCCCAATGGCTGCTGCAAAACAGTAACTCCTTCAGGGCTGCCTCAGCCATGCATTCTTAAAGGTCAGCTTTAAGAAACCCAGGGTTCAGTTAAATTTGCTACTATGACACATGACCTGGAAATACTGTTATCTATGGAAGTCAGAAGAATTAAGTCATCATGACCTGACTGATCAAATTTTAATAGCCTCCACTCCTATTAATAACTCTAGACATTGTCCAGAGAATTCCCTTAACAACCCTTCCTCAACCATGAAGCACTCAAATTCAGTAAGCAACCTTTAAATGGGAACCATGTGACATCTGTGTGTACAAATCAAATGTTTCTAGTCCCTGTACAACAATCTCAGTATAAGCCAGAATTCAAAGGGGAAAAAAATCACACTTTATCCCAGTGAGACCACAGTGCAGGTTAATCCATAACTAAAACTTGGAGGGTGAGAGGGTGAACAAGAAGTCATCTGTGCTTCTTTCTACCTGCTCAACGCTATGAGGAACTTAAAAAAGAAAAGAAGACAGGAGTAAAGAGTCAAAGTGAAAAATATTTAACTTTGACATTATGAAAAAACTGTATAAATGTACTAGCTCTATTTCATAGTTTCTATTTACAGAAAACCTAACGTGCCATTCTGGCAGTCAACAGTTGCAGCAGAGGAAAGACCACAGGACTGAGTCTGAATCTTTTAAAGATTCCAAATTTAGGTGCAACTTTGCTTATAAATTTTGTAATGCTGGATAGCTCTTTCCACATTCCTCTTATACATATAATGTTCAAAAATGACCATTGACATTTGAGGTAGAGAACTGGCTATTATAGTGAAACAGCTCCCACTGTAACACATAAGCTGTGCCCCAGACATAGGCAGGAGGAAGAATCATCTACTGCAGTTGTTCATGAATAATAAACAAAACTTTGCCCCTTCTGTTGTCACCTTTATCCTTTCTACAAGCACCAAATTCACTCTTTAAAGTCAGCCTTACAGACAGAGTTTTGGCTGTAAAGGTCTTTTTACAAATAGTTCCAAGTCACCACTTAAATAACAAAGAAAGGCAAATTTTCTCCATGGTTTAATGTGCTATACATCAGACTCATATCCTTTGATCCATACCCATCTGCAGTTCAAAAAGAAAATAAGCAGCTTTGCTTATTTTGCTAAGCAGGGTAGTATCATGAAAGCTTGTCCTGTGCCACACTGAGATTTTTCTGTTTGTCTACTGACAAAACATGAAGCAGCTGAGATCGTCCATGTCCAAAGTTCCCAGAGATCCTGCAGTACTTGCATAGGTAACAACTCCTAGGATGCTATATCCATCCCCGAGTAATTACACATATACACCTCTAAGACAAGGTGAAAAAGCTTTAACACTTTGGTCACCCCAGTAAGCTCATCTTTGCCTGTATCTCAGCCAAAGCATCTCCACAAAGAAAACCTCAGCTCTTGGGAAGGGCGGGTAGGTACCCTACCGGCCAGTGAAGAGATGCATGGACTGGCACAACAGCCAATGTGCCACCTGCAAGGGACCTGTCCTCCTCTCCTTCCCTCATCAGGGGCAGCACAAGCGGCACAGCCGGTTTCTCAGCGGGCGCACGGACACTCGCTAAGCCAGCGCTTGTCTTCCAGACACGCACGGACCCGCCGGGGCAGGGCCCCGGGGCCCCCGGGTGCGCGGCGCTGAGCGAACACCGGCTGCCAGGCGAGCTCCCAGCCCCGCACCCGCGGAGCCCAGCGCGGGGCAGGCCCCCGGGCTGAGGCGGGCACGGGCTGGGGGAGCCGGTCCCTCCCTCCCCGGAGCGGTACCTAGCTTCTGTCCCAGGAAGGTCATGCTGTGATAGGCCTTCTCGGCCGCCGCCAGGTGCGCCAGCCCGGCCAGCAGCGCCAGCCAGCTGGACCCCGCGCTCTTGTTGGCCTCCCGCTCCTTCTCCACATTGTCCTTGGCCTTGTCGTAGGAGAAGATGCCCAGGTGGGAGAAGAAGGTCTCCAGCACGGCCTGCTCCACCGGCACCGGCGCTCCCAGCGGGATCGACTCCCCCATCCCGCCCGGCGCCTCCGCAGCGGCCGCGACTTCCGGGTCCGGCGCCCGCCCGCCCGCGCGAGGGAGCACGTGACCGGCGAGGCGGGGAGCGGCCGGCTCGAGGTCACGTGACGGGCCCGGGCTCGCGCTGCCGGCGGGCGGGGCAGCGGAAGCGCCGGGGAGCAGCGGGCCCGGGGCCGCGCGCGTTCCTGGGAGCGGGGCCCTGCCGGCCGCTCGCCGCCGGCCTGCGATTCATGCTGTCAGCGTAAAGCCAGACCCACTTTCCTGCTAAATTGAGCTCTCAGTGTAAAAAGTTCTAAACAGCAAGGTCTGAGGCCCTTATTCCCACCTCTTTGACTCCCACAGGACCCTCCAGCTACTTTGGGTTTAGTTCCTCCCTCCCTTACGACTGGGGAGACTGGATTGCCCACATTAACCCCATTTTCTTCAGTTCCCGTTCCAGACAGAAGAGCTGCCTGAACTGATTCTCCGTGCAGGCGATGACTGAGCCAAGGGCCCAGGCCGTGTAAGGGGAGCTTGCTGTGGCCACACCGACTGGTCCCAGTTCCACAGAACAACTACCTGCCCTTGCACGGACAGACAGCACCTCTCCAGACTGACGGGCAGCTCTCCAGCTAACCCAGATAGGATACATTCCGTTTCCTCTCTGCACAGTATTTCCCTGCACTCTAACAGCACCTGCAGCTGTTTTTAAGCTGACATCTGGACACAACACAGCATCAGCTCTCTTCACTGGTGTGACCCATGTACTAATTTATGTAGCTGACTGCCTTCTTCAGGAAACATCACTGAAAATGGGCACCAGATGCAAGCACCACCTTTCAGTTTGAAGCAGCCTTTTAAATAAACCTCAACTACACAGTGTCTGCAAGCTTCTTACTGTAAACAAAGTGGCCTAAGGATTTGGGCTTGGATATAAAAATTGTCATTATTTTCATTCCTTGACCTAATAAAAGTATACATCTGCCAAGCCCTTCATCGCTTTTCTAGGCACAGGCAGCTCTGTACACATCCTTGAGCTTATTCAGAGTGGTGTGTAACATTCGTGAAAAGGTTCCGATTAGAACTAAAATTTTGACTTCAAATGCTTAACATTTGAAGCAGCTTAACTGAAGTTATGAGGACATAACTTTATTCTTACAACTGATAAGTCTGAGTTCTGCATGCACCAGAAGCTGCCTTCTTTCTGAACTCAACTGTTCACTTAATATGCACAAGGGACAAAACGGGTGTAGGATTTTACAGCTGCTCGACAACAGACTTCTCTGACCTGGGAAGTTGGTTATTAAAATTTCATTTATTGATGTGGTATTTCGGTAATTTAAGTCAGCACCTGAAACACTCACCTGTTCAAGACCATCACAGCTGTGAACAGTAGGCTGCCAATGGTTTACAGAAAATAAAAGAGTAGGAAGGAGGACTCCTAGAAAACCAGAACAGTCTCCAAAACACAACTGGAAGTGAAAGGTTCCAATAAGACCTTTATTGCAACACGGAGTTGACAACATGTTTTTGTATTTAATAGAAAGTATTTGGTCTCTTGGTGGTGAAACGTGGTTTGTGCTGGCGACGCAGAACTCTGTGCGGCAGCGGGAACTTGATTTTAGAATCCTGCAAGAAAAATATTTCTATGTTAATTGAGGGGATGAATCAGATGAACACCACAAAATTGTTTGGAATAAATAGCCAAGCTGTACTGAGTGACTAACTTATGCTTAAAAAATAGTCCATCCACAAATTAGAATATACTTTACAGGACTTAATGAATTACTTAATTTTGCATTCTTTCTTTTTCAAAATAATGCCAGTCAGAGGCATGTTTTCTGCACCATAACATGTATTTGTTTATTGTGACTTTCTTCCAAATATCTGCAGCAGTAGAAATTTTCATCATATAATATCATATACCATAATCATGAACACATGCACCCAAGTTTGGTTCCTGCCCTTTTTTTGGCTGCAAAGCAAACCTGTACCACTCAGGAGAGATCCCCTCATCCAGCAGCCACTGCAGGGTTGGCTCACTTACATGGAACTGCTTGACTGCTGGTCTGCGGCACTTGCTGGCAGCAATTTCCTCAACCTTCATGATCTGGATAGAGTGAGCACGGGCACGATGACGGGCTCCCATATCACGGTCTAGAACAACAGAATTCATTAAAAATAAATTTTATGACATTTTCAGTTCAAGACTCTTACAGCTTTTTGTTCAAGAAATGTTCATAGTGCCATCTACAACTTTCAAAATTACTGATCAGCTGTAATTAAAATCACTGTTTCTATTATGTAAAGTGATGGCACAAATCACAAAACCAACAGCAGCAGCAAATTCTTCCTGCAAGTTCTAAGTATGCTCCTCAACAGGAAGAGCCATCTTAGTCTTCTTGTCCAATTTCAAGAAAGTACAGATGGACACAAGTAATATAGCTAGGACTATTCACTCTCTTGCAAGAGAAAAAAAATCCTGTGATTTAGAATCAACACTGAAATATGATCACTGGAAAGACACATGAACTTCAAAACACCTTCCCTTCCAAAAGAAAGGTGCAAGTAAAAGTAGGACCCGAGGATAACTTTACTTTTTATTGAAACTGATCAGCAATAGAACCACAAACTGATGTTCATCCCACACAATCAGGCTTTCTGAACAGAAGAAAGCATCTGTACTTAGGCTACCTGAAAATGCCTCTATTCAGCAGTGCCAATCACTGGCTTCAAATCACATCCACAGCTAGTTACACGGGTATGCCTGTTGAAATACTACTGTGTTTCCCATGAAGATACAACACACCTATTAAAAACTTACCTGTCACAACTATTCTTGAACATAAAAGTACCAGTCATTGTATCATGAAAAATAAGATTCCTGGGTCTCTTAAGCAATCCTTTGGTATGTTCATTAACAGGGATTATTGTACATTAATGTAGAACCTTCAATTTCACTTTCAACAGCACTTCAGCTTTTGAAAGGCGACAAGATACCTTTAATATTTGCACACATGACAAGAATATCATCATTAAGAACAATATTCTTTGGGTTTTTATGTGCAATCTGTAGTGCTTATAGCACTTTGGAGACAAGTTTCAACAGCTCAAGTACTTCACAAAACAGACTGAAATCAGAACAACCATTAATTCTCCCTGAAATGAGGTGATGAGATCTTGGAGTAACAATATGGGTATTCTTCCTGTGATTTTTTTTTTTTCTTTACTTGCTCAATAAAGGACAGATGCCAGTATATTCTGTATGATCTCTGAAATATTCTCTTTATAAGACTTGGAAAGATATATTCAATTATCTTAAAACAGCACAGTGCAGGAAATGCATACAGCACCTGAAAAGTCATTAAATTTGCAGTTTGTATATCAAAACTCATTACTAGAATTGTAGAAAGACACATCAAAAAGAAGTGGAACTATTTTCCAGTCAGAGAAACTGTATAAAGAGAGGTAACAAGTCAGATACCACATGCATAACCAAGAAACATCTACAGAATTATCTGGCAACCCCCTCCTTTAATTTTCCAGTCTTCCAGTTATTTTACCATGGATTAAGCCAGCATGCTTTATGCCTAGTTTGAGAATTAATATTCTGCTTGTATACTGATCCTACTGTTTTACACCTCAAAAGGTTGCATATACTTACAGCACTGAGTGACAGCACCCGCAGTGGTCAAATCTCTGTACTCCCTGTACATGTTGTGGGTTCCACTACGAGAATCATAGCGCAACCAAATACCAAAATTTTTTACCCGCAGAGGGGACTTCTCATACACCTGGAATTACACAAGAGCATGGAAGTGGTTAGAGATGATGTACTACCACCATTTTACAATTTTAAGAATAAGTATTTCACAGCTCTAACAAAACTGATGTTTTAAGTCTTACCATCAAAAAACAAGTCTTCGTTCTCTTTCCCCTTACCAACATAGCTAGATTTATGTCTTGGTAATTTAGAGGACAAAGCTTTAACAATTCAAAGGAAAATACAAGATTTCAGCTCAAGTGAGAGTTTTTGAAGTACCAAGGTAGAAGAGTGTAAGCACACAAACATCCACTTTCCCAGGGTTATGAATATCCAAATGCGTCTTAAAAGGCATATTGCACTATGCACCAAGTCTAAGAATGAGAGCCACACATAGCTCATAATTTTGAATAGGTAAGTAAATTTCTATTTACTTTACAGGACATATACCACTACTTCCAAAAACTAAACTTGTCACTCCTTTTCATAGCAATTGAAAGCTGAATTGATTTCAACCTCACACCAGATAACTGCGATTGCTGCAAAATCCTTCCACATACACCTGCTGGAATTCCATAAGAAATTCCCACGTTTTTAGGTTTTTAATCCTTCACCTGGCCACAGTACACAATCTCTCCAGAAGACTTCTTCATCTTCTTCAGCTGAGAAACGAAGTACCAGAATCGGGACTTGGCGACAACATGGTTCGGAGCGAAGATGCGCATACGGTACAGAGGCGGGGTCGTGCATTTCGGCGTGGGCAGGCAGCGCCCCACCACCTTGTACTCCCGCAGCTGCAGGGACATCAAAAGCAGACAAGCCGCAGTGAGTGAGCCGCGGAGCCACCACCGCGCCCACCCCGCGCCGAATCCGCGGCTCCTCAAAGGAGCAACGCGACGAGAGGAGCTCAATCCAGAGGCGGAGAGAGCCCCTTGCGCCAGGCGGGTCCATCTCCCCGTGGATCTCCCCGCGGTGCCACCCGCCGATCTGGGCCCGCACCTGGCGGGAGCGGCGCCGCCGCCATGTTGGCCCCTCGCCGCCTCACGGGCCGGGAGGCGCCGTTCGGACACGCACGGGCCACTTTCGAGCGCTACAACCCGCCACCGACGCCCTCCCGACGGCCACTTCGGCCGCACTCCCGGCCCCAGCTGCGCCCGCCGGGCCCCGGCCCGTACTCACGGTGCCCGACGCCTTCATGGCGCTCCTCCGCCGCGGCCCGCAGGAAAGGAAAGGGACGGCCGCGTGCGCCGCCGCCTGACGTCAGTCACCCAGCCCCGCCCCCGGCGGCCCGCGCGGCGATTGGCTGAGAGCGGAGCGCGATTGGAGCACGTAGCTGTCAGTCCCCGCGCGCGGCCCTGGCTTCCGGGCTGGCGGCACCGCGTGGTCCGGCCCGAACGGCGCCGTTCTGCCCCGTGCCCTACAGGCAGCCGGGCTCCGGCCCTCTATTCCCATCACCTGGGCCATGGGCCTGCGTGGTCCCGATACAAAGAGACCTATCTGTGCGTGACTCCGTCTCTCGCCCGCCCTGCTGGCGTCGGGGCGAAGGACGTGGCAGGGAGGCTCCAGGCGGGGGCACCGCAATCCCCCCGGGGCGGTAGCCGGGAGCGGAGAGCTATCGAGGGAACCTCTCTCGCTCATCGTCCTTTGTGAGAGCGAGGTCACTGGCTACCGCCCCTGGGGTTCGCTCCCACGCACTCAGTTCCATGGGAAGCCTCTCTTTTGCGGCTGGTCCCGCCGGCTGCTCGTTCCCCCGTGCACCGTGAGCGGACAGCGGCTCTCCAGGCAGGACAAGCAAGTCTTGAGCTCTGAGCGCCTCACGCCTTTTGAGAGCTGTGCTGCCGCAGTCACGGGATAAAAATGGGTTTTGCCTTGAAAGATACTGTAACAGCAGCGCGGCTGGGACGGGTTTGTAATGGAGTTGCTGGGGTTTACGTCGGTTTTAAGTCTGGCCCGGCGGCCACGCGGGCGTGTGGTGACGCCAACCCCCGCACACGGCGCTGCGTTGCAGAGCCCTGTGCGCAGGAGCCCAGTGCCACATGTGCGGACACAGCTGGATCACTCCTCACGGACGAGTCCACGCCAGCCCAAGCCCTGCCCTGTGCGCGTTCCCAAGCAGGTCGTTCCGGCCGCTACTGCGGAGCTCGCACCGGCGGCCCAGCCCCGCCCAGCCGCCACTGACACAGCACCATTTCCAGACACTGGAGGCAGGTCGGGGGTGGGCCGGTACTGCTCTAGTTTATTCCGCCGGTGCGATCGGTTTTACAGCGGTGCTGGCGGTACTGAGCGAGGGCAGGACTACGGCTCCCAGGCCGCCCCGCGGCCGGGGCACATTCCGGCGTGCCCCGCGGCCGGCCGGCTTGGTGGAGAGGGGCGGTCCTGCTTCTCTCCTCCTCCTCCCGCCGCCAGCCGAGGCGGCGCGGCCCGGCCCGCTCCGCTCCCTGTGCTCGTGGCGGCTGCGGAGCCGTGGGGGTGGGCGGGAGCCGGCGGCGATGGAGCACTGACCGGGAAGGTACCGGTGGGGGGGCGCGGGCAGGACGCGACACGCGGAGTGGGTGACTCAGCCTGGGGGGGAAGGGGCAGTGTGGGCTGAGCTGGCGGCGCCTGCGGGCTCCCGCGAGTCCCCCGGCCGGTTCCCTCAGCCCGGGGCCGCCTCCCCAGCAGCCGAGAGGCTCCGGGGAAGGGGGGGAGGCTCCGCCGCGTCCGCCTGGCCCCGCTGCTGGGGAACAGCGGGGGCTGCAGCCGGCCGGGCCCTGCCGGTCCCGCCCTGCGGGTGCCACGAAAAATATCTGTGTTCTTCTCTGCTGATACACGCTGTAATCTGCGGTGCGGTTCTGCTCGCGGGAGCTGCCGCCTCGGTGCCTGTCCATCCGCTATGGTTCCGGTGGGGGAAGGAAGAAATCGTAGGACGGCAGCATGAGGGGAGGGAGGGACCTCCCCGCACCTCCATATTCCGCTGGTGGCGGCGTGGTGGGAGCGGTGGTTCCCCGCCGTGGGGGCTGGGGCTGGGTCACTCCCAGCGGCCCGGGACGGCGCTGGGGAGGTTTAAGGGCGAGCCGACGGCTGTGCCGCGAAGGTGGGCGCGGGGGCTGTGAGTTCCCGAGCGGAGCCGTGCGGGCTCTTCCCAGCAACAGGAGACCGGGCTCTGACCGAGTCTGGGGCGGGGGCAAGGAGGCCTTGCTCCTTACTGGGAATTCCTGCCAGTAAAATTGTGCCTGAAACTAAGACCTAATGTCACTTCTAGAAAGAAAAACTTTTCTAGTCCAGTTGAAAAGTTGTCGAAGTAGCAGTAGTTACACAGCTGTTGGCTTTAACCGCGTGTTAGGTTAGTGTAAAGGGTCTAGAGGCCAAAGAAGCTGTAAATATGCCCAAGGTTTGCAGCAAGCAAAACCACAAAACAGACTGTAAAAAATGAATTTTAATGTCTTTGTTTTATTAGAGAGAAAACTTGAGGAAATTCAAATGAGGCACACCACTGGCTCCCCCTGTGTTGTCATATCTTAAAATGCCTGCTGAACATGAAGCTTTTTATAATTGCTGATTGTTCCCGTGCTTAGCATCTGTAGTTAAAATGCTTTGAATACTTTCATTATTGGGGTATTTCTGGATCGAAGTTGCACACTTTGACCACTTTTGTATTGTTAATTGATCAGTCTTCTTCACTTAAAGTGGGTTGACCTTTTTTTTCCCTCCTTCTTTCCACTATGAAAACAATCATTACTGTTAAATGCATTTTTAAGTATTTAGTAGGGGAAAGGGAGTAAATTATTTTGATGAGACATACTTGTATGACTTCACTGGTAAGGAACTGCATCCTTCTAAGTACTGTATGATGAGTTTGCCACCTGACATGGTGTACTGCTTAACAAAAAATAATCTCTAAGTAAATAAGGCAATACTTTCTGCACGGCTGCATATTAACTATTAATGCTATCAATTGTTTTTATAAATAAGCCTTGCTTTAATGACATACTTGATGCTACAGCTAAGTGCATTTTGCAGTGGGTTTTGTGAATTATTAGTACTATTAAAAACCACTGCTTAGTTTTGCTTTTGAAGTGTAACTGGCTGGTTAAATAGATTTGTGGTAGAAAAATTACCTGCTTACGTTAAACCATGAGATACGAAAAGCTATTTTATTTTCCTTAAGAGGTTCATTCAAATATTTGATGTCACTGATTGTCTTTTAGAGTTGTCTAGTCAAGATGAAACTGAGAAAAGGCTATATGGTAGAAGCTGAAATTTTAAATACACTCATGAGGCATTTAGAAAATTAGTAGAACTGATTTGCATTGCTGTTAGCAATAACAAGTGAAAAGAATACGTTTGAGTTGTGTTATTTTTATTAGCAAAATTTGTCACCCAGGTATAAATCACCTGCCCAGAAAATAGTAATGTACTGATATCAGCAGGTAAATATGCAAAAAAATGCCTCTGTATATTAAATAGTTGAGTAACTCCGGACCAGACCCTAATCAAAAGATGCAATTAATTTTTTTTTTTTTTTCATTTTCCCTGGAGCATTTTACCTTTTTTTAATCTGGCTCTTCTGGATGTTGATTATGGGGAAAGCAGATTGGGGGCTGGGAATGCAGAGGGAGAAGACTCAGCACAGCAAGTGTAATCCCTGAAGATTCTACCCCTGAGGGGGATCACTGTGACTAAGGGAGTCTGTGAGGCTTCTTTTGCCAGGAGTCATCACTTTGTTCCAGACTTTCTGGTTTCCATCCTGCCAAAACCTGCAAATTTTTTTTTGTATGAACTCAGTTTTACTTACTAAATTGCTTTTCATTGTGCACTTTGGCATAGTGTATTCTGTCTTGACTTTTCTACAAGAGTCTGTTACCATGTTAAATGTTGAGCTCTCCTTTTCAGTTGTGCTTGCTGTTGCTTGTCACTGCGCCACTTTTCTCCCCGTGGAGGAGGGTGAACAGTAGAGCGTGCAGGAGACACAATACTAAGAAATTAGAAGTTCTACCTATGGTTATGTAGGCAGCTTCAAACCACAGCTCCTTTGTAATTTCGTCTCTTCCTCTTGTCTCTTCCTTTCCCCTACCTCCTACATACTTATGTAACAAGACCTGATTTTGGGCCTAATTAACAATGTTACCATGGGGGGGGAGGGGGGAAAGGGGCAGAGATCTGAAGGATAGATGGATTTTTGTCCCCTCTTGTTATTTAACAGCATCCTAGTATTTGACAGGGAAGATTTATTTTTTTTAAATTCTCTGTGTTTTACTAGAGCATTGCAGAACAGCCTATAGAGGCAAGCCATCTTTAGAACATTTGTCTGGCTTACTTGTTAATTTTACACTGAATTTTCTAAATAAAAATCATGGCTAGTAAATCGGCACCCATCAGTAGGAACAGAAAACTTTTGTTAACAGTGTGGTGTATTTTGTGGTTAACTTCTAAGACATGTGTATATGTATGCTATAGAAGGACCCCCAATGACTTTGCCCCTACAATGGGAAATACTTAATAAGTTGGTGTATGAAGCATCTTATCTATATTAGAGTTGAGTAGAGATTCTTCTTTTTTTCTTTTTTTTTTTTTTTTTTTTTTTTTTGTAGTTAGGTTTGTGGTGGGGAAAAAAAAGCCGTCTTCCATTTAAGGAGTAGATTTATGCCTATGTCATATCTTGGTGAAACTTCTGCATGCTTGAAATTTGAATTTAAGCCTTTCAGCTGAATACTATACATAATGCCATCTTTCTGCTAACTAATTTCTCTCTTCAGGAGAACTGAAGTATATGGAGGCTTTAAAGTTTCCTTATTCAGTATGAAATACAGTACGGTGAAAAGTTGATTAAAGGACTTAGAATTCTGGTATCTGTATTGGAAGTGTGTGCATTCATGGAGTACGTTATTTGAGGTTTGAGGGCCAACTTTTGTCATTGTTGCTGTCCTGGTTTTAATTTTTCTTATTCTGCTGAGCAAATAAAATTTCTCTATTTGCAGATGATCGTATTTTCCTCTCTAGAAGAAGTGGGCAAAGCAGTTAGGAACAGGAAACAACGAATATAGCAGTAGAGATGGATGAACAAGCCCTTTTAGGGCTCAACCCAAATGCTGATGCAGACTTCAGACAAAGAGTATGTAATTAATTTCCTTTTCTCTCTAATAGCTAGAGGTAGTATTGCAGTGCAAATATCCCACATTTTCTTGGGCTGGGAGAGTTTGTTGAGTTTGTTTTTTGAGCCAATGCATAAAGTTGTGGTGGCAAGTACAAAACAAAGTCATGTTGCAAACATGTAAGCTGAGGGGGGGTGTTATCAATTCTGTTACACTTCAGTTCAATTGCACTTAAAATGCATAGAATTTATTTTTCTGGACTCTGTTTCTGTTTTTTCAGTTCTTTGTACTTGTTGCTCAACTCTGTACATAGATTCTCATAGAATGAAATTCAGCCACTGAAAATAATTTGCTTGAAATTAGCATGTTGATTCTTGGATGGTTTTTAACTATAATTTTAATGGATTACCTAGGTTTAGTGTCTTTTTAATGAAATGTGTGGGTTTAATTGTACTGAAGCTTATGTTATTGTAAAACAGGTTAAGAAAGTAATCATATGTGGGTAACATTTATTTCATAAGAGATGCTTTTATGAAAATACATTATTCATATAACTATTTATTGAGTAATTATCTCTGCTGATTACCATGTTAATTTAACTGTCTACAAGATAACTTCTAGTAAAGTCTTTCAGGAATGAGGATGTTAATACCGTGGTTTTGTGTTCGTAGAACAAATCCTGGAATGTTTAAAACAATTACAAATGTGGTTTGATTTGATTTTCTAAGTAGCCTGTTAAATATGTTGGTTCTGCGTATTTGTCCTTTTTAAAAGGATGGATATAGCTAATCTTTAGTGATCTGTCAATACAATATCACTAAAATTGGAAGGGTTTAGATTTGACCGTTTAACTATGCAGTCTGCCCAGTTTTGAAATATTTCATAGCAGAAGGGGCCCTACCTTTTCCACTATTGTGTAAGATGTAACATAAGGAAAGTATCAAACCATTTCTAGTAAAACAATACTTTAAGTAAAGTATCACGAAGTATCACTAGTACGAACTACAGAAAGTGAATTATTATTTTAGAACTTCATTCTGAATAATTACTTTGGGAGATGACTTTGGTAAATGAAAACCTTTGTGAAATAAAGCAAAAAGCAGCCTCTAAAAATATCCAACAGCGAAACCTGCCCCTTGAAATACATGCATTCATAGAATTGAAATAATATTGTTAATCTAATCTGTGCTTCAAAACTTGCTTTACTATTCTGTATTACAGGTCACACTGAGCCTTAAAGCAATTAAATCAAATTAACTGTTGTCAAAAGCTGTTTAGAAGTCCTGATAAGTAACGTGATTATTTAAAATTTGGTAGAGATTTCATTGATTTCTGTAGAAGATTCAGAAACTGACAATTTTCCAGATGATCAGTGTTTGGTTGTTTTTTGAGCTTGAGGTGTTGAATGTGAGCAAAGTGGTGCAACAAAAATAGTAAGTTGTTTCAGTGAAAAATCTAAATTACCACTTCTTTAGAATTTGTGGAAGGAATTTTAACTTGGATGTGAATTTCCACTTATATGGAAAGGCCCTGAGCAAGCTGCTCTAGTCAACTGTCTAGTCTAGTCTGTGGAGATTCCATCTAACCTCAACGCATCTGGTTCTTTGACTTCTGTATTCAAGTAACAAAAATCTTTGTATTGAATATGAAGTGGAAATGGGTACTTATGATATTAGCATTTGGAAGAAACCTGCTCAGTGTTAAGGTGATTAGGGAGCCACTGGAATGTATCCAAATACAGTTTTTTTGAAGAAGAGCTGTTTAAATACAAGGGCAAGTGTGAATTTTATGTATTGCTACATGTTTTGTTCTTTTTAAAGTGAGATTTACCTTGATTTTTGCAGGCACTAGCCTACTTTGAGCAGCTCAAGATATCTCAGGATGCTTGGCAAGTCTGTGCAGAAGCATTAGCTCAGAGTATATACAGGTAATGTAACTAATAATTTCTTATTTTCATTAATAATATGTGTGGGTCTGCTTTGCAGCATAATAGACAAACTAGATTGTTGAAAGTTAATATGGTCTTCATACTATTTTTAAAACCATAGTTGATCTGTGGCCTCTGTGTAATGGTTTTCACGAAAGAGCAATATATAAATTAAACTCTATTAATTTAGTAGCATAAAGACTGCTGATTTTTGAAATTCAGGGGACAAGAAGTGGCTGACAGTTGCCCACTGAGACTATAGACTTCAGTGATCTCATAAGTAGTTCCTTGTCCCTGTTCTATGGAGTAGGCCATCCCATTTTTCAAGATGCAGAGTATGTAATCACCACTATTTTTGCACATAGTTGTGTATTTACATCAAAAATACTAGATTGTCACTGTTTTATGGAATAATTCAATTTGGAAGGAAATGGAGGGGTGCATATCTCCTGAATAACAGCAGTAGTTTATAGTGAATGCTTTTTTGTATGTGTTTTATCAAAACTACTGACTCCGTCAGAATGTGCAGCAATTAAAACCATGTAAGATTAGAAATTAGAATCTTTAAAAAATACATTATGCTTGTTGCAAGTTTTAGATTGTAAGATAAAAAGTGGTGTGGGTAACAGAGCACATGGAATGTCTGTGCTTAATCTATACTTCAGTTTGTCTTTACCTTTGATTTTTAAGATGCAGAGTACAACTTGCACTTAGCGTAGTAGTGGGCCTCAAACATACTATTGAAGCCTGATAGATTTTTGTAAGGACAGGATACAGTAGGTATTGTAGTTTTATTTGTTCAATACTGAAATCAAACCATAACAAATAGGTGACTATAGAAAAAAAGGCTAGTATCAAACATAAATATTAGCAGTTGCTCATTTCTACCAGATTAACTGCTTTACTATTTGTCATTTTTGCTTTAAAGTAACTGTAGCCGCAGGTTTGTTTTTTTCTAGTGCCAAAGGGGCAATCTGATTGTAATATTTGAGGAATTTTTTTCTTCACAGAAATGTGTACCATATTGTTTTCAGTAACAAAATTTTCTTTTCTAGTGATGATCACATCAAGTTCTTCTGCTTTCAAGTTCTGGAACATCAAGTTAAGTTCAAGTGAGTAATTTTTGTTGGCACCATCCCTATACATCCATTTAATTCCCTTTTTATTCTGCTTGCAAATAAAATCGTATCTGTTGCCTGGTTCTGTTTGATGAGGTGTCTGTAGTCTAGTGCAGAGAGCTGTCTTGTATTTCTTTACCTTTTCCTTAGAGAAGTTTTGAGCAGCGTGCTCTGCTCTCAGCTAGTCTAACATCTGTGTATGGCCCAGTGCAGACCCAGTTAGCAAGGACTGCTTGAAACTTAACTATTCCTGTCCGCAGATTCAGGCTTTACTCTGTACTCTCACCAGTTGTTGCAGCCGTACTCTGTAGAGAGTCCTGGACTTTAGACAGAGCCCCATTCATTCAATAACCATAGCAGAGATGTTGAGAAAGAAGTCTTTTCACTGAGTGGTGGTTTCATAAAACCACAATTCTAGGGAAAAGTACTTGTTAATACTATGAATGTCATTGCACAGAACTATATTTTTTCCTCACTTTGGGCTCCCTTGCTCTGGAATTGAGCATCATGGAATCTTTGAATATCATCATGACTGCTTGTAATACACTGAACAGGTCAGGAGTTAAGATAGGAATAAGATGTACTTTGTGACTGATTTCTACAGTTTGGTATGAGTGCAAATGTTAGAGACTAATTACCTAATTTTACCTGTCCTCTTTTCTCTGCTTCTTTCATCCCTGTCACCGTTTCCTTCAGTATGTTTTCTTTCTTGTTTCCTACTGCTTATTTTCTTTAAACATTTTCAGTGGGGTGGGTTTTTTATGTCTTTAGTGAGCAGTTGGCTGTGACAGGAACACTGGAGTCCTATTCAGTCATTCCTATTAAGGACTCTGTAAGCCTATAGCTAACTCTCTTTGCAATAGAGCATTCTCAGTTTCACTAGTCCTGGCAGAGGTATGGCTTGTATTTGAGGTGAGCTGGATATAATGTCACAATTTGCCAGGACTATATGTAATGACATAAAGCAGAATTACTTCCTTGGATTTTTTTGACATAAGTGTGATAGTAAATGTAGTGTAGGTTAGATCAGTGAAGGACTTCTTGTACTCAATAGCGATTGTCTTCTATGTGTAGTAAACAAGTTCAAGCATATACAGATGTCTCTTTCTTCTTCCTTTGGCCTATGGTCAAATGTGTATTTTTATCAGGGTGATAAGTCCTGTCCCTAATAGAGCACCTGTCCTGCAAAATTTCAAGCTTCTACTCCAATGTAGAAGGCAGTAATGCCTCAAGATGTGATCTATTACTACGGGTAAAATGTTTTTTAATATTTTTGCCTTTTTTAAAGTTAAAATTTTAGCATGCAAATAGTTTTGTAAATTGCTGTCGTAGAAACTTTTCATTTATGTTATTGTGGAGGTTTATATACCATATAAAAGAGTTTTTTCTTTGCTGAGTGTTGGTGCTTGTCATGA
The DNA here is from genome assembly GCF_030490865.1 of Poecile atricapillus. NCBI lineage: Eukaryota > Metazoa > Chordata > Aves > Passeriformes > Paridae > Poecile > Poecile atricapillus. The sequence continues at coordinate 43,276,831 of NC_081289.1, read as the reverse complement.
AGCACAGTTGTATTTTGACCTCAATGTTTTTTGTTTCAGATATTCTGAACTTACTGAAGTCCAGCAGCAGCTAATTAGGGAAACACTCATAACATGGCTGCAAGCACAGGTATGTATGTCCTTCACAGCAGTGTTACATGTTAAGCTTTTAGGCTAACACAAGACATTGAGTGTGGACTAAATGTTTCATCTGTTGTTTGTGTTTAAAGATGGCTTCCTGCAGATATTTGGTACCTGATTGTTAAAGGTTTGAGAATTTTTTTAAAATCAAGTGTTGTAAAGAAGTCCATGCCTGAACTTATTACTAAATATGTAATTCTTGTATCAGATAATGAATGTGGTTTAATCAATTGTAAATCAATGTGTAAGATAAGGTGTATTAAAATTTCCCCTTTAGAGAGGTATAATACAGACTCCTGATGTTTCTGGGTGTCTAGAGGAGGAGTAGGCCTGCTAATTCTTTTTCTAAGATCCTACTGAGTGAACTCCTATCTACTTAGAATCTGCTGGCAGATGTTTATCAGTCCTCTGGCAGATGTTTATCACTCCTCTGTTAGTACCATGGCAGAGTATGGACTATTCTTGCTTGTGGAATTAGTTACTGTAGCCAAACTTGTAGTATCAGCCCCACCCAGGAGTTTGCAGTCAGCAGAACCATCCACTGGTTTGTCCATACCTGCCATTATATAGCTGTCATTCCACTTCTGCGCTGAAGATTAACATAGTTGCTGTGTAGAAAGTTTAACAGTAGGAAATAGAATATAACAGAGTTTAAAATACAGTTTTTACTGTTAAAAAACCAGATCATTATGAAGTGGATTAAATTGCTTTTCTCCTTGTGGCAAACTGTTCCATTTAGGAGTTTATAAAAGGGAAAGGAGAAAAGGGGAGATTGGTAGTGACAGTTTTTTTTATTTTTTCCCTTAGATTTAGGAACTTCCCTTACTATTCTTAGCACTAACATCTAACACAGGCACAAGCTAGCTACAGGAGGACTGTAACTTTCATCTAACTGGCAAATGGCCCTTTAGTCTTTGAGTAGTACACTTGATGTCTTGGTACTGAATGAAAGGCTTAGGACTGTATCACCCATAGAGAACATCTTCCCCATTGCATGACAGTTTAGCCAATTTTTCTTTAAATTCCTTGGAAATGTAAGGGTTTCTTTTTTGGTCTCAGACAGGAAGAGAGGTAGTACATTAACTACTGCAGAGAGATCAACAAACCCATAAGATTCTTCTATAATTTATTAAGAATATACAGATGAAATGTCTTGTTTCTGCCAGATGCTGAATCCCCAGCCTGAGAAGACTTTTATTCGCAACAAAGCAGCACAAGTCTTTGCATTGCTTTTTGTTACTGAATATCTCACAAAATGGCCCAAGTTTTTTTTTGACATTCTGTCAGTAGTTGACCTTAATCCACGAGGTGTGGATATGTACCTCAGAATCCTGATGGCTGTTGATGCTGAGCTGGTGGACCGGGATGTTGTTCATACATCAGAGGCAAGTTATTATTTTGCATTAAAAAAATGTTTTTGTTTTAAAACTTTAAGACGTTCTCTTCCTTTAATTAGAGCAGAAGGTTTTTAGATATGCTTTTTTCCTGTGGCAGCTCTGCCTTAGACACTTCAGGTGTTTAGCTTTAGATGTACATTTGATTTAAATTCAAAATATTTTGTTTACTTTGTTGTTTAATACTTTTTATGATTTCATACTTTTCAGCTAATATTTATTTTTCCTTGAAAGCTTTCAAACAAAATTTAATCAACTGAGTTTGCCAGTGTAATGCTAGACTTACTCGTTTTAAGTTGTTAATTTTTTTGTAGTGCGTGTTTTAAGGGGTCCTAACATCGCAAGTCCATTTAATGATTTAGAGAACTGTTCTTCTTTTTCTGCCTTTTTTTTTTTTCAGTGTTTGGGCATTGTGGATAATAAAAGAGAAAGCTTAGGATATTTTAGTTTTATTTATTGGAAGGAAAAAAAACATGTTCATGGGGTTTCTGATTTATGTATCTTGCTATGACACATGATGTCTGCAAGTGGATACAAAAATGCTACTAATTTGACAAGATGCTAATCTGTGACAAGACTGATTTTATCCTTTTTTTGTATTGATAGGAGGCTCGTAGGAACACCTTACTAAAAGATACTATGAGGGAACAGTGCATTCCAAGTCTGGTGGAATCATGGTACCAAATCTTACAGAATTATCAATATAATAACTCAGAGTTGACATGCCAGTGCCTTGAAGTAGTTGGAGCTTATGTATCCTGGATAGATTTGAGCCTGATAGCCAATGAAAGGTAAGGTTTTGATGGAAAGGGTTTGCAAATATCACCTTGGTAGTGTGCTGACTCTATAGAGTGAAATATATATATATAAGTCTTTTAAAGATGGTTTGTAATTCTATGTTTGGAGTTTTGGGAATTTTTAGAGAGTGTTTTTGCAAGCCAAGCTGATATAAAGGCCACACTAAACATTACTCAATTTGCTGTGTTTTCTTTAAAATGTATAAAATTGTTAAGTTCTGACAGTACAATAGAAAAAGAAGAATTGTAAAAAGAAATAATTCTAAATATGCACACAAATAATATAAAGCTTCTGTACAGTGTTACTTTGTGCATCTAAAGCTAAACTTTTTTTCTCTGAAGGTTTATAAATATGCTGCTAGGTCACATGTCTGTGGAAGTTCTCCGGGAAGAAGCCTGTGATTGTTTGTTTGAAATTGTAAATAAGGGAATGGACCCAATTGATAAAACAAAACTGGTTGAGTCTTTATGTCAAGTATTGCAGTCTGCTGGCCTCTTCAGTATTGATCAGGTTTGTGCATTGATTTTTAACAACAGGAATGAGTCATAGGTTTCTGACAGTTCTTAAATAAGCAGATGCACAGAAAATTATAAAGCAGTCCATAGATTAGAGGGAAGTACTTTTGCTTCTGCATCAAAGCTGAACACTTCTTTCAGTTTTCTTATACTTAAATTTAAGAGCTTATTATTAATGTTTATTATTAGTTTGGACACGCAGGGGTTCATTCTAGAAGCAAGGTACTATGTTACTCCTCTGTTCATCTCCTAGAGTATGCTGTGCTTACTGTTAATACTGGTTCTGTGTTTCCTTGTCTTGAATCTTCCCTTCTGAATGATTCTGTAATAGGTACTGTAGCCAAGATCACTGATTTAATGTCTCATCCTGAAAAAATCTACACATAATTAGGTACGGCAAAGAGCTTTCTTAAGGACACATGTACTCTTTTGCCTGTGTGCACTATCAAACATGAGGCTTGAAATGCTTATCTATAAGCTGGAAAAGTATACCTACTAACTAAACACACATTGCCTGGCAGATGCCATGTTCAAGGAACAGCTGTTCACTACTTGCTGTGGAGAAAGAGCAACTAGTCCTTACGAAGATGTAGTTCTTAGATTGCAAGGCTTTTACCTCTTACTTTTGAAACTTTTGTCAAATTTGTGGTCCTACTTATAAAAATCTTACCTCAGACTTTCTTAGGTGGACTTGTTATTTTTACATTTTTGTACAGTTTATGGCAGAGTTGGTGGCTGCTTCAGGGGTATTCTTGATTCTGATCAATGTTTTCCTGCAAAGCAAGCCAGAAGTATTTAATATTAACTCACTCTTATAGGCAGTACTGAAAGGTAATACTTGTCATCAGTATTTCTGAAGTGAGCCACAGCTATTAATTCTTTGAAGTTTTTTCATAAAAACATTTTCCTCTTATACAGCCTAAAATTTATGGTAGGCGTGTGCTGCTGCTTTTATTTTTAACCTGCTTATTGTTGTAAAGAGAGAAGCAAACAAATCTGAAGAGATGAAGCAAGCTACTGTTATGTAATGCAGGACAGCCACGTCTGGCATTGCTTTAGCTTTTTTGTCTATTCCCGGGGGGAAAAGAACCAGTTGTAGGCAGTTGGTAGTTTCCATCAAGGAGAAAAGTGTTGGTTTAATTGTACATACTAGACATGGCTAGTACAGTCTCTAGTCTCATGTTATTTAAGTGTAAGCTTTTTAATTGGATGTCTTTTCTTGCAGGAGGATGATGTGGACTTTCTGGCCAGATTTTCTAAGCTGGTCAATGGGATGGGGCAAGCATTAATAGCTAGTTGGACTAAACTGATAAAAAATGGTGATATGAAGAGTGCTCAAGACACTCTACAAGCTATTGAAGCAAAAGTGGCCCTGATGTTGCAACTTCTAATTCATGAAGATGATGATATCTCTTCCAACATCATTGGCTTCTGTTACGACTACCTTCACATTCTGAAACAAGTAAATATGTCTGGCTTCTATTTAACACCAATTCTGACATTATTTAATTTGATTTTTGTGTGAATGTCTCATACTTTGTGCAAACTGACTTGGAAAATAGGTTTTTTGACTAATTAGCATTCTGTTTCTTTAATGCCTGTGGTCATGCTATTTCTGTAATGTTTAGAGATCTGAAGGAGTTGAGTTAAATCTTGTGATAAGGGGAAAGGCAGATCGTATGGCTGTTAAAAAAGCAAGTCTTTCTCTTAGTAATGAAGGAGTTAGAATACAAAAAAAATAACACTTGAATTTTATTTTCCAGCTTTCTGCACTTTCAGACCAACAAAAAGCTAATGTAGAGGTAGGTATTTTTTTACTATAGTTTTTTTACTTCAAGGACACGTTAGATCAGAATATTTTGTTTTGCTGAAACAAATCATATTTCATTTATGTGCCTCAATGTGTATATGACAATAGTTAAAAGTGAAGACTTAAAAGTATGGACAGTGTGTTCCATATTTTACTAAGTAACTACAGTTGTTTCTTTAAATAGCAAACCTATGTTGAGTTGTGTATGAAGATGAAAGAGCTGGTTTTCCCAAACAATCCTTAAGCATATGTTGGCAAGCTCTTCTGCAGGCTATACTGTTCAAAGAATATTCTTAAATCAACACAGAAGAGTTTTTTCCTTGAAGTCTTTATTTTTATTAAAACCTGTCCTAATTTCAAAGGATTGGAAGAAGTCTAGGAAGGATTGTCATAAATATAACTATTAATAATATAGATTAAATTTAAGAAAGAAGCAACAATTGAGAAATAACAGTTGTAATTATGAGCAGTTACATGTTAAACATTATATCAAATATACATTAAGCTCAAGTAGGTAATCTTAAGTTTATATATAAAACATAAAGTTTATGTCCAGTTTTGGAAGTAGTAAACTTACTTGGGTTTTTCAGCCCAGTCTGCACCAATGTAGATATACTGATTTGGATGTTGAACTGGTTAGATTGGTGCAGCATTATTTCAACAGGTATGATTCCTTTTCCTTTACAAAGAAAGCTGAACTCTGTACCTGTTCTAACATGAAAAGTTGAAATTGGATAACTCTGCTGTAGAGTATCTTGATCTCCTTTTGTCTAATGTGTGTTTAAATTGGATTAGGTAACACAAAAAGAGAACTTTGATAATAATACAGAATCTTTTTATTTTTGTGGCTGTCTTTTGTTGTTACAGCTAGATCAAATGATGTTACTACTGTGGTACACTTAAGACACTGAAAGTTGGAATATGTTACTGTCCTGAAATATGTTGATTTAAGTTGCTTTCAAACTGGAGATTTTTATGTTGCAACTATTTCCTTATTTTACTGAGCACTTTTTGAGGATTTGTGTTAAATTGAGAAACAATCATAGCAAGTTTTTTTCTTTAATCCAACTCATAATAATAAATTATTGGGAAATAGTCTTACTGTTCTTTGTCTGAAGCTTTAAATTTTGTGCTTAGCAACATTCCTTTGAAGTTCTGCATTTTAAAGTTTACACCTGTTGATTATTTGAACAGGAAAAAAAGGGGGGCTTATTTCTTGTGCCTCTGAAGTTCCAAAGTTTTTTTCTTAGGAGGATCACATTTTTAATTCTGAGGATGACAGGTCTTTCTAAGCATTTTTGGCTACAAGTGTACTGCATTCATGTTTTGAAATTATTTTAATTCTTAAATATCACTTCTTAGAGAGAAGCAGACACTTCTCACAGGTCACGGTGACGCTGTCTGTCTGGAATAGCATCGGTGTATTGTTTGGATATAATCCATCTGTTTTGATTTGGACTATTAACTTCTTCTAAACCTCTGAAAATAATAGTTCAAAAGAGATTAAAATATTTGTAAACACATAACATTAGCTTCAATGTTTTCTTGGCTGTAGTATTTTTAACAGTTATTTCTTATAAACTTGTCTGCTTCTGTGCTTACTATTCTGTTTTTGTCCTAGGCAATCATGTTGGCTGTTATGAAGAAGTTGACATATGATGAAGAATATAATTTTGAAAATGAGGTATTGTGTTGTAGGAATAAACAGACACATGCAAAATTATATGTAGTAAAACTTGCTCACACATAAAGTCTGTATTTTTCATAGACTTAAGATTAAATAGTAGGAAGCAAGGATGTGTAGGCTGAGTTTTTTTCCTATGGAAAGCTTCTAGGCATGTCTGCATAGGTCAAAACAACATAGTAAAGGTATATCCAAGCCAGCTGAGTTAACAGTATTTGTGGCTGTATTTGTGCAGAACAAATTCCTAGGCAAATACAGCTGTGCTGATAACTAAACATAGCTGTTGAGGTGGCTTATTCAGTGCAAATCTGCATGTTTCTGCACCCCACTTCTGTCTTGCAAAAGTACTTGAGAAATATTGTGTAATGAAACTCTCAAAAGACATGCTGCTTGAGCTATTGGAAATGGTCAAACTACTGCAAAAATGAGCTAATGATTTCATTTTCCTTCCATGTTTAAATCTCTGTCAGCCAACAGTAATGATTATGTGAGACGTACTTTGTCCCAGGCTGTTCAGAGAGCTGTAATCTTAAAAGGGTTAACTTAAACTGTATCCAGTCCATCATAAATGTTGTCAATCCAATTTTAAAACGAAGCTAGAAGCTAAGAAAGAATGTCTTTGAGGAGTGAGTCAATTTTTAAGAATTGGGTCAATAAGGTTTTGCGAAGAGCATTTTCTTTCTTGTACTTTTGGCTGGTTTTCATTTTGGAAATCCTTTTTAGTATGTTTCTGGACTGAATGCAGTGTATCTCAACATATTATATCCAGCCATAAAAAGAGCCTGCTTTTTGTTGCAAGAGCACTGGATCAGCATTATTGAATTCTCTTGAGTTTGCTATACTGGTTTTGTATGTACATAATGGTTGTGGATTAATTTAAACATGAAAATAAGGACTTTACTGATGTGATTTATTTTTTTTTTGGTAGGGTGAAGATGAGGCAATGTTTGTGGAATACAGAAAACAGCTGAAACTGTTGCTGGACAGACTTGCTCAGGTTTCACCAGAATTACTGTTGGCATCTGTCCGCAGAGTTTTTAACACTACACTTCAGTAAGTTGGGGTTTATAACTTGTTTTGTATGATGCCTTTTTGGAGTTTGGTTTTTATTTTCCTTTTGTAAACCATCAGTCTCTAGTGAAATGTGTGATGCAGCAAGGTGAAGTCAGTTGACAGAATGAGCTTGTTACAACTTAATGAAAAATATGACTGTATAATCTGATACTCAGCTCCTTAGAAAGAAAAAGCTTACTTTTTATAACCTTAAATAGCAGCTTGTCTTTCCTAGAGATGTTTCTTGATTTTTGTCACTTACCTACGCAGCACCAGCTATTTGGACAGATGCTCACTTTGCCACATCTCATAAGAGCTTCCTTAAGGTGAAAATATTATGTGTTACTTTTATCAGAAAAACAAGGTTAGATGGAGGGAAAAAAAATCTAAGTGAAATATTTCTGAAAAGAAAAAAGTAGATTTAATCCTGGAAACTGCACACAAGTAAAGAAACATTATTATTTCCCTGGCTAGGAGGAGAGTTATGTGTATACAAATAAAAATCCAGTATTGTTTGTAGTTACCTTGTACCTTAACTGAGCCTCTTATATGAAGCTGAATGGCTTGTCCTTGTGTCATAGTAGGTGGGTTTCTATCTAAATAAGTACAATAGAAATCTGTAGCTGTCAAGCTGAAACAGACAAAAGAAAGTTGGTGGTGATCTGATGAGGAGGTGGTATTTTAGAGGATAAAGTCTCTCAGAAGCATCCTAAATAACTGCCTGGGCCTTCCAGTGTTTTCCTTAGTTTAACACTGTTCTTTTTAAGCTGTGCATCTAGAAGAAGGCTTAAACAAAAATACTAACATGATATAATTGTGATTATTTCATAAGGTACTAAAGACTAACATGATCTTCATATTCTTTCTCTAGGAACTGGCAGACGACACGATTCATGGAAGTAGAAGTGGCAATAAGGCTGCTGTATATGTTAGCTGAGGCTCTTCCTGTATCTCATGGTGCTCACTTCTCTGGTGATGTTACTAAAGCTACAGCTTTACAAGACATGATGAGAACGGTAAGCATGTCTTGAGAGCTGTTTAAAAGTGCCACTAAAGACTGGAATGTTTCATTTCAAATGGCTCATCTTAATTGCATGTCACTTATGTTGCAGTTAGGTTTTATAAACATCTAAAATACTAACTTGCTAATGTTTTTGTTTGTAGCTGGTGACTTCTGGTGTTAGTGCCTATCAACACACATCAGTGACCCTGGAATTTTTTGAAACCGTGGTTAGATATGAAAAATTCTTTGCTGTTGAACCTCAGCACATTCCAACTGTACTAGTAAGTTTCATGTCATTTACATTTTTAACTAGCTGAGACTAGGTAAGTTCTTTAGACTTAGAAAATGTTTCTGTTCTCTAAAGGTCCCTAAGGAAACTGGGTTTCTGAACTTGTTGGATGATTAGATTTGTCCCCTGCCTTGTTTAGGCTTTCTAAGACTGAGATGCTTTATTGCTTGCAGATGGCATTTTTAGATCACCGTGGTCTTCGTCATACAAGTCCCAAAGTACGGAGTCGAACAGCTTACCTCTTTTCCAGATTTGTCAAGTCTCTTAAGTGAGTAAATAAATGCATCCAAGTGGCACTGAATCTACTACACACAACACTTCAGTATGTCCCCATTGTCATTGCAACAGGCTGGGCTTCAGATGGACTGCAATGAAGTAAAATACCAAAACAGTGCTCTAGCAGGATTGGTCTACAGTGTAATACTAATGTAGCAATGGAAATAATTTGTCACAGAACAAAGAAGTGGAACTCATACACTTAGTTTATTTTGTCAGATGTTAAACCTGATCCACAATACAAAGCCTTTTCTACTTTTTCTCAGTAAACAGAGCTGAGTGGGAGTGGATCTGGAGACTTTCAAGAGTAACTCTTCCTTGTCTCTAAATTTTGAATAATTTCATATTTTATACTGATGAAATTTACTCAGTATATGAGTCCTTTGAACAGTCCTATCCTGTTGGTCTTATTTCACAGGCACGTATTTCATTTAGAGGCAGAAGAAGCTCAGAGATGGCTCAGATTCCAGCATGCTTTTATTTTTCTACTGTTCAAAATACTTCACTTAAATGATGCATACTTTTAAAAAATGAGGGAAAGAAAGAAATAGTTATTTCCCACTATGCCATGTATTTATTTGGCCTACCACTAGCATCATACCCATAAGACAGATTTTTCTGCAACAGTGCTTTGATATTTAAAGGGGATTCCTATATGAAGAGGGTAGTTTAGCATCTGCCTTCACAGCTTACATAAAGTATCTTAAAACCTGTAAAAATGAATGTGCTTCTAAATAGTGTTATGTACTTGTGTTTTACTTCAGTAAGCAAATGAATCCCTATATTGAAGATGTTCTGAACAGAATACAAGACCTGATGGAACTTTCTCCTCCTGTGAGTATTTGCAGTAAGTTTTTGTAATGTCACAGTGAGGCTTGCACTTACCAGTGTGCCTGAGTACTTGCTGAATTGTAAGCTTAGCATGCAGACATTTAAGCACAAATAATTATCCTGCTTTTTTGGTATGAGAGGACTTGCACACCTTACTTTTTGTACCTAATTGTAATAATCTTGCTTATTTGGGTTTCTGAGAGTATAGGGCAGAGATGGGTGTGTGTATATAGAAGGCTATAAAGTTTGAGAAGACAGCCGTGATAGAAGACACTTACAGAATTATGCCTGTTATCTTCAATTTTAGGAAAATGGCTACCAGGCACTGTTAAGCAGTGATGATCAACTTTTCATTTATGAAACAGCTGGAGTGTTAATAGTTAACAGCGAATACTCTGCAGAAAGGAAACAGGTTCTGATGAGGAATTTGTTGACTCCGCTGATGGAGAAGTTCAAAGTATTGTTAGAAAAACTGATGATGGCACAAGACGAGGACAGACAGATGGCACTGGCTGACTGCCTCAATCATGCTGTTGGGTTTGCTAGGTAGGTACAGCACAGTAACACTGTTTATAAACCATATTTCTGGTTGGAGTAAAAAGGAAATACAAGGGATTTACTGGGAGGATGGACTGAGTTTTCTACTTTGACCTAGAAAATGATCAGTGGTTGTAGAATTTTTTTGTGATAGCTGAGAAAATAAGTTAAATCCCCTTAGAAGAGTCTGCTTTGTATATACAGAGAATATTGAGCAAGTTCATAATGAATCAGCATCTATTTCTTGGCTCAAAGAATGGTATGCAGCTAATCTAATAATGTGTTGTAAATTGTTAGAATTTAATTCTCAGAAACTGCCAAAATGATGCTACTTCATATGAAAATATTCTGTTCATTACTTCCACTGTCTGGCTCCCATTTCATGAAATGGAGTATCGTAGTTTAGTGCCTGGGTTGGAAAGCATTTGCTACTGCTTCTTCATTGTACTGGAATGTGAGCTTATGTAAAACTTGATGTGTGCTTTTACAGCCGAACCAGCAAGGCTTTCAGCAATAAGCAAACTGTAAAACAATGTGGATGCTCAGAGGTTTATCTGGACTGCTTACAAACATTTCTGCCAGCTCTCAGTTGTCCATTACAAAAGGAAGTTCTGAGAAGTGGTGTCCGCACTTTCCTTCACCGCATGATTATTTGCCTAGAGGAAGAAGTTCTTCCGTTCATTCCTTCTGCCTCTGAACATATGCTTAAAGATTGTGAAGCAAAAGATCTTCAAGAGTTCATTCCTCTTATAAACCAAATAACAGCTAAGTTTAAGGTATGATATTGGATAAGCTTTTCAGGGTCAAAGTGCTGCTGAGAGATCATCTTTTCTAGTTCCAGAAAACCAGTTATTGTGTTAGAACCCTCCCTAAAAATTAATAAATAAGTGTATTTTGAAGGCTGCTATGGGGAAACTTCTTTGATCACAGTCATACATTGCTGGACTCACAGTGATTAAATGACTGATTTTTTTTCTTTGATTAGTCTTTGATTTTGATTGTGTTTAAGTTTTTGGATTCGGTATTTTAAAATACTACTTGCAGCACAAATTTTTTTTTATTGACACAATTAACTTCGTGCCCTCCACTGAAGTTTTAAGTTAATGGTACAAATTAGCTTACAGATACACAAGGTTTGCAATGAGATCTTGTCTTTTATAACGAGATTTCCAGAAGACAGAGATACAGAAATATAGATTTATATCGGAGATAACAGTACATAATTAGAAATAGTCCATGAAAGATGAGGGACATAAAAGAAAAAAGTCACAGGAGCAAGATGAGACAAATACCATGTTCAGGTGTAACGTTTAAGTTTGTATGATACAGTACTATTCTTATTATAACATGGTAAAATAAAGATCCTAGCTTCTATAGTCTCACCTTGAATACTTAAAAGGCATAGTAAAGAGAAGATAAAAGATAAAATCTCGCTTAAGCATTAAGAAGCTACCATACAAGTTCCCTCTTTGTGCAATTCTGACATGACTGAATAGCACACGCCTTCAGTTTTTCAATTCATAATTTAGTGCCCTTACATATATTTCTCACTAAAAGTGTTGTAAGTGACAAATTTATTCTGTAATGTCAGTAGGAAAACCTTTTCTTTAGGAATCCTTAAAGAAAAGTTCTATAAAAGCTGTCCTGTTGCCAGTTTAAACGTCTTAGAGATGGTATTTCAGGATATTTGAAATTGTCTGTCTGAACAGAAGACAGAAGGATAAAAAAGCCTGAAAAGCCTTTTCCTACACAAGATGAGGCTAGATAGAACTAGTTATTTTTGTGCAAAAGGCTTAAATTGGGTGGTGTGTAAGTCAAGGTGTAGTAATGTTCATGGTGACCCTGATGCAAATTAATATAATTACTTAATAAGTAATTATATGAAATTACCAACATTAAAAGTGAATCCAAGTGGAGAATTCTAAGGAGCCTTCAGGTTTTAACTTTTAAATGTTCAATTTCTCTTTTTGAGCTGAAACCCTCTTCTGATCTTCAGACACAGGTTTCACCTTTTCTGCAACAGATGTTTATGCCACTACTTCATGCTATTTTTGAGGTGTTGCTCCTTCCAGCAGAAGAAAATGACCAGTCTGCTGCTTTAGAAAAACAGATGTTACGGAGGAGTTACTTTGCTTTTCTGCAAACAGTAACTGGTAGTGGAATGAGTGAAGTCATAGCTAATCAAGGTAAGGAATTCAGTTTCTCAAAGGATAGTACTGTGGTTATTCTCACCTCTGTTTTATCTGAGAAAATTATTAGCCTAGTTCCTGGCAAGTACCATTAACTTAATAATCCATTAATTACAGTAGAATGGATTAATGGAAATACTATGTTCACCTTGCCTAATTCAAATTACCTGTTGTACAGGAATTTGGGGTTGTGAAATCCAGCTACAATAGGCATATTCTTCCTATTGATCTTTTCAGCTTAATGTGATCACTGAGCCTGTTAGGATAAAAACAGTGTATCCATCTTCATGTATCATTGTATTTGTCTGGTGAATTGAAGATCATACAGTGTATACCAATGTGTAGCAGTGTTCAGACTGCTGGGCAAGACCACTCAGAGACTATTCATTGTGTCTTTTTGGAAGGACACATCAGTAAATTCTATAAACTTCTATTACTGTTGCCTGATCTTGTTATCTATGGTAGAAGGTATCATGTGACTTAATATATATATGTAGTTACCAGGTTTTCCTCACCTTTACTGGCCACAAGCAAATTAGTTCGTTTTCACAGTGGGAATTTGAAGTCGGACATCTCACTGCTTGATACTTTAAGTGATTCTTTCTATTTGAAGTCCATCAAAATGGCTAGGGACTTGAGAAAGTTTAAAATTACTCATCTGGTAAGTGAAGCTCAGAATTCCTTTCCCCTGTCCTAAAATGGTGTAGTACTGCTGGGAAAGGAAAAAGTAGCATTAAGTAGTGAGAGCTTTCTTGAAAGAAGCACTTGGTAGTTGCGATAGGCCAAGAAATTTTTCAAGGAATCAAACAAGCATAGATGCAGCACAGAAATTTTAATTGTGTGAAAAATATCCTGTCATATCCTGCAAGATAAGCTAACTACTTCAATGCTGCTGAGTTTTAATTAACTCTTCCAAGTTTAGGTGAAGAGGACAAAATTTATATTTGTAAACAGATCAAAGTACTTCCCTGACCTTTGTGTGTGTTAAAGGCCAGAAGAGCAATTTAAATCTCCAAACTTAAAAAAAAAAAATTATAACCTAAATAAGAGTTGTCTTGCATCGTAGGGGAAACTTCCCAAAAATATTTGAGATTTGTGCAAAAAAGAGCTATTTTGAAGTTGAAGCATGATTTCCAGGTCAGTATTTGTATAAAATAGTGTATGATACCAAAACATTTTAGGCTGCAATTTGAAGTGACAAGTTTATTTTAATGTGTTTAAGGTGCAGAGAATGTGGAACGTGTGTTGTTCACTGTCATTCAAGGAGCAGTGGATTACCCAGATCCTATTGCACAGAAGACTTGTTTTATTATTCTTTCTAAGTTGGTGGAGCTCTGGGGTAAGAATGTCTTTCCAGAATTCCTATCCATCTGCTACTACCCATGAAGCAATAATAGAACTTAAATTATTTTTCTTTTTAGGAGGTAAAGATGGACCAGTAGGTTTTGCAGACTTTGTCTACAAGCACATTGTTCCTGCATGTTTCTTAGCACCTTTGAAGCAAACGTTTGACTTAGCAGATGCCCAGACAGTACTGGTGTGTATTATAGATGGGTTTTTTTGCATTTATCCCTGTGGGGCAGATTCGAGCTACCAAAACTACAATAGCCATGGGGTATTAAAGATTGTTATCTCAGAAATAGATAGGTTTTGCAGGATTTTTTTACATTTAGGTATCTGTATGATTAATTATTGAATATTGTGATAGTGTATCCTGTAGTTTACCTAGGCTTAAAATCAATTGGAGATCTAAGTATTTAACATTGACCTGCGTTATTTATTAACTAATGTTCAGTGGAAGTGAACACACAGACTTGGCTGTTCTCTAGTTCATTTTGGATTCAGCTGTGCAGGAGTTTTTCCTGATTAGAGTGGAACAAAATCTGGAAGGTCAAGACTTGGCATTGTGTGAAGGGAAAATGAAGGGATAATGGCATGAACTAGCCCTTGTTTTGGGCCTCATTAGGTTCTTTAGCTTCGAATAGTGAACCAACAGACCAATCCAACAGCCTAATGCTCTGTATTACATTTCAGGCTTTATCAGAATGTGCAGTGACGTTGAAAACAATTCATCTCAAAAGGGTAAGCTTCATCATACTTCACAGGGAATAACTGTCACAGGTTTCTTTCTAGTGGTTTTATCAATTTCTAAAAGTTAGATACTTACTAGGATGAATTATAGGTGAATATTGCACTGTTGTATAAAGTAACAGGATGATCATAATGCTGTGCATAAATACAGGATCCAGTAGTTCTACCTCATGATAAAGTAATGCAAAATACTGACTCTTCATTAAGGAGAAAAATCGTCTTGCTTTTTTGCTGTCCTAGTTCCAGGGTAACTTATGTGAATTAGTAAAGTTGATTCACTTTCCCTTGGTAGATCTTTTGGGTTATGTTTGTATTCTGACATCTTATGCTGTAATCCCACCTGTGCTGAAAGTCATCTGATAAATATAGATAAAGAAAACAAAAACTGAAGTGTTGATCAAAATGTTTGTTTCGCTCAAAGGTTTGGACATTCCATTTTTTTACTGCTTAGTTGACTGCATATTACATAGTCAGTGTTACAAGAGGAGAAATACTGTGTTCATCTTCACTTGGCTACTGAATTTTGCAATGGGAGTAGTATGGTAAAGCAGTAGGCAGATGCTGATACCCAATTATTTTATTTCTTCCGAATGTCAGATAATGAAATTGGAGCTGCCTCCATAATTAACTGTCTCTCAGAGTTGACATGTAACAAACTGATTCTATTGTAATTCTTATTTCAGTGCAATTTTTACTGCATGTTTCTTTTGTGTAATAAAAGATACCAAATTGCAGTAGAACCTTTAATGCCAAGATTGGGAAGTCTTTTTATTTGCTAACAGCTGAGAATAACTTAAACATTTGAAAAGCATTCCTTTTCTGTAAAAAGGTGATGTAGACTACCATACAGTACAGGGCTATGATTTTCAGCTGGAAAAAAAAAAAAAAGACATGAAAAAAATGTGTACTGCTTTTCTTTAGGGTCCTGAGTGCATTCAGTATCTTCAGCAAGAGTATTTGCCTTCTTTGCAAGTAGCTCCTGAGATAATCCAGGTAGGAGTTCCTAAAAGAATATTTGGAAAACTTTAACAATGATAAATGTTAAATGGGGAGAAATGGGTATTTACAAAGTTAACCTCCTTTCATCCCACAGTAAAATTTATTCAGTTATTGCATATAGGAATAGGATTAATATATCATAAGGAGTAAAGATACTGCAAGGGTTCCTTGGGAAAAAAAAAAAAAAGTACAGTGAACGTAACTGTCTAAACAATCTTTCTACTTTAATTCAAATTTTAACTTGAAGATATCCTTGTAGATAGTCCTGTTTGTCTCCTCAGCTAAAAGTGAGTCAGATATCTTGTATCTGAAAAAAACCCCAACCAAACAAAGAGTTTTTCTCTCTAGAATGCATTTGGACTATCACAGCCTTACAAGTTTTTATCCATAACATGTTTTTTTCAGTTGTACATTAGGGAAAATACAAATGAATATCAATGGCTTTACATATAAATGTATCTCAGGTTGTTTTGTTGCTTCTTTCTTTTGTTCTTCTTTAGTTACTTCTTAGTTATTTCTTTGTTCTCTCTTACAGGAATTCTGTCAAGCACTTCAGCAGCCTGATGCTAAAGTTTTTAAAAATTACTTAAAGGTATAAAGATTTTTTCTTTCAGCAGCTTTTAGTTCCATTTGAACTTTATCATAAATTCAGTCATAGTAGTAACTTGAAGTAAAATTAAAATACTACATTTTTTAGTAGTTTTTAGCTATTGGGAATCTCCAAGTAGTAAAGCAATTAATTGGAAAGACAGACCAAACAACAACAAACGTGCACCTATAAAACTGCCACTCATTCTTAGCACCTTGCCATCTCAGTAGTTTGATATTCTTGTGGCTTTTGTTTAATAGCTGAAAAAGCTAAAATGGGATGCTGTAATTGTAGAGAGTGTCAAAGTGCATAATTTTTGAGGGTGTGAGTGTAACCAAATAGCCCAGGTCACACAATTAAACTTAATGTGTCAGCCAGTATTTGAAACACAAAAATGAGCTCTGTCAAACGAAATCTCTTACACCTCAAGCATTCCATGTCTTACATTTCCTTTGTTTTCATTTTTTAAAAATCATTTTTCACAGGTTTTTTTCCAGCGAGCCAAGCCCTGAGGAAAATACTGGAATCTCATGTACCTGTTTCCATAATGCAGAACTCTGGTTGTTAATTTATAAAAATGCTAACTCTTGTGCCATTCAAACTGGTTTTGTTTTTAAGAAATGTTGCTTTGTGCTCACATCAGTATGTACTTTAACCTTCTGCAAAAAAGAAATGCAAATTCCCCACCTCTGTCTCAGACATGAAGGTATGTGACAACATGAAAAAATGATCTGTATACACAAACTTTTATTATGTATAGGATGATTTAAGCTTACACTGTAACACATACAGAAATTACACTTATTTTTTAAATTAAATGAATTAAATGTAAAAATACCTTCTGACCATAGCAATGGTTATTAAAATGTGTACATTTTTGATACGGAGTAAAATGTTTTAATAAGACATAAAATTCATTTGTTCATATATGGTGACATAAAAATAAAACAATCAAAGTCCTTCTTGTAGATAGTCATTTTATTGAAGTTGTCTTAATGATAAAATATATATATACCTCCTATAAAACAGATTGGTGTAATAAACGATTTCACTTAAAAGTAGCATCTGGTTCTATCTTTTTTTTTATAAAAACAATAAAATTTCATCCAGTGAAATGTCTTACGTCTCTCTGAATCATTTTAGCTGAATCTTTAGAAACTACAGCATTCTTGAATCTTCTGTCTGTTACATCCAAGTAGAACCTGGCAATTTTTCTGGTGCTTAGGTAATAAATTGTATTGCCCCTTTGCATGTGGAAGATGCTGGCAGAAAGAAAGAATTGCATTCACTGCAATATTTCAGTAGCATCAGTGGTCTATACAGTGATTTTTAGTAGAATGATGCTACTTTTATTTTTTTAGTTCTGTAACATTACAGACATTTATAACTGTTTCATGGGGGCAGGGGAAAGTTTGAGTCTTGCCATGCATGGGATTTATAATATTTTCCTCATGAACTAATGTCCATAGTAAAAAGCTGACTTACCTCTAGCATAATCAGATGAGTATTTTGCCTAGACTCTGTAGTGCTGTGCTCTTCAATCACTTTAATTGAAAAATAAATGGGAAAGTGGGTCAGAAGAATCATCCAGGATTAGCATGTGATTATTTGAGCATAGTGCCATTTTCATTTTTCACTGAGGGAAGAGAGTACCTTTACTACTTTCAATAGGACAGTATCACTTCCGTAAGATTTTTTTCCTGATTTATATGTGTTTAATCAAAAGTTTCTTGTTATTTGATTTGTTATATCACAGAATGAGTGCTTGTGGTGCTTTTCGTATTTCCTAGTTTCATGGTACTGTTTTCCCTCTCTTTGCTGCCATACCAGTGCTCCATTTCATTTTCTCCCATAGCACTAGAAGCCTTCCCTCTCTGACTTGGAGCTTTCCAGCTGTTGCCACTCTCCTGCACCTCCCCAGTATGAAGGTTGCACCCCTAACACTGCAGCTGTGGCTGTCAGTCCTCTGTGTCTGTCTTGGCCTTCTTCCCCGACAATTACAGAAGCTTTACCACACCAAGGGCAGAGCTTTCACTAGGCAGATTATGAGGTGAACAATAAAGCTTCCATCTTTAGCAAAGCTTTTTGGGTTTGAGTCACTATTAGTTTTCATATATGAATTAGGGTTTTGCCTTCTCAAGTAAGGGCAGTAGTGCTAAGAGGATGATTTAGCTGTTACCAAATTAGACCCTCATAAGGAAAGTTTTTTAATTGGCCTCTGCTAAAAGAGACTCTTTTCTTTCCCCAACCCCACCATCCTTTACTCTTCCTACAGGTCCCTTTGTGCCAAATCTGGAGCTCATCTGTACCCATAATCTGCTACCCAGGAAGCTGAAGCAGCAGAAACACTTCCCTCTCACACTGTGTTGCCCACTCTGGTGGTGGCAGGTGAGAATGGATATAAAGCAGAGCGTGCCAAGTGTAGGAGCGAGCTGTGTGTGGCACCCATTATGTGGGTGTGCCTCTATTATAAACTTGTACCCTGCCCTCCCATCCATCACTGAAGGAGTTTCCTGTAGGATGAGTAGCCTGGATCTTCAGAGAATGTTAGTTGGCTCAGTATGAAGAATTAAAAACGGATTCTTTACTTTTGTATGCTTTGCTTCTGTTCAATCACCATACTGCCCTGTCGGGGCTTATGCAACATGAGCTGTAAAACATCACCTGTGGGGTAGTTTCTGTATCTTGAACTTAACATGTAATTACTGATTCTGGCTACAAGCAGGTTTTGTGGTTTTTTGGGGTTTTTTTTGTAATTTCCTTCAGTAGTACAGACAGCAGGTCTGTAGCTGCTATATCACAGTTGGGTTTGTGGTGGGTGTCCAGTGCCTAGTAACATTCTTTGTAAAGAGTCAAGGTTTAGGAAGGCAATTGCTGGGTTTTTACATCTTTACTTTGAAGAAGTGGATTCCTGCTGTGTGTGGTTTTTTTTAACATCTGGACTGAGAAGTTCACTACCTACCCGCAAAGAGAAATCTAGTGATGCACCTTCTAATCAAGAGCGTGAACTAGATTCTTCAGGCAGTGTTTAGATACTTAGAACATAATAGGAAAACTACTCAAGCACATGGTGTGACTGCCAGGGATGGTCTTGTGCAGAGCCAGAAGTTGCAACTCAATGATTCTCAGTAGGCCACTTCCAACTCAGCATATTCTATACCTCTGATATTTCGTGTGAGATAGAAGGGGAAGAAGATAAGAGATAAATGAGAGCACTCCACTCAGAGACTGGGTTGACACTCACAATTTTCCAGACAAATGTTAATGATTTCATTTAAAGGCTGCACCAAACACAACCACCTGCAGCTTTCCTGTATGACTCAACATTGTTGTGGGCAAAATGCCCCTATAGCTAGACTGAAGATGTTTAAAATCATCACAATGGTAACTCCTCTTGTGTATAAGGCAAATTTCCTCTTGTAAAGAGTGTTTAAATGGGAAACACAAATGCAAGTCATAATTAAAGATGAGGCACCTTTTCTAGAGAGCTGGTACCTTTTATTTACAAGCTGGTGTAATGGCTAAAGACTGATAAGCTTTCAGGCCTTCTAACACTTTTCCTGGTGCAAAGTACAATGAGTTTCATGCAAGCTGATATGGGTGAACAAGTTTGGGGAAAAGCACTTACCCAATGCAGGGAAGACATTTTAGCAACTAATTGCTGTCCAGAGAGGCAATCTGCCTTTTTCCCCTCTTCTTGTCATCATTGGCAGTTGTTTGATTCCAAAACAAGATGATTTATGGTGGAAACCTAGTATTGCAAAATAATTTTCAGCTTTTTCAAAATCTTCACTGCTCTTAAAAAATAAAGTCAATGCTATGTGGAAAGCTCCCTATCCTGCCCCAGAGACATTTTTTTTGGCTAGAATTTTCTCACTATGGGGTGTAATAAATGCTACAGCAGGTGCCAGAAGAGGGTAGGTGTGGAGGGAGCAAGCCCATTTCAGCAGCAGTTGGCCATTGGGCCTGTTAGGCTGTAGTGTCACTCTAGAGCCATATGGTCGTTGGACATTTCAGTGAGGTAAGCCAGCAAGAAAACAAAAGAAAGGAGAGTGAAAGAAAATAGCAAGCAGGTTTTAACCAATTAAGTACTGAGAAGGATGAGCACAAGTGAAACAACCGGACTTGGTGGAAGTAGTGACAAGTGACAAAAGTTGGATGGGGCAGCCAGAAATAGGAAGGGCAGTATCTCCCTGTGAAGTGCAGTAAATCCCTGTGAATGGTGGTAGCTAAAGGTGGCATATAAGAAAAATTGGAAATTTGGAAAAATTGGTGCTAGAAAATATATTTTCTGCTGCGGTCAAGATTCGTGCAGTCCCTGGTAATAGCAGAAGCAGGAAGTCAGAGGCACAGTGATGATTTGGTGAGAAATGTTTTCTTACTCTAGTAGGTCTTTGTGTTCTCCAGTTGATCTGGTTGCTCACGTTCATTGTGACAGATGCATGGGCAGTATTATTTGTAATTTGTCTTGGGCTGTTGTACACAGTGTTTCTGACTTTCCATGAGGTGGGTGCGTGTGGGGGATGTGAATTACACATGTTATACAGACATACAGTATGATAATCACAGAATCGTTTAGATTGGAAAAGACCTTTAAGAACATAAAGTCCAACCACTAACCCAGCACTGCCAAGCCCACCACTCAACCATGACCCTGAGTGCCACATCCAACAGATACTTCCAGGGATGGAGACTCAACTACTGCCCTGGGCAGCCTGTTCCACTGCTTGACCACCCTTTTGGCAAAAATTTTTTTCCTAGTATCAAATCTATATCTCCCCTGGAGCAACTTGAGGCCATTTCCTTTTGTCCTGGTGATTGTGAAGATTGTTTGGTAAATAGGTTTTGCATTTGTTGCTTGAGTATGAAGGCTTTTACCTCTCTGTCACTCTGTTCTTCCTGCATATGATGGTTATTCAATATCCCAGGCATTTGAGAAAAGCAGGAGATACTAATCTGTAGAGCAAGAGCTTTTTATCTAAGAACGTTCGTTTTTTTTTTTTTCACTGTTAATACAAGCAACTATTCCACTGCATTATAGATGGCTTTCTATCTACACCATGAGCAGAAGAGTATAATTAATATGAAGTCTGCTTGGGAACATTATCTGTACATGTTGTAAACAACTTTGGAATGCACTCTGGTGGCAAGCTGGAAAGAGTTGCCTTACGTCATGGAACTGCATCTCTTCCCTCCACAAAACTACAGAAGAAAATGGCTTAAGTAACATGGTAAAAGGCAGCTCCAGCAGAACTGAAGTTGGCTGCTGAACAGCTTTGCTTATTCTACTTCAGCTGTGATGCCTCTGAAGTACTTAAATCAAATATAGAAAGCAAACAGATTACAAGAGTAAATAGCCCAAAAGCTTTGATTCTGTTCAGAGAATTTGTTTGTGATACAGGAAAAATAACTATTAACTTGCTTAGCAATTTCAAGTGTACTGTTCTCACCCACTTAATGGTAAAGTTCCTTTTGGTAAGGTTGGTAAAATACAACTTCTCACTCAAAATTTTTAAAAGTTAAATAATTCAATTGGATGGTCATTCTTTCTTGGCAAATATCTAGTGTTATTTCCACTCTCCCCTGTTTGGAGAAAACCTCATTTTTGCCAGGTTACCCAGAGGGTCCCAAGAAAATGATTAGACGAACATATTATATTTTGCCTGTTTCAGTACCTTCAGCTCTGAATGACTATGTTCAGCTCGACTTTTGTTTGTTTCCCTAGCATTTTTTCTTTTTGGAGTTCTGGCATTCACAGCTACAAGTGTGAAGACTGCAACATGCCAGCTTTAGCTGCAGTTCCCATAGCCATATTGTTAGGAAGTAGAGTTCCAATAGTATTCAGTTACAGACTGCTGAATTTGTGAGCATGAATGAGAATCCAAATACAAGAGAGGCGAGGAATACCAAAAGTTTTACTTATATATTAAAAAGAAATGGAAGCAAGCAAATTAAAAAATAATCTAGAATGAAACTGCAATGGCACTTTCCTTTTTTATGTCTATTTTCTCTTATTCTTAATTTGGGCATAATGTTTTCCTCTGATTCATTCTGTGAAACATTTAAAGGTTAAAGATCTTCCGTGCATTAAGGATCACTAATTATGTTGCAGACATACCCAAAAAAATGAATCATTTGGATCATGCAAACCCTGTGAATCTTTTTCATTGCTTCATGAACAGGGGAAAGCACATGGATGGTAACTGCAGTGAGAGCAGTCAGTGGCCAGACCCAGGGGCTGGGTGACACTGCAACTGAGATGCTCGACGTCTTAAGTAAACAAATTCCTGTGGAACCTGGTCTGAAGTCAGCACTTACACTGCTTTGAGCAGGTGACTGGACCAGAGATCTCATCCATCCTGAATGAGACCATGATTTAAGACATCCAGCATAACAGATTATATATTTATTTATTTATTTATTTATTTATTTATATTTATATATTTATATATATATGATGCTATAAAGCAGCATCATACTTAACCAACAGTTTTGTTTTATTTAAAAGTGGAAGCGAAGAAGAGTTCCCAGGTGTTTTCCTGATTTTGTGGGGGCCCTCACTAAAATCCGTATTAACAATCTGATGAACATTTCTGAAGACGACAAAGCTGGCTCATGGGTATCCGCCTGCCAAAAAAAAAAAAAAAAGGCTTGCAAAGCTGGGTACAGAAGAAAGGTTAACAAAAATAAACCATGTAACTTCTGAGGACCACTGCAGTGTTTTGAAAGATAAAAGTACAGAATGCAAATGTAGCAGGGAACTATTCCCTCTAGAATATAGCATTATAAAGCAAAGTTCAGATGCCAACAAACGGGGAACATGAATCAGGCATTTATATTAAGACCACAAATGCATCAAAGTCAATTTATCAGTTTCACTACAGAGAACTTCAGAAAAACCTTAGTGCCCTGTAACAAGTGAAGCAAAGTCTGAACTTGTGATAAAACCCATGAAAGCTAAGACAATAACAATAAACAAGGCCTGTGAGCAAGAGGCTGCTGTCAGTTCCTCAAGAGAATAGGCTTCCAAGATTTGGAAAGATGGCAACTCCAAACAGGAAATGCAGAGCATCAAAAGATGGATCGTCTTGGAAGGGAAAAAATAAAAACCAAAAACGTTTCATTATTTTCCCACTATAATTATCATCAGGTTTCATTATGCATAAATTATAAAGATATCAGTATTTTTCGTTATGCAGATCATTTACTGGAACAGCAACATTGCCGGACAGACAAAAAACACATACCAAGTGAAAAATCAGCCGGGAACTTTGGTTTAAATCAGTAACAACGGAGCGGGAGCAGGGATGTAAAAACTGCTACGATTTCGTGAGGTTTTTAACAAGGTGAAACTGAGAAAAATGACACGGGGCAGGAAAACATTTCTCTCCGGAAAACATCTCCCTTGAGGCCGCCGTGGGGAGGCGAGGGTCCCACAGCTCTGGCTCAGTGCTCGGGGTGCGGGCAGTCACACATCTCTCTGGGCAGCCGAGGAAGCGAAACCTCCGCCGGACAGATTACGCAGCAAAAAAATCAGCACGGGACCCTCCCCGGAACCGCTCCGAGGCCGCGGAATATTATCGCGCCAGCGAAAATACCCGGGGTGACCACTTTTACCCAACACCCGACTGCCACTTTCCCACGTTTCCCAGATATTTCCCTGTCTCACCGCCCACCGCCTGGGGGGCGGGCACCGCCGCCTGGGCCGCAAAGCGCGGGGTCCCAGCACAGGCCCTGCCGGGCGGGGAGGGCGCGGTGGCTGCGCCGCCCGGGCGGTGCCTGGCCCGCTCCGCCTCCCCGCGCCGCGGCAGGAAGCCGGAAGCGGCCGGGGCGCTGGGCAGGCCGGCGGGAGGCGGCTGGTGCGTGGGGCTGCCGGGCCGGGCAGGGCAGGGCGGGCTTGGGGGTGGCCGCGGAGGGCCGAGCCGAGGTGGGCTGCGCCGGCGGCGGGCCCTCGCCGCCACAGCGCTGGTGCCGAGGCGAGGCGGCTGCCGCCGGGAGCGGTGGTTTCGGTTTCCCGGGGCGGCGGCGGGGCCTTCCCGGGAGCTGCCCGGGTCGCGGGGTAGCGGCGGGCCCGGCCGTGCAGTCTGGAAGGGACGAGGCGCGGCCGGCCCGTGGCCTCTGCGGCGTGCCCGGGGCCCGGCCCTTGCCCCGACCTCGGTGACTTCTATCCACCTGAATGTGCGTGGGGAAGCGGCGTCGCCTTCGCGGCTGTAGGAGTTGTTAAAGTTTTACCTCGGGAATCTCGTCCTGCTGTGAGCGTGAGCCCCGGCGCTGTGCTTGCCCCCCGAGAGAGGGACGTAGCCCTCGGTTGGTTTCCAGGAGCTGCAGTCCCAGACAGCCGAGTCCTCCACCTGCATTACGGGCTGGACATGCCTAGAGTAGGGCTGATGAGCAGCGCTGGAGCCAGCCTTGCCATTTGTTTTGTGTGCCTTTGGAAGAATGTTAGGGTTCAAGCAGCACTTTGTGTGGCCAAGGGCAGGGTATTTTCATTATTCAGATGCCAGCTGTTGGACTGGAAACTTTAGGAAAGAGGTTATTGCTGAATAAAGCAGGGGTAGGAAGCAGGAACTTTAGGGGAAGCAGCTTGTTTTCTAAGCCTTGAGGGTATATGGGGAGGTATAAAACGTTAATAGTTACCAGACTGTAAATAACATTTATTTGGAACCTCAGTACTGCTGTTGGCTTTGGTCGCCTATAGGATCTTGCCTGTAAAAGAAAGAGCCATCACTTTAACTTCATCGTCTGTCCCTACTTGCCCGGTGAAGTTGTATATTGCAGCTGTCAACAGGGGAGCCATACCTGCTTTGTTTGAATATCCCGTGTGCCTGACGTAGCAGGAAATTCCTTCCTATTAATTAGAAGCAGTCAGTACTCCTACTTCAAAGCATTGGGAGTTTAAAAAAAAATTGCAGTCTTTTTTTATTACAATCCCCTCTGCTGATAAATTAAGACTGCTAGCATGACCAGAAGCAGAAAAATCTTCAATAAAAACCACCTAAAAAGTAGCCTCCAAGCCCCTGAAATCCTAGTGAGTCATGGGGGACAATAAATCAAACTGCTAGCTGGAGAAATTTCTTTAGATGTATGTGAGGAGCTTTTGACTCATCTAATACCAGACTTAATGACCGTAAGTGAGATGTGAAGAAATAGAAAGTTCAGCATTAAGTCTAGTGACAGGATCATACAGTTAGAGATGTTTCGTGGTTTTTTTTTTTTTTAATTTTAATAGGAAACCCTTAATAACTTGGTGTAGGAATATAATGGAAGAAATGAAAAGAAAACTTGAGATGCTGAGTATTTAGCAAAGATCAGTTATGACTTTGTCAGAGGACGCAAAGTATTAAAGGAGGCCTAATATGTTATTCGATGTAATTTTTATAATTTGAAGGTTAAAGCTGAACGAGACTATACCTTAAAAGTGCAGGCTGCCAAAAAGAGTGTACTCTTAACAAAAAAAGGGTAATAGTGCAATACTGACTTTACCACTTAATATGTACCCTGGTTTTAATATTGCTATATTTACATCTGTATTTAGTTTTAAAAGTGAAATAACCCCAGACCCTGAGAATCCATTAAATCTCTGGTCTGGGGTTTTTCTTAATATCCACTGAATTATACTGAAGATCATCTGTTGCAGTCATGTCCTTTTGTTTTTTCATCCATTGACCCTTGTGCATATTTAATGAAAAAGTAAGAAGGTAAAGGAGAAAGAGCTGATCCTGTACATAAGCTATCTCATCTTTATTATTTGGGAAATGTAACAATTCAATCTCTTAATGGGCTGCTAATTTTTGTTTTTATTTGAATAGACTTCGATTAAGAATTTCTGTGCATTTTCTGTCTGATTAGAAAGGATTTGTTATGTTTCTGTGTCTTGTATGAGTCTAATGAATGTTGTTTTGAAGTAAATCACAAAATACATGCTCACTGGTAATATGCCAGCTGGGCTATTACAAGCAGGGGTTTAATTATGGGAGGAATATTTCAACTTGAAGATTTTACAGATGGTTTACAGAACAGGCTGTGCATTATTTCTTTGCATCCTCTCTTCCATACCTTGTGTCGTAGATAGCTCATTGGCATCTACAGTAATTGCCCGATGGGAGAAGTTATCTTATTCTGCTATTTATTGCAAATTGTCTTGGCAGAGTTAACCACAAATTACAAGCACTGGGGATGTGGTGTTAGGGGTTTTTTTTTGTTGTCTAGATTTGACACAAAACCTTTCTGTCCCTTCCAGAGGCATTAAGAACTTTATCTAGATTTTGCAGATGGCATTGCTGCATGACTCTCAATTAACTGTAGAGTAATGTCAGGTCTTTGCATTGTGTCTTTGCATTCTGTATGCCACATGTCATTGCTTGGATGTTTTGGGACAGCTTTGCAGGAAGCTTCACATCCCACGTGAGCGAGCAGCTAAGCGGAAGTGTGCAGCCTGCAGTGACAGCAGGTAGAGAAGTGTGCTCAGAGTGGTGAGGAGGTGTGAGTGTCTGCAGTGAGCAGGCTCAGGAGCAGTGCAGGGCAGGGTGGGAGAGTCGTGGCTGCCCTGTGGCTTTCTCTGCTCTCCTGTGGTGCGCACTGTGAGGCTCCTGTGTCGCCTGTGCACCAGGGAGCTCTCAGAAAGTGCGTCACCTTCTGGCAACAGATACAGGAAATTCTGTCGTGCCTCTTCTTCAGCACTTACAGGAAAGGCTTTTTTCTTTGAGAATCAGTCAGCAGTTTCCTGTCAAGTGTCATGTGCAAGTAAGATGTAGCGTCCCCTGCCAAGCTGAGCAAAGACCTCTACTGTAGGGGCTTCCCTGGTCCAGTTGCCATTTTGCTCTTGAGATTCTTTAGGTTTGGGAAGCTCCATCTTTGATTTTAGAGCCTTTTGCTAGGTTTAATGGCAAAATCAATGTGTTAATTAAACCAAAAAGTTCAGGGCATTCACCTGCATCTCCCACTGCTTTGGCAAACAGGAAAATCTGAAAGTTGAAATGTTTTACTTTATGTTAATCATTTTAATTTAATAAAATTTTTTTTCCTTTTTCTTTTGAATCTGTGAAGACCCAAATATTTGACAGTTCATATTTCAGGAAGGATGGAGGAGCCAGGCTATCTCTGTTGATGTGACATACCCACAGTGAAATTTTAGAAATGAGAGAAATGTCCCTTAATTTCTTTCAGTAGTAATTGCTGTTTCCAGCAAGTGGATGAAAATGCTTGCGTTGATTGTGACTTTTTTGAGCTCATGTAAAAGTTTTTTGTATGTTGTTAGTCCAGCTCCTTTACGGTTCTACTAAAATGCAACTTCCAGAGCCAAAATGATGTAAAATATCTGTATACATATCTGCCATCATCTCTAATGTTTGTTCTTTGGCATATGTACAGAGAATTCAATTGCAGGTCTTGCTTACCTTTAGAAGACCTTGTGCGTGTGTTTTTAACTCTTTCCTGTATATTTTGTTACTTGATCATTTCAACACCATGTACAACAGTAAAGAGATTATAAGATTTTCACCTTTCCAGTTGATTTTTTAAACAAAGTTTGGGGAATACAGACCTTAAAGGCAGAGAGCTATTGTGTCAATGGTATGAGTTTTGATTATTTGGCTTATTTTTGTTTCCATGTTTCACCTCTTACTCCTCTACTTGGTTATTCTTAATTCTCCGTGTCGTTGGAGTTACAGTTGGGCTTTGGACATTTATATTTCCTTCTAATTGAAATAAGTCCCTTTCATGTATTTTACTGAATTATAATTCATTGTATTGAACCTTCTGTTTTTAAGGTGAGAAAGAAAACTGATCAAAGAGCAAAGATGCAGAGCACTTCAAATTACCTCTGGCTGTTGTCTGACATTCTAGGACAGGGAGCTACTGCAAATGTTTTCCGGGGGCGACAGAAGGTTTGTAAGGAGTTTTCATATGCAAGTACCTTAATGAAGTCAACAAAAAAAGTTCAAGATTTAGGCCTAAAGCAAATGTATCTGTGTAATTATTTATGCTTAGTTTTTCATTTTTAATATTTGTCGGTTGAATTAGAGATCTGTAGTTAGATTTCTAAGGATTTGTTCTTAATGTTGTATTATTTTTCCTTGTAAAATATTAACTATTAGTAATTCTTCATTTTTTTTTTTTTCAGTTTTATGGAAAAAAATAATTCAAGAACCTAATTCATTCATTCATAATTGAACCTAATTCAAGAATTTGAATAGAAACAAATGACTTACCAATTTCTATTACATGATCTTATTATTTACATCTTTGTTAAACTGTCTTTTCATTGATTTTTAACTGTTCTTTTAAAACCTGTTTGGATGATTTTTATGATTTTTGTACACGAAATATTCTTATTGCAGTGGATAAAGCTGTTGTTAGGTATTGTCTGTAAGTCAGTGCTTTTTAAATGTCTTCTTGGTGACATGCTCTGAGTAATCAGTGCAAAATAGTATTTTTTTTACCATGTAAATGATACACTGATGTGTATGTTGCAACCTGAGTGGGGGGCTAAGATCATTCTATTCCTGTGAATTTCACAGTATGTCTCACAAAGCAAAGTTAAGTGTAGTTGTGAAAGTTCCCTTACAGTAATGATAGTCTGTGTGAAATCAGTATAAAATGATTTATAAGATACAGTGTTTCTGTGTTCCACATTTAAGTGTGAAACAGCATTAAGCAATAATTTAGCAGTTATTGTGCTTTTCTGGGTGAGTGAACTTCAACATAGAATGATTCCCCTGTAAACCATGGTTGCACCTGTCAGCAGCCTCACTAGTGTGAGCCTGTGACCTGCAGCTTATTGTCAATGGGAGAAAGCTTTTTCCTGGGCACCAGTAGCGCATGTGAGTGTGCTGCAAAGCACACCTTGTCTAGGCACAGGAAGGCTGTGTCCTTAGAAATAATCTGTTGCACAAACTGCTAATGTAAGCTCATTCCTGAAGTGGGCACAGGAAGATGCTTTGCCCTGAGAGGGACAGGAGTTGCACTTCCAGCTGGTGCTGTTGTTATCTGAGCATATTGCGGCTTAGTCTCACTGGAGAACAGAAGTTTGATTAAGCTCATGATTGTGCTCCTGACATTTATTATGTGGGTTTGAACTGCTTCAGGATTTTACATGAGTGGCACGTAGTGCTCGAAACTGCCTTTGAAAAAACAAAATACTAGTTTATTAGTATAAACAGAAAAGTTAAGAAAGAGAGAGCAACATT
The DNA here is from genome assembly GCF_030490865.1 of Poecile atricapillus. Classification (NCBI taxonomy): domain Eukaryota; kingdom Metazoa; phylum Chordata; class Aves; order Passeriformes; family Paridae; genus Poecile; species Poecile atricapillus. Next base: position 43,247,466 of record NC_081289.1, on the reverse strand, counting down.
CAGCTACTGGAAATTGTCTTTTAACTTAAGCAGGCCAAGTATGTGCATGCCTTTCATTGATTAGTGCAAGTAACCCTTGCTGAAAAAATATTTTTCAGCTAAGTTTATGAGTAGTTCTTAAATGTGTAGCCTAATACTTAGGTTTTGTGACCTAATGAGTTTCCATTCTGCTAGTCTATTTGCTTCTTGTCTATATTAAACTAATGCAATTTAATTTTTTAGCAGAATCTTTATTTCCACCTTAGCACAAAGTAGTATTTTAAAATATTTCTAGTCTGCTTATACTCACATGCACAATAGAAAAGATAATGTCTATGTGTACATTTACAATCTTTTGGTTCTGTTTAATGAATAGTTTGTTTGTTTTCAACAGAAAACTGGGGATTTATATGCTGTCAAAGTATTTAACAGTATAAGTTTCCTTCGTCCAGTGGATGTTCAGATGCGAGAGTTTGAAGTATTGAAGAAACTAAATCATAAGAACATTGTCAAATTGTTTGCCATTGAGGAAGAGGTAATGAATTGTTGTGATCTGAGATGCATGGAAGTAACTGCAGTAACTAGTATTTTTTTTTATCCATAACTATTGAGTTTATAGTTATATTTTTAAAGAATGATAATATATATGATGACCACCACCATGTTTTGGTTTTCTTCCTTCATTGTTGTTGCTGTGGAAAGAATATGCTTGCTTTCAGTCAGTGAAACAACTTCAGTGTGTAAGCTCAGGTTATGATTCTTCATCTCGAGAATTCACTGTCCTAAATTGAATTGGGATGAACTGAATTAGGATTTTTAAGGTATCTACAGGTACTAATATTTAATAGGTGAATAATGGAACTGTTTAAAGTGGAAAATGTTTCGGTAATCCTGACCATTTCATGCTTTTCCTTTGCAACCAACTAAAATGATGACATAGGATACTATTATACAGTTGTATAATAGTATAAATTGGAGCAGCTGAACTGAAACTGGGGCTGATCAGTTGAAATGACCCAGATGATGAGATGAGTAAAGAAGGACAATTGGTATTCTCAACATTTAGGGTGTGCTTTCTCCTTAGTGTATACTTGTCCACCTGTCAATGCTGCTGTCAACCTGCCAGTGCCTAGAACTTGAGGCTTGCTTAGTTACTTTCCCCTCTCCAAGTTGGACTACCTTAAACAACATAAAAATCCACCTGCACTTCTTTTGAAGATCACTGTAACGGAATTAGATATAGATATAGATTTTACTTTTCTTTTTTGAAAGTCAGACCTTGTGGTTATAGGTAATTTCTGACATTGGTGTCACGATAGTCAGATTCTTAATCTCTTTTTGATTTTTTTTTTTGTTTTCTTTTCAGACAACTACTAGACACAAAGTACTAGTTATGGAATTTTGTCCGTGTGGGAGTTTGTACACAGTTTTAGAGGAGCCGTCTAATGCCTTTGGTTTGCCAGAGTCTGAGTTCTTAATTGTTTTGAGAGATGTGGGTATGTAGACTTTGGTCTTATTTTTTGACTAAAACTCATACTTGTTTTGTTGATCTTGAAACTGCAAGAGACAAATTTAAACGACTGTCAACTAATTTAACAAATGAATATGGTCATATGGAATCATCTATTTATGTCTATGTTGATATAGGTAGTTGTATTAAGAAGCCATTTCTGTGTAAAGTATCAATGTAATTTTTTTTTCTTGATTTCAAGATTATTTTTCACATATTGAACAGACTTCAGTGATAGTTTTAGGAGAGTTAATTAGAAAAATAAAATGGTTTACCTCTGTTTACCTGCTATAAAATTTTTCTTCTAATGTACCTGCTATAAAAATTACTTTATGGAAAAGATGTTACTGAGATCAAGAAATGCTGTAATTTAGTTGTTTGGAAAGAAAAAAAAAGCAATACATGGTCATGGTCTTTCTGTTAAATGACTGTCCCTTCTCATTCCCATTTCCCAATGAGAACATACCCATTTCTTCCTAGCTTCAGTTACAATTCAGTGTTTGTGCAGTCTGTGTCACAATGTATACATGAATTCTGTATTTATTGTTTCCATTGAAGTGGCTGGGATGAATCATCTCCGTGAGAATGGAATAGTGCACCGTGACATCAAGCCAGGCAATATAATGCGTGTTATAGGTGAAGATGGGCAGTCTGTTTACAAACTTACAGATTTTGGTGCAGCAAGAGAACTTGAAGATGATGAACAATTTGTTTCCCTCTATGGCACAGAAGAGTATTTAGTAAGCGTATATGATTTAATTTTCTGTTGAAGAAATGTTTGAAGCCTGAGGCTCTTCATGATTCTGGTTGAATAGGTGAAGGTCAGGTTGTTGGGAATTAGTATTTAAACCTTTGTATTACAGTTGTTTTTACAACTTTCTACTGGACTTTTTCATGCCATCTTCTGTTGATGTAAATATGTCAGCCTTGAAATAATTTTCAGGTCCAGCTTCAACTGTTGCCTTGTGTGAAAGGAGGAACAACTAT